>NC_053499.1:37777649-38108835 GCF_905171775.1 Rana temporaria | reverse complement strand
CATGTCTGCTGAAACTGGTCCGCGGACCAGTTTCAGCAGACATGTTCGGTCGTGTGTAGGCCCGAGCGGACAGGATTCCAGTGTACATTTGCCCGCCGGGCCTTTTTCCAGCGGGCAAATATTTCTGAACATGTTTTAAAACATGCCCGCTGGAATCCTGTCCGCTCGGACATGTTCGGTCGTCTGTACAGACCTACCATACATGTCCAAGCGGCCGCCATCCCTCGCATGCGTCGAATGACTTCGACGCATGCGTGGAAGCATTGAACTGGCAGGGCCTCGTCGCCGCGTATCGAGTACGTGCGGATTTCTGTATGATGGTGAGTACAGCCATCATACAGAAATCCCCGGGCAGACATGTACGCTGAAAACGGTCCGGCGGACCGTTTTCATCGTACATGTTTGCCCGTCTGTACAAGGCCTTACTCTTACACACGATCGTATTTTCCGCTCAAGCTTGGCTTGCATACTGTACACACGGTCACACAAAAGTTCTCTGAACTTTCGACCGTCAAGAACGCTGTGACGTACAACACTACGACGAGCAGAGAAAAATAAGTTCAATGCTTCCGAGCATGCGTCAAATTGTTTCCGAACATGCGTTGGAATTTAGCGCGTCAAAATTGCTCCAGATGATTGGATTTTCTGATAGGATTTTTTTCCATCGGGAGATTTGAGAACAAGCTCTCACCCTTTTGTTGGCGAAAATACCAACAGCAAAAGTCTGATAGAGCATACACAGGGTCGGAATTTCAATTCAAAAGCTCACATCAGACTTTTGCTGTCATAATTTCCGATCGTGTGTACGGGGCATAAGAAATCTATGCTGGGTGTATTAGTACTACTGCTGTCAGTTACTTTGGGTGAATTTCTAGTTATTGTCCTAGAAAGAGATCATCTCTACATAACACTGTTCTAGGTGGAGGCACTGCCAATTATGTATTCATAGTCCACTCTTCCTCTGGCTCATTTGGTTTCCTGCAGGTTAGCACCATAGCCTGTGTAGAGAGGGCAACTTTATATGACCCCCCCATATCAGGGCTACACAGGTTTGGGTTTTTTATGCCCCTGGACGCTGCTCCTAAATGCCACCATGTGTATGAACGCATTGTCAGAGGCATGAAAAAATAAAACAATAAAAATGCCTTTAAAAGCTGTATTTTTATGCATGTGTGCATGTGTCCTAAATCACAGTTTGAATATTTTTTGAATATTTTTTAAATGACGGAGGTCTGTAACAAACTATTTGACAAAAATAAGGATCTACAGAATGGAGTCTTCAACAAAGTAATTGGAAAATTAGGTATTTTTTTTTTTAAATTGTCATATGAAAACTTCTTTACGCAGATCCTAGACCTCTTTTCGCTTTTCTCTTTTCACATTACCTGAATAAATAACAAATGTCTATTGAAATTACAGGCAGCACATTTACCTGGCAGAACTTCCATGACAGCTTCACGCACATTTTCTTTTTTTCTTTTTTTTTCAAACCAGAGCTCACATACTTTTGGGAATCCTGGCTTTCACTGCAGTGCAGGCTGACGGCGGCAGGATCGGTGAGCCAGGAAACTAGGAAACTGCAGACAAAATTTTACTGCTGACTGAGAGGAGGGGGGAGAGCGACACCAGCAATAATTATGAATACAAAATTATAGCCCAGAATCACTAAACCATCGGCATGCATCTGTACATAAATTGAGTTTGTCATAAATGTATCTCTTGGTTAGTAATTAGATCATATAATAACTACATAATAATTATAATGCTAATGGAGATTTATTTATAGTTTTATGTAGCTCAATGAAGAAATACGAACCAATGAACAGCGTGGGACTGAAAACAGCTTGATTGGAGTTGTCTTGTCATATTATTCTCAAAATCATGTAACCAAAACCCTTGACTTTAATTTAGCGAGCAGTTCATTTTTCTTTTATTAATTTGTCATTTTAACGTACCGTGGGGTGGAAAATATGTAGATGCTCTGCTTGTTTGTGCCATGATATGCACTGTTAATTTGTAAGATTTTGACACCGGTGCTTGCACTATTGTGTCTAATGTGACATTAAAGAGGAGTTCCTGGATTTTTATGTTTATTAAAAGTCAGCAGCTACAAAAAGTGTAGCTGCTGACTTTTAATAAACAGACACTTACCTGCTCCACGGAGTGTCACTCCTCTCCCCCCCCTCTCTGTCGGCGCCTCTATTCACAATGTTGGCAGTGGCACCCCGCCGTGACAGCTTTCAGCTTCACTGCCGGGCACGCACTGTGCATTCGCTAGTCGAGCTGCGCTCTAGGAGTGGACAGGCGATCTCCTGGGACCTGTCAAAATGGCCGTTCCTCTCCCTGGAGGATTCTTCTGGGGCTCCTGTCCCTGGGAGACAGGGAATTGCAGTCTGGACCTCAGCAGGAGATGGGCTAAGGGCCTGGGAAAATTGCAAAGAGGATTTTTGCTACAGTCTGGGCCTCGGCAGGAGATGGGCTGAGGGTAGGATGACCATGTGTCCCGGATTGCCCAGGACAGTCCTGCATTTTGCAGGTCTGTCCCGTGCACATTCATTCCAGGACAATACAGTGTCCCAGAATGAAACTGAAACTGAATGAAAAAAGGCCGCCACATCACCGCTTTACTCACTGATAGTACTTGTCCTGGCCGGGAATGCCTGGAGGAGCACAATCCCCACCCCCTGCTTGTGATTGGAGAAATCATAAATCCTGCCTCTTGTGTCCAATCACTGTGCTGTGATTCGTTACAACACAAGCTGATTTTTGGGAAGGGGGGTGTCCCTGAATGGTAGTTTGGAAATGTGGTCACCCTAGCTGAGGGTCTGGTAAAGGGGGATTAGTAGACACTGTCAGAAGTCCTAGTCTGGAGAAGGATATTTTGTCTCCCCCAGTGAGGATCTTCCAGTGGAAGCTGAGTGGTGTACAGTTCCTAGGACATTCCAAGTAGAACCTAACTTTGTGTTGGTTTGGCTGGTTAGATTCTATTAAAGCGGAGGTTCACCCAAATAACATTTATATAAGACCAAATTCTTTATACTACCAGCATGTACAGTCGGCACTTTTTTTATTTTTTTAGGCTGTACATACCTTATAATCTATATTTGCAATCCGGCTTCTGGGTACTTCTCCCACGGGAGTAGGCGTTTCTAAGCTGAGCCACAATGTAATCTGGGCCCAGATGATTGATGTCTATCAGAAAATGTTCCCCTCGGCGGATAAGGCCCCGCCCCCATATTGCGTAGGTGCGTCACAGAGTTTCCAAAAGGAGCCGAACAGGTAAAGCTATGAGTCGGCTCTATACGGCGCCTGCGCAGTCAGCTCTACACGGCTCCTAGTCGGTGCGCAGGCGCCGTGTAGAGCCGACTCACCCCTTTACATGTTCGGCTCCTTTCGAAAACTCTGTGACGTGCCTACGCAATACGCAATTCCAAAGGGAACATTTTCTGATAGACATCAATCATCTGGGCGAACGCCCAGATTACATTGTGGCTCAGCTTGGAAACGCCTACTCCCGCGGGAGAAGTACCTGGAAGCCGGATTCCAAATATAGATTATAAGGTATATACAGCCTAAAAAAAAAAAGTGCCGACTGTACATGCTGGTAGTATAATGAATTTGGTCTTATATAAATGTTATTTGGGTGAACCTCCGCTTTAAGGGGAAACACCAATATTAGAAGACCTGCTTACAGGGGTCATATCATTTAAATAGTGGTGAGTGAGTGAGTAACTTGTATAGTGCTGACAAATGCGAACCGAATCGCCTCAAGGCGCTTGTATCCAGAGTCGTGCTGATCCTTCAGAAGAGATGGGTCTTCAGTTTTTTCCTAAAAGCCTGATGGTTTTCTTCCATGCGAATGGTTGTGGGTAGAGCATTCCAAAGCCGAGGTCCTTGGACTGAAAATCTATGTTCTCCCTTAGATTTGTAGCGGGCTGTGGGGATTTCGAGAAGGTTTTGGTTAGTTGATCGTAGCACCCGATTGGTGACGTAGGGTTTAATTTTCTCGTTTAAGTGTTGCAGAGCGCTTCCTTGTGCGTATGTGTGGGTGAAAAACAAAGGGGCCTCTAATTGCAGAAATAAAAACTTTTAATATCCCCAAAAGGATTAAAAAACACTTACAAGATACAGTAGAGGATGAAAAGGAGCATGTAGTAAGTGTATCCAGGTGATGTTCCGAAGGTCCCAGTATGTAATACTTCAAGTAGGATCCAGAAAACAACAGCCGGTGGATCCTACTGGAAGTATTACATACTAGACATGTGCACACTGAAATCTTTCGTTTTGGAATTTCGTTTTCGTCCGAAAAAATTAATTTATTTAGTTACTCCCGAAATTCATTTTTACTTATTTTGTTTCGTTAAAAAATTCATTCGTCTGGAAATCCGAATCAATTAAGGTTGAATCTGTCATTCAAGAATTATGGTGTCTGTCGAATGTTCTAAGAAGATTCGACGGAGCAGCTAAACTGTACGACGCCACAATTGTAAATTTCCGGTCAAATGCTCCGCCCATAGGCTATAGAAGAATTTGAATGTTGTATGACACTAGTAATAATTATATTTATAAATTATTACTAGTCAATCAACATTCAAATTCTTCTATAGCCTATGGGCGGAGCATTTGACCGGAAATGTACGATTGCGGGGTCGTACAGTTTAGCTGCTTGTCGAATCTTCTTAGAACTTTTGACAGACACCATAAGCCTTCAATGACAGATTCAACGTTTGTATGTTTTTCGCTGCTTCGTCGAATCTTCATCGTTCATGTCAAATGATCTACCCCAACACTGTCTCTATAATGTCGAATCTTTTCTCTCAATGTCGAATCTTTCCTCTCTATGTAGAATAATCTTGGACTAATAGAGTTAAGGTTAGGCACATTTGACCACAGGTTCGAAAGACACAGATTGCTATTTTCAGCGTCATGTCGAATCTCCTATCTATATTGAACTGTTGTAGCAACGAAAACAAAAATAAAGCATTTTTTTATGTTGGATCTTTCGAATTTCGGATTCTGCGCAATTCATTTTCGTTTGTTAAAACGATAACGAAAATACCCGAAATACGGACGAAAATGCATTCGGACGAAAACAAATGCACATGTCTATTACATACTGGGACCTTCCTGCTATTGGAACATCACCTGGATACACTTATGCCCTGTACACACAATCGGTTTGTCTGATGAAAACGGACTGATGGACCATTTTCATCGGACAAACCGATTGTGTGTGGGCCCCATCGGTATGTTTTCCATCGGTGAAAAAAAATAGACCATGTTTTAAAATTTTCCTATGGATAAAAAAACGATAGAAAAAAACGATCGTCTGTGTGGAATTCCATCGGAGAAAAATCCACGCATGCTCAGAATCAAGTCAACGCATGCTCGGAAGCATTGAACTTAATTTTTCTCAGCACATCGTAGTGTTTTATGTCACCGCGTTGGACAAGGTCGGATTTTTGACTGATGGTGTGTAGGCAAGACTGATGAAAGTCAGCGTCATCGGATATCCGACGAAAAAATCCATCGGGTTAGATTCCATCAGATATTCGATCGTGTGTACAGGGCTTTACTAAATGCTCCTTTTCATCCTCTATCTGGTAAGTGTTTTTTAATCCTTTTGGGGATATTAAAACGTTTTTATTTCTGCACTTAGAGGCTCCTTTGTTTGTTTTTCTGTTTATCATTAGAGATCACTTGTCTCTCTGAGTGTGGCCTGAAGTGTAAGAAGATGTCTATCCCCTTCCAAAACATACTTTATTTGCTAGGTCCTGATATCCGGAGCACCCTTAATATATACTTTTTTTCATTCTTCCATAGAGGAGGAGGATTGGGGTTTTAAAAAAGGTTGGTAGTAAGTCTCAAAAAGACTTATCAGGTCTCAACACAGTTTGCTCTGCTGGTCATGGATAGGTTGGTTACATCACTTTTGTCATACTTCTTTATCTAAAGGAATGGCTGTAATGGTTCTTATTTCATGATCAGATAGAAAACAGTAGGCTCAAGCTTGGAGGGCTATTATATTTTTTACTAATGAGAACACTGATAATATCATATTTCTCCTGCTGTTGTCTAATATCTATCCTTCAACTAATTTATACTTGCTTCAAGCTCCTCATTTAATTAGCTTCGGACATTTCAGTGTGACTATAGATCCTGCTCACAAAAGCCGTGCGCGGAGCTGTCTTCTGTAGCCATAGCTGTTATATTCACATTTAATACTGTTTTATGGATATTTGAAATGGAATAGTTTGACAGCCGGGGATATGCAAAGTTAGAGCTGCAGTAATAGGAAAAGCAACACCGCTCCAGGTGATCTGATCACTTGACTGAGGATCAGGTGACGGTCCAGTCCGCGAACTGGATACACTAAAATGAGGAGATGACCGCACTCCAATCTTTAGAAAAATTAGTAGCTAGATTCCAAAAAATCCATATGAGACATCAAATGAACACGATACATGAGGACAAAAGCAGCATGGTTAACACATGTCACAAAAAATGTGCTTCAATTCGCTTAATCATAACCCTATGGGGATTATGATTAAGCATATTAAGGTTATAAGTTATCATAACCTATAGGGTTATGATTAAGCAATTTTTTTTGTGACATGCATTAACCATGCTGCTTTTTATCTCATATATTGTGTTCATTTGATGTCTCATATAGATTTTATGGAATCTAGCTCCTAATTTTTCTGAAGATTGGAGTGTGGTCATTTCATTTGCACATCACTTTCAAAGTTAGAGCTGCAGCCACTCAATTTATATTTTTGATATTCAATTGTGAAGTAAAATGTATTCATTACCTGTGAATTCCAAGCCTAATGCCACGTACACCCGGTCGGAATTTCCAACAACAAATGTTCGATGTGAGCTTGTTGTCGGAAAATCTGACCGTGCGTATGCTCCATCGGACATTTGCTGTCGGAATTTCCAACAACAAATGTTTGAGATCTGGTTCTCAATTTTTCCTCCAACAAAAGTTCTTGTCGGAAATTCCGATCCTCTGTAGCCAATTCCGATGCACAAAAATCCTACGTATGCTTGGAATCACTGAACTTCATTTTTCTCGGCTCGTCGTAGTGTTGTACGTGACCGCGTGACCCATGTATGCAAGACAAGTTTGAGCGAACAATCCGTCAGAAAAAAATCCACGGTTTTGATGTCGGAATGTCCGAACGTGTGTACGCGACATTAATATTTGAAATCACTTGCAGTTTTCCCTAATAGTTCAGCAGGGATATAGGAAAATGTCTGTGACAACTGTACTCATAGCTTCTGTGAATTAGAGTAGTGTGTAGACATTGAAATGTCCCCAAATATCATCTACAGCAATGTTAAGTTGTTGAGCTGGTGTGAGCCTTCAGAGAAGCAGTAAAGGTGATTTTAACAGCTTGGCGCATAGAGGAGGTCTTTCACTACTTGCTTCCTCTTTTGGGCTTTGCATTAGATGATATCATCTGTCAGAGCCCAGGTCAGTAGGCAAGTAGTGGAAGACCTCCTCTGCCTACTCTGTTTACTGCAATGAATGATGAGCCGTGATATTATTCTGTGCAGGTCTACCATCACAGAGGTCTGAATGGGGGACGCCACTGACCAGTGTTGGGAGGTCAGGGTGCACAGTAGCAGCAGGTTCCAAGGCCTGATCATATATGTTTTTTAAACAATTAAAACACCTCTAATAAAATTGTATAACCATTATCACAAGAATCAAATATCACAAAAAGCATATACTGTGCATAAAATTATTACATACATTTCATTAAAAAATTCAATATACGTAAAAAAAAAAAAAAATACTTGTAAATATAAAAATATTGTATTCCTATAGTGTCTGCTGGTTTTTCACATACACATCTATAAGTACAAGAAGCCAACTGCACAAAATGAATAAGTGTATTCAAAACCTTTGTCAAAAGATCTGATGAATTTTATATAAGGTGATCCTTTGCCCCACACCGTGATTTACTACTTCATTCGGGAATGCACTCACCTCCGCTGTAAGCCGCTTTCAAACAGAAAAGGTCACAAACTCAGGATGGCAATTTTTATAATGTTATTTCAATCATCTGACCAAATTCCCATGTTATATTCTGGGTTTATTCTGGGTCACTAAGTACACACACATGCACAATATCTATTATGAGACTCCACTAGCAGTCTTGCGTTTAACATCACTGCCTCCACCCAATGCATGTGCACATACTGCTATGAGCACTAACTCAAAGTCTGTTCCTTTCTATAAAACAAACATTTTAAAAGAGTATTAAAACATTTAAACTTTGGGTTTTATTGAATGCTTGAAAATAGGAATAAATTAAAAGTATTGTACACAGGAAATTAGGCCAATGATTGGAAAAACACCATAAAAATTGCCATCATGCCTGCGTGACCTTTTCTATTGAAAGAACGTCACAGCTATCCCTATTGAGGTGGTAAATCACGTTGCGGGGTGAAGGATCTGCTTAATTTATATTCATTGGATCTTTTTCCAATGTCTTGGAATTAAACAATGAACTTTGTGCAATTGATTTATACTTATTGAAATATATAATAACAAAAATAAGTGGACACTATAATACTGTAATTTTGTTTATAATTTATCTTTTTTTTTTTTTTGAGGATTACTTTTAAATGAAATGTTCATAATAGAAAATCTTTTTTTACCACTCCTCCAGATTCCTGTAGATGTTTGTATGTTTTCTTGTATGAATTGGCCATTTCAATACCCTCAAATAATAATAAAAAAAATATTAAAACCACTCCCCTCATGCTCACATGCAGAAGCGAACACATACGTAGGTAACGCCCGCATATGGAAGCTGTGTTCTCACCACACAGGTGAGGTATTGCCGCAAACATTATAGCAAGAGCAATAATTCTAGCACTAGACCTCCTCTGTAGCTCTAAATTGGTAACCTGTAAAAAAAATGTAAGCGTCGCCTATGGAGATCTTTAAGTTGTTTGGCGCCATTCCACGAGCGTCAACGATTTAAAAGCATGACGTGTTAGTTTACTCAGCTTAACATCATATTTTATATCTTGGGTATTATAGTGTATTTTTTGCATTAAGATTATTTAAAGAGTATTTTTTCCCAAAAATTTACAAACCGCTTCACAAATACCGTGTGACATAAAAAATTGCAACACCAACCATTATATTCTGTAGAGCAGGGGTGCCCAACCTTTTGAAGAGCGAGGGCCACCTACAGTAAGCGACTTGGTAACCGATAGCGGCATGGGTGCATGGCAGCCCACTCTACTCTATAGAGCCCACTCTACTTTTTTCTTTCTTTTTTTTTGGCGGATCAGATTGGAGGTAGGCATTTGTAAACGGACACAAGTCCATTTACATCTGCTACTCCTTTGATGTGAATGGAGGGTCCAATTGGGTCGGACTGACTGTGTGAAAGGGGCCTAAGTTTAAGTGTAGGTAACCCTCAGGTGTACTGCTCTGCACCTGTAGATCAGTTTGAAAGCAGCCCAGTAACCACTGCAGAACAGATATGCCCATTTATACACTGTGATTTTAGTAATAAACTTACCTTTTAATAACAGTATTAAATTCTATTTCATCCCAGAGCAGGAGATTGAGGGCCACATCAGAGGGCTCCGCTGGCCACATGTGTATAGCTTAAAAAGATATATAATGTTTGGGGTTCTGAGTAATTTTCTAGCAAAGAAATTATGATTTTTACATGTAGGTGATAAATTCCAGAATTGGCCCGCTAGGGGAGTAGTTACATCCTAGGGCTAGCAGAGGGTAAAATGTGTACTGATTTTTACCATATCATAGAGGCTATTCCCGTCAAACTTGCCTTATCATCTATCCTGTGCAGCTACTCTTCTGGATTGAAGGACACCCAGCATCATGTAATTTATGTCCTATGAGTCTAGAGTGTCATGAGCCTGCTTGCACCAACTTGGACTAAGAGGAGAATACTACAGGGAGTGGTACCACATTATTATGCAGAATTCAGGATCCACTCACAGCTGAAGGAAGAAGAGCGTTTATAGTGACGTCATTAGACTGAACCGTGAACATCTACGAAAGTGTTGATAGACCTTCTTTTTTTTAAGGGCAAGGCAAACTGAGGGGGAAAACTATCAATATACCTTTTAGAAAATAAAATATTTAAGTACTGTGCCTTTCAATGAAAAATCATCTCAAGTATACAGTAACCCTGTATTTGAGTAGCTACTTAATACTCCAGATGTAACCTAATGGTGTTAATTGACCTTTCCAGCTATATGGAAATCACACAATAAATAATTTTCCCATCTACAGGTTACATGTAACCTATCCTTTACATCCCTTGTTTAACATTTCCATCTATATAACATTTTGACACTCAATTTGCTTAGTAAGTAGTGATAATTTAGAATGTTTACTAACACTTGTATCACATAATCAAAGGTTAAAAGATTAAATCACATATGAAATACAATCCTCCTAAACACTAAAATATCATTATCACCAACATCAGTGACTAAAGTATCATTGGCATGCATACCGATCCTATGGGGAAATTACAAGGAAGACATTTTCCTAACTCCTGACTTTGTTTTTCCTTATATTAACAACCTCTTAAAGAGGATCTGTCATGAAATACAAACTCCCATAAGCAGATGTCTTTCCAAACAAGAAATAAAATAAAAAAAACTCTCCCATTATCTGCTGAATTTTGTACAAATCAAAAGAAATTGTTCTCAAAGTCTCTGCAGAAACCAACACTTATGGGAGTGTTGATATCCTGTTTTTTTTTACTATGCTCTGTTATTTCTCCCTCCAATTCCAACATATTGTGTGTTTTAGGGCTGGTCCACACCAGCCACCGCTGGTGAGATCAGTGTAATGATGAAGTGCTTGATCAGCAGATCGCACTTGGGACAGACCCAACTGGGAGAGGGGCTTTTGGAGGTGACTTGGGGCAAACCTCCTACCCACTGATTATAGCCCATGGAGAAGACCAGGGAGTTTGTCTGCTTCTTCAGGTCAGATCATGGTGAAGAGCTCAGTTTAGCCTCTAATCCCATGGCGAGAGCAGATGGACAACAATATGGTGAATGCTGAGAGCGAGACTTGGATTAATCATCTGAATAAGGACAATTAAGCCACATACACACCATCAGAATTTCCGATGGAAAAAGTCTGATGGGAGCTTTTCATCGGATATTCCGACCATGTATATGCCCCATCTGACTTTTTCCGTCGGACTTAGAAAGAGAGCAGGTTCTCTCTTTTTCCGTCGGAAATTCCAACTGAGTTTTAAGCCCAGTCAAAAGTCTGGCCCTGTGTACGCGGCATAAATCTTCCCTTCTGGAGTGGATGGAAAGTTGTATTATTAATTTTGTACAGGTTAATGGTCAGAGGAAATATGGTGACCCTCCTGAAAACTGAGTTAAAGAAGCCCCTCCTCTTGGGACAGAAATATTTATCAGCAATATCCCTCAAAAAACTTATGAAGATAAATTTATTTCACTTTTCAGACTGCTGGAACATTGTCTGAGTTTTTGTCTCATAGACTGTTGTAGACTGGTGCGTAACAGTCTGAGGTGGGCAGGTAGCCCTGAATAACCAAGCATTGTCTGGGTGGGCAGTGACCGGAGTCACCTAGGCTTGTCTACGTGACTAAATATTAATTTGCTTACTGTTTACTTACCTTACTGTTTATGTTTATGTTGGCTGTTCCTTAGCTATGGTAATTATCTTACTGTTTACAGTTTGCATAACACGATCAAGCTCTTATGTGATTTTGTGTGGTATGTACAGTATATTCTGTGTGAGTTTACATAAAAGTGAACTCCAGTATGCACCTAAGCTAGTGTCTTCCAGATCTTTGGTACAACATTCAGCTACAGTAGGTGTTTGTGATATTGTGCTTTTAGCACGACAGCGTCGCGCTGATACTCGGCGACATGGTGCCGAGATCTCGCACTCACTGGAATAGTGACAGCACATCCCAGCAAGCGCGTCATAGAAGCGACGGGAGATCCGACTTGGATTCCCGCCAATTCTACACGTGTGCGGCGTTTGTTATGAATCCTGAGGGGGAAGTCCCCGCCGGATTTTAAATAAAAATCCGGCATGGGTCCCCCCCTCAGGAGCATACCGGGCCCTTAGGTCTGTTATGGGTTGCAAGGAGAGCCCCCCTACGCCGAAAAAAAACGGCGTAGGGGGTCCCCCTACAATCCATACCAGACCCGTATCCAAAGCACGCTACCCGGCCAGCCAGGAAGGGAGTGGGGACGAGCGAGCGCCCCCCCCCCTCCTGAGCCGTACCAGGCTGCATGCCCTCAACATGGGGGGGTTGGGTGCTCTGGGGCAGGGGGGCGCACTGCGGCCCCCCCACCTCAGAGCACCCTGTCCCCATGTTGATGAGGACAGGGCCCCTTCCCGACAACCCTGGCCGTTGGTTGTCGGGGTATGCGGGCGGGAGGCTTATCGGAATCTGGGAGCCCCCTTTAATAAGGGGGCCCCCAGATACCGGCCCCCCACCCTAAGTGAATGAGTATGGGGTACATCGTACCCCTACCCATTCACCTGCAAGAAAAGTGGTAAAAACACAAATAAACCACACAGTGTATTAAAATATTTTATTAGTCTGCTCCGGAGGCCGCCCCCTGTCTTCTTTATTAGCTCTTTTACCAGGGGGAGCTTCTTCTTTGACGTCTTCGGGTGGGTGGGGGCCGCCGTCTGGTTCTCTTCCACCGCCGGGGGGGGTGGCTTTTAAAAAAGCCCCCACCCCCCCGGCGGGTTTCCTCCGGCGTCTTCGGCGGGGCTCTTCTTCTTCCGCTATCCCGACGGGTCTTCTCTGCTATCCGGGGGGTCTCCTTCTATGTTCGCCGCTCTCCGCTGTTGACTCGTCGCACCCTGGTTCTTCGTCTCGCAGTCCGGTCCCTTCTTCCGTGCTGTACGTCTTCTTCCGTGCTGTGAGTTCTTCTTCCGCGCTGTGACGTCATGTTCTTCACTTCTCTTCTTCTCCCGATGTTGACACGTCGCCTTTCCTCTCTGCAATGACGGGTGCGCGGGTGCATCGGACCTATATAGGCCTCAAAGTCCCATCATGCTCTGTACCTACCCGTGTGATACCTACCCACGTGTCAACATCGGGAGAAGAAGAGAAGTGAAGAACATGACGTCACAGCGCGGAAGAAGAACTCACAGCACGGAAGAAGACGTACAGCACGGAAGAAGGGACCGGACTGCGAGACGAAGAACCGGGGTGCGACGAGTCAACAGCGGAGAGCGGCGAACATAGAAGGAGACCCCCGGATAGCGGAGAAGACCCGTCTGGATAGCGGAAGAAGAAGAGCCCCGCCGAAGACGCCGGAGGAAACCCGCCGGGGGGGTGGGGGCTTTTTTAAAAGCCACCCCCCCCCGGCGGTGGAAGAGAACCAGACGGCGGCCCCCACCCACCCGAAGACGTCAAAGAAGAAGCTCCCCCTGGTAAAAGAGCTAATAAAGAAGACAGGGGGCGGCCTCCGGAGCAGACTAATAAAATATTTTAATACACTGTGTGGTTTATTTGTGTTTTTACCACTTTTCTTGCAGGTGAATGGGTAGGGGTACGATGTACCCCATACTCATTCACTTAGGGTGGGGGGCCGGTATCTGGGGGCCCCCTTATTAAAGGGGGCTCCCAGATTCCGATAAGCCTCCCGCCCGCATACCCCGACAACCAACGGCCAGGGTTGTCGGGAAGGGGCCCTGTCCTCATCAACATGGGGACAGGGTGCTCTGAGGTGGGGGGGCCGCAGTGCGCCCCCCTGTCCCAGAGCACCCAACCCCCCCATGTTGAGGGCATGCAGCCTGGTACGGCTCAGGAGGGGGGGGGCGCTCGCTCGTCCCCACTCCCTTCCTGGCTGGCCGGGTAGCGTGCTTTGGATACGGGTCTGGTATGGGTTGTAGGGGGGACCTACGCCCTACGCCGTTTTTTTCGGCGTAGGGGGGCTCTCCTTGCAACCCATAACAGACCTAAGGGCCCGGTATGCTCCTGAGGGGGGGACCCATGCTGGATTTTTATTTAAAATCCGGCAGGGACTTCCCCCTCAGGATTCATAACAAACGCCGCACACGTGTAGAATTGGCGGGAATCCAAGTCGGATCTCCCGTCGCTTCTATGATGGCTCTGTCTCCATCGCGGCAAGCCAGCTCGGCGCTGGCTCCCGCGATGGGGCTCGTAGGTGCTCAATCTCGCCGAGAAAGAGAGCGAGATTGACACAAAATCGGGTTCACCTACTGTACAATACCTGGTTCCTGGTTCCGGACTGGAGGAAGCTATATCTTGACGGAGCACCCAAGCTGGGTGCCAGGTGGTCCATCAAAGAACTGTTTTATTTGTTTCTTAAACAAACTTTATTGAGATGTCACACAAACATCTCATGAAATTAAGTTGCCGTGCAGGGCAGTGGATTGCCTCACACTGCACTGTGCTGATAAATAGTACTGCATGCAATACATATATTATATATAATAATTATAGTAACATTTATTTTATATGGTGCTTTAAAAGGTAGCTTCACAAAGCATTTTACAAAGAAAAGAGAAACAAAAACTCAAGAAATACACAAACCAAAGAAAAAAGAGACAATTACGTGAAAGCTTTTCTAAAGCAATTCTCAACAACTAAAGAGAGACTTCCAATCTATCAGTGCCCTTCAGGACTGTAGATAGCACAGTGAGGCGAAGCTATTCTGGCATAAGCCGCCTCTCACACCGGGAACAGCGAGTTCCCGGTGATTGGAAGATTGGAAGTCTCTCTTTAGTTGTTAAGGATTGCGCCGACATTAAGCATATCCCGAGTTCTTCTTCGTTTTGGGATATCTCCAACAAGGGTCGTCTACGGCTGTACCTTGGGTCTACGGTCTTCATCCATGGTTTCCAGCAGTGAGAGTCTTCAGACAAGCTGTTGAGATTTGCCATTTGGATTTCACACGCTCTAATGATCTGCTGTCGCTGACAGGTAGATCCATCAGTTCTGGTAAGAGTATTCCCCCTCTCTGTATTTCCTTGCAAAAAGGGTTATGTGGCGGTCTACTTGGTTTCTACGTCCAGCCTTACCATTAATTTTTAGTGCTTTCTGAATGGACATTCACTAGCATTTATCACCTTTTTTATGAACTCTAATCTTATCATTATTGTTTGTTCATTCGTTTGGGACTCATTTTATTTTTGTAGGGTGCCTCTGAACACTTAGCGCTACATCTTTATCACAATAAACTTAAAACACAGTAAGGGGAATATGATGCAAACACTGTTCCTCCCTGGCAGAACACATGATGATTTTTTTTGATTTACAGAGCTGTCTTCCTGAAAATTCAATTGAACTTTTCTCTTTAATGGTAAGGAATTTCCCAAATGTAATAACTGTTTAGTGTTCTGTGAGGGGGGTGTACTAATGGGGGATTTTTTGCAGATTCCGGAGTTCTGCTTTAAAGGCAAAGGTAAAACAAATATTCCCAAAATAGCTTCCTTTACCTTAGTGCAGTCCTCCTTCACTTACCTCATCCTTCTGCGTTTAATTGTCCTTATTTCTTCTGAGAAATCCTGTTCTTCTGTCTGTAACTCCACACCGTAATGCAAGGCTTTCTCCCTGGTGTGGAGAAAGCCTCTTGAGGGGGGAGGGGGCGAGCAGGAGTGTCAGGACGCTCACTAACACACAGCTCCTTTCTCTATCTGTAAAGTAGAGAGTGTCCTGACTTGCCCCCTCCCCCCTCAGGAGGCTTTCTCCACACCAGGGAGAAAGCCTCGCATTACTGTGTGTAGTTACAGACAGAAGAACAGGAAGTGAGGATTTCTCAGAAGAAATAAGGACATTTAAAAGCAAAATCGAAGGATGAGGTAAGTAAAGGAAGCCATTTAGGGGGAAAAAAATTGTACCTTTATAACCCCTTTTAATTAATAGCCTTTAGCAGAATATAAAAATCTATTGTACAATAATGGCTTTGCTAGGTTAATTTATATAAATTCTCCTCTCCTATTTGAAATCCATCTGACGAATAGGCATATTTAATTAAAGCCCCTTTGAAATTGTACAGCAAACAGCTATATAAATGCAATAATTTGACATTTTAATGGGGAACTCATTATTGTGATGTAGAAAATATGACATCTAATACAAGCTGATGAATGTATCTGACAGTAATGAAGATTAAATTTGTGTCAACACCAAGAGAGGTTCAGTATATTAGGACCCAGAGGTCCTGGACTCTTTTGACATTCACAGTGATGTACGCCTTGCTTAGACAATGACAAGTTGTACATAATGGCTGATATATTGATATGGCTATCATACAGCGTGTCCAAAGATGAACATGATGTGGTTAAGAAGACACATTTATATTGCTCTCTTATAAAGAGTCATTCATTTGCAGTGAAATTGACTCTGTCAAAGGTAAACCTATAATTAGACATGTGCACAGCAAAAATTTTCGTTTATTTCTGTTTCGTTTCTGTTCGTTTATCGTGATTCGTAACGAGTCATAATTTCGTAAGACGTTAGTTATCGTATTCGTACTCTTTAGTATTTTCGTAACACTCTTTTTTCCGTTTCCGTTTTTTTATGTTAGTTTATTTTTCGTTGAATCGAGACTAGTATTTTCGTTATATTTTGTATTCTGCCGCGTTCGTATTTTTAAAATGATTTTATTTGTTCCTTCGTTTTTACATTAGTTTAATCTTTGTTGTTTTGCTATTCGTATTTACATTATATTTTCCATTATGCCGCGTTCGTATTTTTGTAAGAAATATATTTTCGTTGCTTTATGATCATTCGTATTTTCGTGTCTAATTTCCTTTGATTGTAAAAACGTACTTTTGTCGATTTTATTGCATTCGTAATACTGTTAGAATACATTTTATGTTTATTCGACACACTACACGTCGTAATTTTGTAATTCGTACTTTACTGTGATTGACTGGACTGTCTTAGTTAGCACACACACCCTGTCTAGAATGAAGTCTGACGTAGAAGAAAACTAAAATATGTCAGATATTACAAATACAAATCTAGAAATTAGATGCACTGCAGTCTAACACAGAAAAAGACACAAGGAGCCAGGAGGTAATGAGAAAGAAGCTCATTGGGGGAAGGAACAAACCTCTTCAGAGGAAAGGGACAGCGCTCAGTGGCTATTGGTCAATGTCCAGAAATATTTCAGTACTAACGAAAGCTAATTTCCATTATTTCGTATTTTCGTTTCCGTTTTCCGAAGATTTATTTTTTGTTAGTTTTGATTTTCGTTTTTTATTCTTTGTTCAGCATTTCGGTTGTTTTCTTTTCGGTCTTCGAATATTAGTAAGTTTGCATTTTCGTTCATTTTGTTTTTCGTGATTATTATTTTTTTTGGGTTTGGTATTTTCGTTGTTTCTATGTTTTTGTTTCTTTCTTCTTTCGTATCTTCGTTGTTTTTCATATTCGTTATTTTGAAAATATGGTTATTCGTTATTAATTGCGCTAAACCGTTCGTTCATTCGTATGTTAACGAATCAACTAAAATAACGAAAATTGACGGAAAACGTATTCGTAATTAAAAAATTGCACATGCCTACAGTACCTATAATGGTAGCCTATTTTAAAAAAAGGAATGGGAAGGCTTTCATATGGTTCAGCAATACCAATACCTGGAAATTCAACAAACAACATCATTCTTTAAGCTGGCAATAGATGAATTTAAATGTGTCCCGTTCAGCCGGGACCAGCCAAATTTAGATCCATATGTTGCCACTCCTGCTTGACAGAAGCGATCAATGATCAACCTTTGTTGAATGGGCTGCAGGCACTGATCGGTTTATTCTGACAGCAGAGAGTCTCTGTGTCAGAAAACAATGCCTCAGTGGGGAGGATTCCTCTGTCCAGCTTGATTGTGTAGATGGAGGAATCTGTTCATTGTTTTTTTGTTCCGCTCCCTTGCTGAATGAAAAAGATTATACATGTATGGCCAGTCTTAAACCTGGTACACATGGGCCAAATAGCGGCCAGTATAGGCTAGCTCAACAGAAACCAGCTGACATTCGGCCCGCGTGTACATCAGAACAGAAGCCTGACAAACATTCAGCTTCTTTCGAACTGGCATGCTGGAAAACAAGTACCCTGAACAGTGCGGTTTGGAGGGGGGGCCCCCTTGTCAGAATACAATAGCTCAGCAGGGAGATTGCTGTACTAACATTGCATAGTTGGTACAGCGAGCTCCTCCCGAGCCCTTCCCAGGTTTCTTACAGTGTGTTCCAGGCTTAACCACTTCAGCCCTGGACCATTTTGTTGTTAAATGACCGGACCACTTTTTGTGATTCAGCACTGCGTCGCTTTAACTGACAATGGTTTGTGCGACGTGGCTCCCAAACAAAATGTACATATTTTTTTCCCACAAATAGAGCTTTCTTATGGTGGTATTTGATCACCTCTGCGGTTTTAATTTTTTGCGCTATAAACAAAAATAGAGCGACAATTTTGAAAAAAATTCAATATTTTTTACTTTTTGCTATAATAAATATCCCCCAAAAAATATATATAATTTTTTTTTTCTCAGTTTAGGCCGATATGTATTCTTCTACATATTTTTGGTAAAAAAAAGCGCAATAAGCATTTATTGATCGGTTTGCGCAAAAGTTATAGCGTCTACAAAATAGGGGATAGTTCTATGGCATTTTTTTAAAAAAAAAATATTTTTACTAGTAATGGCGGCGATCAGCGATTTTTAGCATGACTGTGACATTATGGCGGACACTTCAGACACTTTTGACACCATTTTGTGACCATTGTCATTTTTACAGCGATCAGTGCTATAAAAATGCACTGATTACTGTAAAAATGACACTGGTAGTAAAGGGGTTAACCACTAGGTGGCGCTGAAGGGGTTAAGTGTGTCCTAGGAAGTGATTATTACTGTAGGGGGCGTGGCTACACGTGACACATCACTGATTGTTGTTCCCGATGACAGGGAACACGATCAGTGACAGTGTCACTAGTCAGAACAGGGAGATGTTGTGTTTACACACAACATCTCCCTGTTCTTGAGCTCTGTGACCCGATCGGGGGCAACCGGCGGCGATCGGGTCCACGTGTCCCGTGGGCGTGGCCACAGAGCTCGCGGCAGGGTTGCGCGACCACATGGCGGCAATTTAGAGGGGGACGTACCTGTATGCCCTTTTGCCTGTCCATGCCATTTTGCCGACATATATCAGCGTGCGCTGGTCGGCAAGTGGTTAAGAAGCAATAAGAATTACAGTAAGCTTTTCAGGCCATCACTGCCTTAGAACAACTAAATTAAAGGGTGTTTTGGTAGGGGAAGCATAGGTATCAAATGATATCAGGCCCATGGGTTTCATCTGTGACCTTTTTTTTCTTCTTCTTCTTCTTCTTCTACCACTGTACGTTCCATAAAGTCTTTATAAAGATGATGTCTGTTTAGACGGAGGTGACCTCTTTTTAGTGGGACTTCCTTTTTTACTTCCTCCTTCCAGGTCCTCGGCTGCCTAGGCGACTCCTCCTCTCACCCTAGGTGGCCCCTCCCTGCCAGCGATTTTCTGGGACACAACTCAGGTCCCAGAAGATCACTAGCCAATGGCAGAATTCAGCGTAACTTGTGGATGCGCAGTGCGTGCCCCGCCATGAAGCCGTAAGCTATCACGGGTGCCCACGGTAGATATGACGGTGCCAAAGAGAGGAGGGGGCGAGGAGCGGGGCTCCGTGTGGCCGCATTGCTGGACCGTGAGACAGGTGAGTGTCAGTTTATTAAAAGTCAGCAGCTATACTTTTTGTAGCTGCTGACTTTTAATAAACTAAAAAACAGGTGGAACTCTGCTTTGATGTAAAAAATAGGCAATACAGTAGCTTTTTTTCAACAAAATTTTCCTAATGCCGCGTACACACGACCGTTATTCATGCCACGAAAAAAAAAATATGTTTTTCTCAACGTGATTTCTCTCAAGCCTGCCTTGCATACACACGATCGTGAAAAAAATGCTTGAGCAAAGCACGGTGACGTACAACACGTACAACGGCACTAGAAAAGGGGAAGTTCCATTCGAATGGCGCCACCTTTTGGGCTGCTTTTGCTGATTTTGTGTTACCGCGTGTTAATAAAAGTTTGGTGAGAGACGATTCACGCTTTTCAGTCTGTTACAGCGTGACGAATGTCCTATCTCCATTACGAACGCTAGTTTTACCAGAACAAGCCCTCCCGTCTCATAACTTGCTTCTGAGCATGCACGTTTTTTTCCCCCTCGCTAAAGCGTACACGCGACCGTTTTTCACGACGTGAAAAAATAAAGCAGGTTCTAAATTTTTAACACCCATTTTTCTCGTCGAGAAAAATGCTCTGGAGACTACACACGACCGTTTTTCACAGCCAATTAAAACAATGGCATTTTTCTCGTCATGAAAAACGGTCGTGTGTAAGCGCCATAAGAAGCTCAATGGGTCAAATTGAAAGTTTTTGCTTTAGAGAAATTGTTCATTTTGTGGCAAAGTCATGCTACTCATTTCTATTCAGATAGAGTATTGTGATCTCCTTGAGAGGTAATTAATATTTACAAGCATTAAATAAATAATAATAATTAATAGCTACGTTCCCTATCCACCTCATTATCATGATACTTCTGATAAATCTGACTGCAAACCTTACACTATCTATTGATCACAAGTGACGCTCAGATCTATCACATCTCCTTGAAAATTTGCATAACACATGGCCCAAGGTAACGATGAAAGCCGTTATATTTGTCGTTTTTTGATAAGAAAATTCCAACAGATTGCAACTGATGCATGTACACCAGTGTTAATTTTTAAAGCAAATGTTGATTTAGTTCTAGTCTTATGCCGCGTACACACGATCATTTTTCGTGTTATAAAAAATTACTTTTTTTTATGTCATTAAAAACGATCGTGTGTGGGCTTCAGAGCATTTTTTAGGTTCTAAAAAATGGGCAAAAAAAAATTTGAACATGTTCTATTTTTTAAGGAAGTTTTTAATGTCGTTTTTCGGGTTTTAAAAAACGATCGTGTGTGGGCTTTAACGACGTGAAAAACCAGTGCATGCTCAGAAGCAAGTTATGAGACGGGAGCGCTCGTTCTGGTAAAACTACCGTTCGTAATGGAGATAGCACATTCATCACGCTGTAACAGACAGAAAAGCGCAAATCGTCTTTTACTAACACAAAATCAGCTAAAGCAGCCCCAAGGGTGGCGCCATCCGCATGGAACTTCCCCTTTATAGTGCCGTTTTACGTGTTGTACGTCACCACGCTTTGCTAGAGCATTTTTTTTTCACCATCGTGTATAGGCAAGGCCGTTTTAATGATCAAGTTGAAAAAAACGTTGTTTTTTTCTAGAGCCTGAAAAACGTCATTTTTTAGAACCCGAAAAATGATTGTGTGTATGCGGCATTAGTCTTATGCCGCGTACACACGACCGTTTTACATGATGAGAAAAATGTAATTTTTTTAACTACTTAACCCCCGGACCATATTGCTGCCCAAAGACCAGAGGACTTTTTGCGATTCGGGACTGCGCCGCTTTAACTGACAATTGCGCGGTCGTGCGACGTGGCTCCCAAACAAAATTGGCGTCCTTTTTTTCCCACAAATAGAGCTTTCTTTTGGTGGTATTTGATCACCTCTGCGGTTTTTATTTTTTGCGCTATAAACAAAAATAGAGCGACAATTTAAATTTTTTTTTATATTTTTTACTTTTTGCTGTAATAAATATCCCCCAAAAATATATAAAAAAACTTTTTTTTTACCTCAATTTAGGCCGATACGTATTCGTCTACATATTTTTCGTAAAAAAAATCGCAATAAGCGTTTATTGATTGGTTTGCGCAAAAGTTATAGCGTTTACAAAATAGGGGGTATTTTTAAGATATTTTAATTGATATATTTTTTTTACTAGTAATGGCGGCGATCAGCGATTTTTTTTCGGTACTGTGACATTATGGCGGACACTTCGGACACTTTTGATACATTTTTGGGACCATTGGCATTTTTATAGCGATCCGTGCTATAAAAATGCATTGGATTACTATAAAAATGCCACTGGCAGTGCAGGGGTTAACACTAGGGGGCGGGGAAGGGGTTAAGTATGCCTGGGTGTGTTCTTACTGTGGGGGGGGGGTGGCCTCACTGGGGGAAACACTGATCTTCTGTTCATACATTGTATGAACAGAAAATCAGCATTTCCCCCGCTGACAGGAACGAGAGCTGTTTGTTTACACACACAGCTCCCGTTCCCCGCTCTGTAACGAGCGATCGCGTGTGCCCGGCGGCGATCGCGCCCGCCGGGCACACGCACGGGAGTCGGGGGCGAGCGGGGGCGCGCGCACGCGCCCCCTGGTGGCGGCTCAAAGAGAGGACGTATAGCTACGGGCTCTCGCCCAGGAGAGCCGACCTGCCGCCGTATAATGACGGTGCGCGGTCGGCTAGTGGTTAATTGGTTGTTAAAAACGGTCGTGTGTATGCTTTAACGACGGGGGAAAAATGCTGAATGCTCAGAAGCAAGTTGTGAGAAGTGAAATTTGCATAATCAGCCCAAAGGGTGGCGCCATTCGAATGGAACTTCCCCTTTATAGTGCCGTTGTACGTGTTGTACGTCACAGCGCTTTGCTAGAGCATTTATTATCACGATCGTGTGTATGCAAGGCAGGCTTGACAAGAATCATGTCGAGAAAAACTTTGTTTTTTTCCATGACATGAAAAATGGTCGTGTGTACGCGGCTTTGGGATTAAAATGGCATTTTAGTTTTAGTCCCATTTTGGTCTTCTGCAATTGTTTTAGTTTCAGTCATATTTAGTCGACTAAATCTCTAGTATATTTTAGTCGACTAAAATCTCAAATTAGTTTTAGTTGACTAAAATGTACTGAAGTCGTCTAAAATGTAATGGGTGTATTTAAATTGTAATGCATTTGTTAACATTTCTCTACAATTTCCAAACTCATTATATACTGCTGGAGTGAAAAATGTAATATGTTATTATTTATGGTATTGAGGTATGAACATGCACTACAGACCAGTGTTCATTTTGAAGTCAAATTTCAATTTAGATTTAGTCTTTTGCCGCGTACACACGGTCGGAATTTTCGACAAGAAAAGTTCGATGTGAGCTTTTGGACGGAAATTCCGACCGTGTGTAGGCTTCCTTGGACTTTTTTAGCTGGATTCAGGTAGGGCGGCTCACTTTTGAGGCGGTGTAGCATATTGCATATACGCTACGCCGCCGTAAGTCAGAGAGGCAAGTGCTGTATTCACAAAGCACTTGCCTCCTAAGTTACGGCGGCGTAGCGTAAATGGTCGGGCGTAAGCGTGCCTAATTCAAATGAGGATGAGGGGGGCGTGTTTTATGTAAATTACTCGTGACCCGACATGATTGACGTTTTTTTACGAACGGCGCATGCGCCGTCCATGGACATATCACAATGTGCATTGCTCCAAAGTACGCCGTTCCGACGTGAACGTAAATTACGTCCAGCCCGATTCACGTACGACTTACGCAAACAACGTAAAAAGATAGGCCTGTTCCGACGTCCATACCTTGCATGGGCTGCGCCACCTAGGGAGCAGCTTTATCTTTACGCCGGCGCATCTCTAACGTAAACGGTGTAACTAATTGCGACGGGCGCACGTACGTTTCTGAATCGGCGTATCTAGTCATTTGCATATTCTACGCCAAACTTAACGAAAGCGCCACCTAGCGGCCAGCGTAAATATGCACACTAAGATACGACGACATAGGAGACTTACGCCACTCGTATCTTAGCCTAATTTTAGCGTATCTGGTTTCCAGAATACGCTTAAATTCACGACGGCGTAGATTCAGAGTTACGACGGCGTATCTACTGATACGCCGGCGTAAACGTCTCTTAATCCACCTATTTATGTTGGAATTTCCTACAGCAAAAATTTGACAGCTGGTTCTCAAATTTTCAGGCGGAAAAGTTCTTGTCGGAAATTCCGACCGCCTGTATGCAATTCTGACGCGCAAAAAAAACACGCATGCTCGGAATCAATTTGACGCATGCTCGGAATCATTGAACTTCATTTTTCTCGTTGTAGTGTTGTACGTCACCGCGTTCTTGACGGTTGGAATTGTGTGACCGTGTGTATGCAACACAAGTTTGAGCCAAAATTCAGTCCATGGTTTTCTTGTCGGAATTTCCGATCGCGTGTACACGGCATTAGTCTTTTGACTAAAATGGCATTTTAGTTTTAGTCCCATTTTGGTCTTTTGACTAAAATGCCCTTTTAGTTTTAGTCGTATTTTAGTCATGCCAATTGTTTTAGTCATATTTTAGTTGACTAAAATAGTATTCATTTAGTCGACTAAAATGTTTTAGTCGTTTTAGTCGACAAAAGCAGAGATTTGCGTAAACCAGATTATTGCCAGTCCTTGAACCGCACGCCGCTTCTGAATTCGATCATATAAAACAAATGAATCCCTAAAGCAGACATGTACAGTAGAGATGAAAATAAATTTAATATGTAACTAAAGATTAACCTGAATTGTATCTGTCAGAGATCAACAACTGCACAAAATGTTGTCGGCTTCTCATAGCAGATGGTACTATATTCTTCTAACAGCATAAAAAAAGAAATCAGCTCAATTATATTTTGTACAGCATTGACACAGTGACCTGTTTGAGTGGCTGTTTGATTCATACATCCTTAACTGCAATGTAAATGTGTTGGTGAAATCAAGTACAGGAAGTCCGATGCATACAGTGATAGTTGGTGTTATAATGCTTACAGTGTCAAGAAGGTTTAAAGTAGAAAATCCTTGTAAGCATTCTATATCCTATACATGTTCAGGGCCATGTGCTGTCTATAGCTGTTACAAACAATTATGTATGTGTCTGAATGTGAATTATAAGAAGTGGCTTCATCCGACACTGTTCTGTCCGGAATTGGGTAGGATGGAGAAGGGTTAGAACCTCTATTAGCTTTTTATTTCTAATGCCGCATACACACGGTCGTTTTTCGGCATGAATTTTTTTTAAATTTTTCAGCATGTCCAAAAAACAAAGTTTTTCCAACTTCATCATTAAAAACGACGTTGCCCACACACCATGGTTTTTGAAAAATGATGAACAAAGCGCGGTGACGTACAACACGTACGACGGCACTCTAAAGGGGATGCTGCTTTTAGCTGATTCCTTGTTAGTAAAAGACGATTCGCGCTTTTTTGTCTGTTACAGCGCGATGAATGTGCTTACTCCATTATGAACGGTAGTTTTACCAGAAGAGCGCTCCCATCTCATAACTTGCTTCTGGGCATGCGCGGGTTTAAAACGTCGTTTTTGCCCACACACGATCATTTTTTACAACACGAAAAACAACATTTTCAAAAACGACATGAAAAAATGCAGCATGTTCGAATTTTTTATTTTTACGTTTTTCATAAGCCGAAAAACGATGTGAAGCCCACACACGATCATTTTAAATGACGTTTTTAAAAATGTCGTTTTTTTTCATGCCGAAAAATTATCGTGTGTACGCGGCATGAGGGTTGGAAGTAGAAAGCACTGGATAAAAATTTAGACATGACTCAAGATTCACATTTAATGGAATTGTGCAAAGACTCTTGCACTCTGCAGGGGAATTTACTCCAGGGCTTAGTACACAGGGTAAAGCTTCACTTTGCAAAGAATACCCAATCACATGCAAGAATTTTTTTTAAAAAATTAAGTAAAACAGCATTTTGCCTGCACATGCTAGGGTGATGGAAGTTAATAGAGCTTCTTCTCCTCCACCGCTCCTGCCCATTGAAAGCAATGGGACACCACGGCAATACCGCCGGCAATGCGCCAATGCAGAGGTGCTTTGCGTTGGTTGTTAACCCCTTTTTCGGCCGCTAGCAGGGGTAAAACCGCCCCTGTAGTGGCTGAATAGCCATGCAAAATTAGCAGTAAAGCGCCACTAAAAATAGCAGTGCTTTACCACCACCGCACCTCCCGTCCCAGTGTGAAAGAGGCCTAAAGGAGTTGTAAATTCAGAAGGTTTTTTATCTTAATGTACTTTATGAATTAAGATAAAGAGCCTTCTGTGTGTAGCAGCCCCTAATACTTACCCGAGTCCCATCTCTGTCCAGTGATGTTCACGAGTCCCTCAGCCATCCCTGACTCTCCCTACTGATTGGATGAGACACAGTAGCGGTGCCGTTGGCTCCTGCAGCTGTCAATCAAAGTCAGTTAGCTAATTGGGAGAGAGAGAGGGCGGGGCCGAATGGCAACTCCGTGTCTGAAGCCCTATTTGTGTGAAAAATAAAAATAATTGTTTGGGTACAGTGTTGTATGACCGTGCAATGGTCATTCAATGTGCGACAGCGCTGAAAACTGAAAATTGGCCTGGGCAGGAAGGGGGTAAAATTGTCCAGTAGACAAGTGGTTAAGGCAAGTGTCCTATTAGGTGTTATTAGAAGGAAGAGTCCCAACATTCCCTTGGAGAAATCTATACGATGGTGGATCAATATTACAAACAATCTCTATGAAATGATCCACATCAGGGACTCAATTAGTTTCTTATGAAATGATGGCAATAGGAGGGAATTAGTCACTTAACATTTGTTGAAAAGGTGACGGGTCTTGTAGGGAACAGCAGTACATGCCAGTAAATGAGCAACTGTCAAGCTGAAAGGCTTTAATTACTGGTCGTGTTAGTTCCCACTACCAGGCCATGTCATTTTATTTTAATCTTACAATGTTCTCATGCTAGAAATGTTAATTGAAACAAGATGATTAATATAAGAACTGCCAGAACAGTATGCAATATATAAGCTAGATAGTATCTAGGATTTGCGGGGATATTGTTTTATTAGTAAGATTTAATAGTATCAATGACAAAAGACTACGCAAAAAAGTAATTATAAGTTATTACCATTCTCGGAAAGTACAAAGAGAACTATATGAAATATAATTTACATAACAATTACCACTGTACATTATGCCAGAGTAAACACAGGAAAACAATTTTCCAATAAAAGAAAGATAATTAGTGTCCAATGGACCCCATGTGGGAGAATTCAAGTGTATTTGTGGTGGCTGTACACTACAGACATGAAATATAAAAAATCATATCCCTTTACAAAGTGTACTTGTCTAAATAAACCACCTCTGCGCTATAGCTGAAAAACGACTACAGCGCGGCTCTGTTGTTTCAAGAGGACATCCATGGACGTCCTTCTAGAACCATGCCTCTCCTTCGCTCTCTGGGGCATGCATCCGGCACCCTCTATGATCACTGTGTCTTTCAGACATAGCCGGTCTCAGATCATGGTAAAGGGCCAATCACAGTGGCCCTTTACCGTGATATCAGTGTATCCAATCACAGCTGATCACAGTCTAAACAGATAGCTAGATTCACATAGAGTTAGGCCGGCGTATCAGTAGATACGCCGACCTAACTCGGAATCTGCGCCGTCCTAAGTTTAAGTGTATTCTCAAACAGAGATACACTTAAACCTAGCTAAGATACGACAGCCTGCGCTGTCGTATCTTAGGGTGCAATATTTAGGCTGGCCGCTAGGTGGCGCTTCCATTGAGTTTGGCGTAGAATATGTAAATCACTAGTTACGCCTATTCACGAACGTACGTGCGCCCAACGCAGTAAAGATACGCCGTTTACATAAGGCATTTTCAGGAGTAAAGTTATTCCATCAAATAGCTGGACTAGTAATGTAAAGTATGGCCGTCGTTCCCGCATCGAAATTTGAAAATTGTACGTCGTTTGCGTAAGTCGTCCGTGAATAGGGCTGGACATAATTTACGTCCACGTCGAAACCAATACATCCTTGCGGCGTACTTTGCCGCAATGCACACTGGGATATGTACACGGACGGCGCATTTGAATTTGGTGCGCTAACGCCGGCCTATTCACACTACGCCGCCGTAACTTAGCAGGCAAGTACTTTGTGAATAGCTAACCTACGGCGGCGTAGTGTAAATACGATACGCTACGCCGCCGCAAAGATGCAGCGGTCTATTTGAATCCACCTAAGACTTTCCGGCTATCAGCAGTACTTTCCTCACGCACTATCACAGCATGAGGAGAGCTGGTAACCGGCAATCCTGATGGGTGAATGTACACAGATAATCAGGGCACTGATTATCAGTGCAGCTCCATCAGTGCTAATCAATGCCCTATCAATGCTCATCAGTTCTGCTCATCAGTGCCTTCGTATCAGTGTCTCCTCATCAATGACTCCTAATAAGTGTCCATCATTGCCATCTTTCAGTGCCCATCAGTGCCGCATATTAGTGCAGCATCATCAGTGCCGCCTCATTAGTACCCGTCAGTGCCACCTATGAATGACCATCAGTGCAGCCTATCAGTGCCCATCAGTCCCAACTATCAGTGCCCATGGGTACCACCAATTAGTGCCCATAAGTGCCGATTATCATTGCCCACCAGTGCCGCATATTAGTGCAGCTTCATCAGTGCCGCCTCATTAGTACCAATCAGTGCCACCTATCAATGCCCATCAGTGCAGCCCATCAGTGTCCATCTGTCCCAACTATCAGTGCCCATGAGTACCACTAATCAGTCCCCATAAGTGCTGCTTATCGGTGCCGCCTCATTAGTACCCGTCAGTGCCACCTATGAACGACCCAGCTCAAATTACATGAATCAGGTTTCCAGTGTGGATGTACAGTATCGGGTATTTTCCTAAAACTTACGAGAACTGAAGAAGTGGCTTGGATAAGCCAATAAATGTCTTCAGAATTGCAGAACAAGTCCATTCGAATGTAACTAACTACTACTAGAAATAAGAGCTGATTTACAAAATGTTATACATTCCCTAGAAGCAACCTCAATAACTCCATAGTACATCCCATACAACCATGTTCCATATCTGACATTCCATTTACTGTTCAGCTATTTTTGCCTGAAATTGTGCTAATGTACACAAACAAGTGTCCTACTTCTTTATCTGGTCCTTTGTTAGTCTTTTTTTTATAAATGAAAGAAGAAAACTGAAGTACATTGCAGGTCTTTTTTTTCGCTTATGTGTTCATGCTACTGTAACACTTTTATGTTTTTTTTTTGTTTGTTTTTGTTTTGCTTTTCATTTTGTTTTTTTCTTTTATATCAAGAATAGCAACTTCAACAGTTGTGTCTATTCATAAGCTACTGCAATTCTTCCCATTGTTGTAGTAATGCTTTGAATTTAATTCCACAAATTCCATTTTCTAGATAGCTTTTTGCCAATCTATAAAGACTATGGGGCAGATCCACAAAGAAAGTACGCCGGCGTATCTATTGATACGCCGGCTTACTTTCAAATTTCCCACGTCGTATCGTTGTTTTGAATCCTCAAAACAAGATACGACGGCATCTGGGTTAGATCCGACAGGCGTACGTCTTCGTACGCCTTCAGGTCTTAGATGCAATTCTTCGGCGTCCGCTGGGTGGCGTTCCCGTCGTAATCCGCGTTGAGTATGCAAATTAGCTATTTCCGACGATCCACAAACGTACGAGCGGCCGTCGCATTCTTTTACGTCGTTTCCGTTCGGCTTTTTTCGGCGTATAGTTAAGGCTGCTATCTGGTGGCGTACGCAATGTTAAGTCTGGCCGTCGTTACCGCGTCGAATTTGAAAATGTTTATTTTGTTTGCGTAATTCGTCTGTGAATGGGGCTGGACGCCATTTACGTTCACGTCAAAACCAATGACATCCTTGCAACGTCATTTGGAGCAATGCACCCTGGGAGTTTTGACGGACGGGGCATGTGCAGTTCGTTCGGCGCGGGGACGCGCTTCATTTAAATGAAACACGCCCCCTACTCGCCGCATTTGAATTCCGCGCCCTTACGCCGCGAGAGATACACTACGCCGCTGTAACTTACGGCGCAAATTCTTTCTGGATTCAAAGATTGGCAAAGTAAGTTACAGCGGTGTAGCGTTTGCTAATCCATTGTTTTAAGTAGGGGAAAACTAAAACAACCTTTTCAAAAAGGATGTCAGTTGTTATTTTTATTGCAGTTTGCCTGGTTAATCCAGGTTTCATCGTTTTCACCATAGTTTATAATGTACATTAAAAACACAGCAACTTTTTCAAAAAGTAATGTACATGCAGGAAAAAATCATGGCAAAAACTATGAATTAATTAATTTTTTGAACATGTTTGCCCTAGCAATTCAGATTCTATAGTCAGGTTGTAGTTTGTGGAGGATACCTAAATGCAGGGCTTGACAAATTTGCTTGGAATCTAGGAGCCAGCTAAATAAAATAGGAGCCAGGAACGCGCCCAGTCCCGTCGAGCTTGCGCGCAGTAGCGTCTGCATATGAAAGCGGTGTTCAAACCACATATGTGAGGTATCGCCGCGATTGGTAGAGCGAGAGCAATAATTCTAGCCCTAGACCTCCTCTGTAACTCTAAACATGCAACCTGTAGAATTTTTTAAACATCGCCTATGGAGATTTTAAAGGGTAAAAGTTTGTCGCCATTCCACGAGCGAACTCAATTTTAAAGCATGACATGTTGGGTATCAATTTACTCCGCTTAACATTATCTTTCACAATATAAAAAAAATTGGGCTAACGGTACTGGTGTCTTATTTTTTTTATTGAAAAAGTGTATTTTTTCCCAAAAAAGTGCGCTTGTAAGACCGCTGCGCAAATACAGTGTGACAGAAAGTATTGCAACGACTGCCATTTTATTCTCTAGGGTGTTAGAATAAAAAATATATACAATGTTTGGGGGATACAATTAGAGCAGGGGTGTCAAACTGGCGGCCCTCCAGCTGTTCCGAAACTACAAGTCCCATCATGCCTCTGCCTGTGAGAGTCATGCTTGTAACTGTTAGCCTTGCAATGCCTCATGGGACTTGTAGTTTTGCAACAGCTGGAGGGCCGCCAGTTTGACACCCCTGAATTAGAGGGATGGAGATGGCAGTGAAAACAGACAGGGGAAGCTCTATTAGCATAGCTGGTTGTCTTGTCATACCAACAGCCACCACAAGATGGCGCCAGATCACAGAAGGAACCATAGGCCTGCAGAAGGGTGCAAAGCCGCGGCCTCAATTATCAGCTGGTGTGGCCCTTTGCAATTCCGCGGTGGGGGGCGCACGGAGGCGCAGGATACCCCAGCTGTGCCGCCCCGGGCACCAGGTCCCTAATTCTAGTCGCAATTGCGACCCAGCGTTTTGTCGAACCCTGCCTAAATGCATGTTAATGGAAGTACCTTTCTCACCAGCCATGATTCAATGAGAGATGGAATTTAATGGGAAGGGAATGGCTGTACCACACAACCTTCAGAAAATGTAATGGAAACGTTATTAATTTGGGTAAAATTATATATTTTTTGAGAATTCAGCTGTACTTTAAATCAGTGTTTTTATAGACAGCCCTTTACTTACTCTTCTAAAGTAACAAAAGTAAATTAGAAATCTGTTTCCACAAAATTTCCACATTTGTCTCTAGAGCAGGTGCACTTTATGTATGATTTACTCTCACTTCTCTAGGTAACTATTTTCTTTTATTTTCCTTAACTTTTTATAAATGCTAAAATTACATAGTGAGGGTAAATGTTCTTCCTCACTTTTTTAAAAACTAGGAATAAAAGTTTTTGTCTAACTTAAGGTTTTCTGTATATTCATATAAAATAGCAAACATTTACAAACTACCAACGTATCCCCCCCCCTCCCCCGTGGTTTGCCACAAGTGCCCGATTAGTGCCGGTTCACACAGGGGCAACCTGACTTTCAGCGCGACTTTTCAAGGCGACTTCAGCATGACTTCAGCGCAACTTGGGGCAACTTATTACGCTCCAGGACAGGCGCCTTTGGCTGTGGTGAATCATAGAATAATCAGCTCTGTGGGAGGGAGGGGTTTGCATGAGTAAACTATTTTCTTTTCTCGTAAAGTTGCTTCAGTTAAGACAGTGATCTGACTTTGGAGACGACTTTCATTGAAATCAATGGGTACAAGTTGCCTACAAGTCGCCTTGAAGTAGTACAAGAACCTTTTCTGTGACGTCGGAGCGACTTCAGTAGTGTACATTAAGACGACTCTCATGCTCTGATTGGAGTAACAACCTCTGCCAATCTGAGTAGGCTAAGGTTAAAAACCTTGAGGCTGGGTTTACAATGCCGTGCAGAGAGGCTCACAGCAGGGGTCCAGTGCATCCCTGTTCACCGCTTTCAGGTCCAAATCCGGTCCGAATGTCTGGCTGAATTCCTACCTGAAACAAACCAGTAGATGCACAGGACTCCTGTGCAATTCGCTCCGCAGCTGTCCTGGAGCTGTGTGAACCGGCTCCATTGAGAGCCATTTACAGGCTTCTGACATGCAAATTGGATGCATTTAAATCCACATCCAATTCGCATCAGTGTGAACCCAGCCTAATGCCACATAAACACGACCATTATTCATGTCATGGAAAAAACAACGTTTTTCTCGACGTGATTTGTTGTGATTCCTCTCAAGCCTGCCTTGCATACACACGTTTGTGAAAAAAAAAGCTTGAGCAAAGCACGGTGACGTAGAACGCGTACGACAACATGTACAACAGCACTATAAAGGGGAAGTTCTATTCGAATGGCGCCACCCTTTGGGCTGCTTTTGCTAATTTTCCTGTCTTATAACTTGCTTCTGAGCATGCACATTTTTTTCCCCCTTGTTAAAGCGCACACACGATCGTTTTTCATGACGAGAAAAAGAACGACATGAAAAACAACAAGAAAAAATAGAGCAGGTTCTAAAAAAAATCGTCCATTTTTCTCGTTGAGAAACATGCTCTGGAGCCTACACACGACCGTTTTTCACGACCAATTAAAAAAATTGCATTTTCTCGTCATGAAAAACGGTCGTGTGCACGCGGCATAAGGCTTTACAACTACTTTAGGTAACAAAATATATTTTGTCAACAGACTAAGATAAAATAGAGTACTACTTACTTCAAACGAGAGTTCTGCAATTTTCCTCCCCACTGCTTCGTTCAAGATGACCGCCCCGTGAAGCTGATCTTCTGGCTGATCAGTCTAGTGGCCACTGCTAGTCCTGCATAGTACAGGATGATATAGGAAGGCCTGCTCACACTCCAGTGCTAATGAGTAGCAGACAAGAGCACCTGTTGTTCCAGGAATGTGGGTCAAGATAAGTAATAGCCTGTCTTATCTCATACCCTATACTCTATCAGCTAATGTATTATTATTTTTTTTTACTTCCCATTGTTCAGCTGTTAATATATAAATGGAATGAACTGTTTTTTTTTTTTTTTTTACATTTTTGAAGTTTTTTTTATTTTAGACAAACCCCCGTAGAATGTAAAATTAAACAGATGTGACTGTGCAACAAAAAGCTGTCACCATTGTTTCTGTGGCAATTTATTATTTGTTATCAGCCTTTCAGTCTGGCTTAGTGTCAACGTATATGGCATGAACAATGTAAACGTGGCGTTCCCTGGCGAAATGTATGTGTTACATGCGAGATTACACTGATATACCATGAAGGACATCTATAAATGAATCCACCTTAAGGCATATTATATTAATAATAAGAACTCCCACCAAGATGTAAGAGATCAAACGCCAATAATTCTGTAGTTTAGGGCATATTTTGCTCTTTTTTATGATTATGATTTATTGATTATCCTTCTATACTGTAGCTGGAAGACTTCTGAATTCCAAGCTCCTCATACATTTTAATACTTTAGTGCACAACAGAGATCAAGGCTCCTAAAGATGGCAGCAGCTAAATGGTATAAAAAGTCCCCAAGAGACAGCGGGGACCAGTGAGGACGTACTGCGCCACTCGCGCATGCGCACTAGGGAACCGGGCTGCGGGCAGGGGGCTTATCAGAATCTGGAAGACCCCTTTTAACAAAGGGGACCCCCCAGATCCTGCCCCTCCCCTATGTGAATTGGTAATGGGGTACATTGTACCCCTACCATTTCACAAAGGAAGTGTAAATAGTTGTAAAAAACACACACACCGTAGAAAAAAGTCCTTTATTAATAATTTTTTTTAAAATAAATCCAGCGGTGGTAATCCACTCGGTCCAGCTCCCTGCTCCAACGTTAACTGTATCCAGCGATGGGTGATCTCCTCTCCTGTCCAGCGATGAGAAGATCTTCAAAGCGCAGCATTGCCGGCCTCCTCTCTCCGCTGGACACAGCCCGGCGAATGACACTGCTGAAGCTGTGACATTTCTTTTAAAGGTGAGGCGGGGCCACCCGTCACGTGACCCCGCCCCCTCTGACGCAAGGGGAAATCCAGGCTTCCCCAGTGACATAACAGAGGGTGCATCATAGGGGGCGGGGTCACGTGAAGGGTGGCCCCGCCTCACCTATAAAAGAAATGTCACAGCTTCAGCAGCATCATTCGCCGGGCTGTGTCCGGCGGAGAGAGGAGGCCGGCGATGCTGCGCTTTAAAGATCTTCTCATCGCTGGACAGGAGAGGAGATCACCCGTCACTGGATACAGACAACGTTGGAGCAGGGAGCCGGACCGAGTGGATTACCATCGCTGGATTTTTTTTTTTTTTTTTTATTAATAAAGGACTTTTTTTTACGGTGTGTGTGCTTTTTACAATTATTTACACTTCCTTCGTGAAATGGTAGGGGTACAATGTACCCCATTACCAATTCACATAGGGGGGGCAGGATCTGGGGGTCCCCTTTGTTAAAGGGGTCTTCCAGATTCTGATAAGCCCCCCGCCCGCAGACCCCCACAACCACCGGGCAAGGGTTGTGGGGATGAGGCCCTTGTCCCCATCAACATGGGGACATCCTCCCCATGTTGAGGGCATGTGGCCTGGTACGGTTCAGGAGAGGGTGGGGCGCACTCTGTCCCCCCCTCTTTTCTGCGGCCGGCCAGGTTAACGTGCTCGGATAAGGTGTCTGGTGTGGATTTTTGGGGGAACTACACTCCATTTAAAAAAAAAATTGGGGTGGAGTTCCCCTTAAAATCCACACCAGACCTGAAGGGTCTGGAATGGATATTTGGGGGGGACCCCACGTCATTTTTTTTTTCAATTGACGGTGGGGTTCCTCTTAATATCCATACCAGACCTGAAGGGCCTGGTAATTGGATTTGGGGGGACCCCCACGCTTTTTTTTTTTTTTTTATGAATGAATCCTCTCTGAATTGCCGGGAGCCGACAATTCATTATAGCTGCAAGTCCGGTTTTAATTTTTTTTTTTTCTTTCAGAAATTACACTTTGTGCAGGGACAGTTCTAAGTACAGGAAACATGCGCTATTTCACATGCTAACTTTACACCCCCCCCGGTATGAAATTTAAAGGAATATTTCACTTTTATTGTTTCACTTTTAGCATTATTAAATTCACTGCTTCCCGAAAAAACAGCCATTTTTAAAACTTTTTTTTGCATTGATATATGTCCCCTGGGGCAGGACCCAGGTCCCCAAACACTTGTTAGGACAATAACTTGCATATTAGCCTTTAAAATTAAGACTTTAGATTTCAAATGTTCGAGTCCCATAGACTTTAATAGGGTTCTAAAGTTCACACGAACATTTGGTCCGTTCGCAAGTTCTGGGGGGTGTTCGCTCATCCCTAATAAACAACTATAACAAGCTGTTTTTGGATCATATAATGTTGTTATGGTGATGTGTTCCATATAATTTGAAGCTGCCTGAAATTTCTTTAGGAAATGATCAGTAATAAGATACATTTTTAGTTGAAAACCTTGAATGGATTTTTTAAACACAGTTTTAAATTCATATGGATAAATAATATTTACTAACTAAATGTCATAAAATTTTCACAAATGCATTTGCATATTAATACAACAGTCACAACTATCTTACACTGCTTTCCTAATCTTTATTTCATTTTATAGATTTTTTTTATTGGGAAAATGAAATTGTCAGATTTAGATGTCATCAAGGTTTTTCAAATTGTCAACCTCAAAGTGTGACAGTGCTGAAAGCTGAAAATTGGACTGGGCAGGAAGGGGGTGAAAATGCCCGGTATTGAAGTGGTTAATTCGAATTTTCGGACAAATGCACTTTTTTAACTAAACAAAATATATAAAAATGAATTTCGGGAGTAATTAAATACATGTATTTTTCGGACAAAAAAAAAATTCCGAAATGAAATATTTCAGTGTGCACATGTCTAGTGCTTTGCAACATCAGGGGAAGAAAAGCAGAATGTGAATGGCAGTAAACAATTCCTCCACTTTCAACCACAACAAGCACATTGGGTAAAAGTGTCAGATGTACCCAGTGACGTCCATTACTGAAACATTGTTGACCAATGCAGTTATAATACAGTGTGACCAGCCAGTGGTGTATTTAGGTTTTGCGCTGCCTTTGGCCTGACTAAACTCGTGCCCCACCTAATTTAAATATGTCCCACCCCCCGTCCTGTCACATCCACACCCCTTTCTGTTTAAAACCCACCCTGACATTTTCGAGTGGGGACACTAGTTCTCAATGCCTGGGTGGGGGGAATGGATTCTCTTAATTTGCATAGATTTCCTATCACTTCCTGTTTAGCTATGGGGCAGAAAGTGAAGGGAAATCTCTGCAATGGGACAGGGATGTTAAGAAAATAAACTGACAGGGGCTATAACCCTCCCTTACTCTATCCAAAATGAAAAAAAAAAGTGTTGCCTATAGTTCTACTTACTTACAAGCACAAATTTCTGATAATTTTATGGAGAGGACTAAGAAGCTACAGTATAACCATGCCAATGGTACAGCAGAAAACATATAGCACAGTGAGGAAGGTTTGTGGTCCAGGATGATAGGATAGTTAAAAATAGAAACAGCTTGCGTTACACCAACAGTGTAGCACAAGCCAGCGGGGACACTTTCTGGGCTGTCCCCCTGCAAAGTGCTGCCCTAGGCCTGGGCCTTGTTGGCCTAGGCCAGAATACAGCATTGTGACCAGCACATATAACAGGAGTAAACTCCAAAGTCTTTATATCATACATCGTAACTTAAAAATTATCAATGAATGACATTATGAAGATCAAAATTCCTGTTTAGTGTGCTGATTATCCTTTACAACGTCTGCAGTTTACTGTGCACTGATCACGCAGAATATTGCGCCTGATCAACGAAATCCCAAAAAATCACAATGGTAACCAATATTGGGATTACCCAAAGGCGTTTTTTTTGTTTTGTGGAATATAATATTAGCATTATTTTTTAAATCATTGTTACAAAGCAAAAAAAAAAAAGCACAAACATCAATTTTAAAGATTTGCTTGTGATTTTTTTTTTTTTATAATTGAAATATTATTCATCATCTACTATTATAATTTTTAAAAAATGACTCTAGACCCCTAATTCTTAACAGTGACTAGTCTACTCTGCTTTCTAGTGAACACCACCATAATGTACAGTAGTACAATAAATCATTTTACAGTAATCTGGAATTCTGTGAATAATTAGCAATTGGCACAGAAAACATTGGCGAAAGTTTGGCTATAATTTTCTGCTTTCAACCCTAATGCTAACCATATACACAGCAATTTCTGTGTTACTTTCTAGGTTGATTGGACCAGGAACCCCTTTTCATCTCCTAAGCTTCACTATTGGCTAATTTTTGTGATGAACAGCCTTATTGACCAATAGTAAAACTACATAGGCCAGGTTTCAGTGGCTAAATGCACACATAAAGACACATTCACTAGTGTTCAAATGTTTAAAAATTAAGCCGACACCCCTCTGTAAGCCAATTCATAAGCAACTATTAGACCCCCCTTGCTTTTGTTCACATTGCTTTGAAAGGGTTCAGTTTGTTTGGTCTATTTATGTATTTAGTCTATCATTTATACAATAGATAAATCTGTCTATTTTTTGGCATTTTCGGCATTTTATACAGTATCCCTAATCTTAGGTGTTTTATTGCTGAAAACTTTCATGTGACGATAAAGCCTACCTAAAAATCTAGACTGGAACTATTTGATACAGTTTAAAATACTGTTTACATTTCATTGCAAATATTTGACAGGATGAGATTCATGGATCTTCTCGACCATTTTTGCGAACTAACTTCATGAATATATTCAGGAGTTTCGCCTAGTGAATAAATCCATAATGCTTTGAAAAAAATAATAATAAAAACAGTCCAAGCCCTTTAGAACAGCAGGAAAGCAGTTCCTCAAAGTCACGACATGTGAAAAATATATTAGGTAAGGGAAGAAAAAGGTACATTACATGGGACAGTACAAAATATATTACAATAAACATTTATTGTTGGTCAGTCGTACATTAGGAGGACAAACGAAGCCCATGGCCAAGCCTGGGAACTTTCAAGATTTTACTTGTTGTCTCAGGGAAAGTGGTCTCACTTTACAAAGTGGTCTTGGCACCCTGGAAACATGCCTAAGGTGTTTGGATGCAAAGAATAAGCGATTAGACCCTTGTGGGACTTTGGTTACCATCTACAGTAGAGCACAGTGGTTCCTAATCTTTTTTTGAGTCATGGACCCCTTTAAGAATCTGATGAAAGTTATGGACCACCTCCCTAGAAATATTCACACAAACACAACTTTGCAATGAATGTATGTACATTATTTTATTGAAATATATGATATACATAACACTTTAAAAAATTAAGCAAGCTTAAACAAAAACTTTTTCCTTCTCATGCAAAAAGTAATGACCATACTTACAAAAGTGAAATAAAATAATCTTGTGCAAATTAAACAAAACCATTTTAATTTGGCTCAAATTGACTACTACTGCCACTACTACTACTAGAAAATAAGCATTAGCACTTAGCTATTATGGAGTGCCACAAAATGGCAGTTGTGCAGAAAACGATGATACAAATTTAAACGGTAAACATGTGCCAACAATGTATCAAGAGATACTTAGTGGTTGGCGATAAAAGCAGTGGCAGGGTGTGCTTTTAATGAGAAATCATTGACTGGGACCAGGGAAAGGGCTGTATAGTGAATGTATATGTTATATTTTTAACTGCCCCTCAGTGACTCCCTGAAACCCAACCATGGACCACGTACGGGTCCATGGACTCCCTGTTAAGAACCCTTGATATAGTAGATTCTTTTTTTTAACTGCTAAAACAAACATGTATAACTTCCACTCTCAGGCCTCGTAAACACAACCGAGGAACTTGTCGTAATTGAAACATCGTTTTCCTCGACGAGTTCCTTGTTAGGCTTGTTGAGAAACTTGACAAGATTTCTTTGCGTACACACTGTCAAGACCAAATCTCATTGTTTTCAAACGCGGTGACGTACAACACGTAGGACAGCAGGGGAAGTTCGATTCCACTGGAACAACCCTTGGGGCTGCTTTTGCTACTCTCATGTTACTGCGTGTTAAGTAAAAGTTTGGTAAGAGACGATTTGCACTTTTCAGTCTGTTACAGCGTGACAAACACTACTTTTACCGAAGGTGCGCTCCCATCTCATACTTTATTCTGAGCATACGCGGGTTTCTAAGCATACACACAAACGCGTTTCTCGTCGAAAACCAGCCCGACGAGGAACACGACGAGGAAATTGAGACTCCCGTCGAGTAAAAAGAGAACTTGTTCTCTTTTTTTTCTTGTCGAGTTCCTCGACAGTTTCCTAAATGAAAAACATACACACGGCCGTTTTCCTCGGCAAAAAAGCTCTGCCACCAAGTTTCTTGATGGATTCTGTCGAGGAAAGCGGTCGTGTGTACGAGGCCTCACTGTTTGGTGCATCCCTGATGGAGTCCTCATAAATGGAGAATCATGATAATAAAAACAGAAAAAAGTCCCAATAATTGCCTATAAGGTAACTACGAGAGTCAATGGCAGTCTACTGAATGGTTGCCATAACTGTTCCAGCTAACCTAATATGCACAGGTAACATGCCTACCAATTTAAACATAATGCTTCATAGCTGGCAACGCAGACAATATAACTGTCACTTTAGGATACCACCCTATCTGCTTTATATAACAAATATAAAATTCAACTGCGCTATCTGCCAGTCATGATTCTACAGTGAAATAGGAGATACCTGCATGTTTCTTGACCTTTAGATAATCTCTTGACTGCTATCAATAGTCTCTGTTACTCAACTTACCTCCATTTCTGCTGCTGGATGCACTCAGAATCCTCAGCATTACCCAAACATAGCAAGAACAAAAAATACCCCAACATATATTGTACAATACAAATACCCTCAGGGTAGTAGATGACTTGAAAGTGGCCAAGTAGGTGCCTCAGTCTTTTAACTTGAATTTAACCCTCCAACATTCCACTTTTAGGACTGGATCCTTGGTGTGGGGTGGATTATATGCATTCACTATATCTGGTCTCCCGCTGTGCATAGAACATGGAAATGCAATTATTTTAGTAAATATAAACTGCTAAATACCTTATCTCATCAGCAGTACAGTATATAGCAGTCTTATGACTGGTTAAAGCTTGTAGGAGGTGTTTTCTGACTGTCCTATGAAACTGCAAAATCCCTCACCATCTGTTTGGACAGTCCTGATTGGCCCTGTGCTGATCACATGCATCCTCCCAAGAAAAATAAACCTCTCTAGCAATACACACCAAACTGAGCATGTGCAGACTGACTCCATAGACTCTGTGTTATCAGGAAATTATTAGGGGACAGAGGATCAGAGAAGCCAGGATCAAACCACCTTTTTACACAATGCAGAGGAATAATCCCTTAGGTTCCACAGTGAGCATGACAAGCTTGCTTTACTGCATATATAGGCTGATTTTACTGTAGTAAGTTTAGTAACACTTTAAGGCAGGTTATATACAACTGTAAATGATATGCTTTGGTAATGCCACCAGTTACCTTCTAGTTAAGGCACCAGCTTGCAAGTGTCTTATCGCAAATACATCACTTCTGAAAAAGATGCTACTTACATTAATATTTGTTGAACCTCTCAGCTAGAAGGATTTTTATTATAATTAAAGTATAACTGTATTTTCTGACAGCAAAGTCTGATGTGAGCTTTTGAACGGAAATTCCGACCGTGTGTATGCTCCATCGGACTTTTGCTGTCAACAGAAGATTGAGAGCTGGTTCTCAATTTTCCCGACTGAAAAAATTCCTATCGGAAAAGCCAATCGTCTATGGCAATTCCGCCACGCAAAATTCTGACACATGCTCGGAAACAATTTGACGCATGCTCGGAAGCATTGAACTACATTTTCTTGGCTCGTTGTAGTGTTGTACGTCACAGCGTTCTTGACGGTCGAAAGTTCAGAGAACTTTTTTTTATGCAAGCCAAGCTTGAGCGGAATTTCGTCGGAAAAACCAACCATGGTTTTTCCGACTGAAAATCAGATCGTGTGTACGGGGCATAACTCTTCTTGTAGCTTATGAAAATGATTTCTGAAGATAACTCCTGAATTCTGCAGCATGGCCCAACTCTGTGTTCCATTTTTGCTTGAAGGAAGCATCCATGAATGACACGGTTTTCAGAAGGGAGACCTGTTCCTCATCGAAATTAATTACTTATTCATCTCCCAGGAACTGGTTTCTCAGAGAACAGCAGGAAGTCCTCAGAGTCAGGAGACTGTAGGCAGTACTGTTGAAAACTTTTTTCTTTTGAAAACCAATCACATTGCCATTTTTATAGGCTGCTGGGGAAAAAACAAATGTATAATATTAGTAAAAGTATAATATTTTAAAGCACTTAAGACATATTGGGGCAGATCCACAAAGCGAGTACGCCGGCGTATCTACTGATACGCCTGGGCGTACTTTCATATTTCCTGCGTCGTATCTTTGTTTTGAATCCTCAAAACAAGATACGACGGCATCTGGGTTAGATCCGACAGGCTTACGTCTTCGTACGCCTTCGGATCTAAGATGCAATTCTTCGGCGTCTGCTGAGTGGCGTTCCCGTCGTAATCCGCGTCGAGTATGCAAATTAGCTATTTCCGACAATCCACGAACGTACGAGCGGCCGTCGCATTCTTTTACGTCGTCTCTAGTCGGCTTTTTCCGGCGTATAGTTAAAGCTGCTGTTTCGTGGTGTATAGTTAAACCTGCTATGTTAAGTATGGCCGTCGTTCCAGCGTTTGATTTGAATTTTTTTTTTCGTTTGCGTAAGTCGTCCGTGAATCGGGATGGACGTAATTTACGTCCAAGTCAAAACAATGACGTCCTTGCGACGTCATTTAGCGCAATGCACGGCGGAAAATTTAGGGACGGCGCATGCGCAGTTCGTTCGGCGCGGGGGCGCGTTTCATTTAAATGAAACACGCCCCCCTACTCGTCGATTTGAATTCCGCGCCCTTACGCCGTGAGAGATACACTACGCCGCCGTAACTTACGGCGCAAATTTGTTGAGGATTCAAACTAAGCCAAAGTAAGTTACAGCGGCGTAGCGTATCTGACATACGCTGCACCCGGCGCGGATCTATGTGGATCTGCCCCATTGTATATAATGTTTGCAGTGAAAGCACATAAACCTATTTCTATTCAATCCTAATTTCAAAATGATTTGCCTTTTAATTCTGCATGTGTTCATTCTTTTCTTGAACACTGAAATACATTTTGGAATATCATTAAAAGATAACTATCTTGGTTTTTATAACATAAAGAAATGAATGCAAAGAATTTCCATATCAGTCTGAAGAGCAGGGAACTCTGTAAACATGATATAATGTAATTATGTTAATTGATTAAATTACATTCGAACAGTAGTAATGTTTTGCATTCTGAACGCTTGATTGGATCCTGTGCTTTCATCAGACTGTCTTTTCCCATTAAGACTATACAGAAGGCCAAATTGCCCCCATCAATTTATCTTATCGTATACAGTACATATACTGTGTATTCTAAACAAAATAGCTAAGATGCTCTGTTGAGAATGTTACATTCTGTACTGAATTACTGCATAGGTTAAAGGGGTTGTAAAGGTACAATTTTTTTTTTTCCTAAATAGCTTCCTTTACCTTAGTGCAGTCCTCCTTCACTTCCTTCATCCTTCAATTTTGCTTTTAAATGTCCTTATTTCTTCTGAGAAATCCTCACTTCCTGTTCTTCTGTCTGTAACTCCACAGAGTAATGCAAGGCTTTCTCCCTGGTGTGGAGTGTCGTGCTCGCCCCCTCCCTTGGACTTAAGGAGAGTCAGGATGCCCACTTACACACAGATCCTTTCTCTATCTGCAACGTAGAGAGCGTCCTGACTCTCCTGTAGTCCAAGAGAGGGGGCGAGCATGACACTCCACACCAGGGAGAAAGCCTTGCATTACTGTTTGGAGTTACAGACAGAAGAACAGGAAGTGAGGATTTCTCAGAAGAAATAAGGACATTTAAAAGCAAAATTGAAGAATGAGGTAAGTGAAGGAGGACTGCACTAAGGTAAAGGAAGCTATTTAGGAAAACAAATTGTACCTTTACAACCCCTTTAATCAATCTTAAAACTATTTTCTGGTTTGGAAGCACTTTTATTTATGATTGTAGATATGAATGAGTGAAATTGAGAGTTTGTATTTCTATAAAATCTCTGAAAATTGGAAAATGTTGTCAAACTGTTGCTATTTTGGAAAAAAATGAAGTTAATGGAAAAGATAAAATTAAAGTGGATGTAAACCCAATTCATGAAATTTGAGGCTGGGCACATATATCTGCAGTATTTTGTTATCTCTCTTCAAAGAGCTAAGTCCCATAGCTCTCTCCTGAACCGTTCTTCTGTTATCAGCCTGATAACTTCTGACAAATTCTCTGACACATCAGATAAAAGCAGCCTGAAATTTCTGTAAGGGGATGTTGCTATAAATAGATTAGCAGGGAGCTGGCCCTGTTACAAAACACCTCTGAGGCCTCGTACACACGACCGAGTTTCTCAGCAAAAAACAGCAAGAAACTTGCTGGGAGATACTTTTTGCTGAGGAAACCGGTCGTGTGTACATTTTCATCGAGGAAACTGTCGAGAAACTCGACGAGCCAAAAAGAGAGCAAGTTCTCTATTTCCTCGACGGGAGTCTCAAATTGGCTCGTCAAGTTCCTCGACGGGCTGGTTTTTTGACGAGAAACTCGAGCGTGTGTATGCTAAGAAACCCGCGCTGGCTCAGAATAAAGTATGAGACGGGGGTACAAGTAGCATTTGTAATGGAGACAACACATTTTTCAAGCTGTAACAGACTGAAAGGTGCAAATCGTCTCTTACCAAACTTTTACTTAACACGCAAACACATGAGATTAGCAAAACCAGCCCCAAGAGTTTAGCCAGTGGAATCGAACTTCCCCTGCCATTGTATGTGTTGTATGTCACCACGTTTGAGAACGAGGAGATTTTGTCTTGACAGTGTGTACGCAAAGCAAGCTTGTCGAGTTCCTCGACAAGCCTAACAAGGAACTCGACGAGGAAAATGATGTGTTTCGCCCGACGAGTAACTCGGTCGTGTGTACGGGGGCCTGAGAGTCTCTGCCAATGATGAGAGGGGGTGTGTGGCTTTCCTCCAATCAGCAATTTTAGCTATCTTGGCTTCTTAAACAGGAAGAGAAAATTTCCTAACACGATCGGAACTTTCTAAACAGTATATAAATGTAAAGAAAAGAGAGTGTATAGAAAAAAGAAAACAAACGAGCTGTCTTAAAATAACAAAACAATAGCAACCGACACAATAAAGGATCAATCTGTGAAATTAACAAAGTAAAAATGGTATAGTGTAGCGCTAAATCTAGTAATTGAAACGTGTAGGGCTCCTGCTATTCAGACAAAAGCTGATAGCGAAGATTCACTAAAGTGCAAAAAAAAAAAAAACATGTAAAAAATGAATCTAATAATGACACTCAATGTGACTGATACGTGATAAACAATAACACATTTACATGAAACAAAAGCGCATGTGCATAATTATATAGTCCATAAAGTGATTCCAGTGGATAAAGTGATTTTCCAAGGTGAGTAGTTGTAAACCAGTTTGTCTGTAGATATTCCACCACCAATAGAAAAAGAGGCTTACCAGACACGTTTAACCCAATTAGGCATATGCCCAATGAGTCAACAGAACTTTTGGTGTAGCACACCCAGGGGAGAGAAGTATGTCAGCATACACAGCTTTCAATGTGGACATATGAAGTGAAGGTCTGTCACACTAGTGTCGCCAATAGGTCTCAACCAAGGATGTAAAATTCCTGCTAGCATCATCTTTAGAGCGGTATAGGAGCGGGGTGTTTAACGCTCCTACACCACTCCTTCCCATTGAAATCAATGGGAAACCGCGGTAATACCGCCGGCAATTCGCCGCAGCAGAGGAGCATTGCCGACAGTATTAACCCTTTTTCAGCCACTAGCGGGGGTTAAAACCGCACCCCTAGCGGCCGAATATCGTGGTAAACATGACGGTATAGCGGCGCTAAAAAATTGAAAAAGGGTTAATACTGCCTAAAAATCACGACGCTATACCACCACCGCACCTCCCGTGCCCAGTGTGAAAGGGGCCTATTTTTTTTGGTACAATGTTGCCCTTTGAAGCCTCGTACACACGATCAGTCCATCTGATGAGAACAGTCTGAAGGACTGTTGTCATCGGTTAACCGATGAAGCTGACTGATGGTCCTTTGCGCCTACACACCATCGGTTAAAAAACGATTGTGTCAGAACGCGGTGACGTAAAACACAACGATGTGCTGAAAAAAACAAAGTTCAATGCTTCCAAGCATGCTTCGACTTGATTCTGAGCATATGAGTAAGCACTGATTGTAGTGCGAAACGTCAACTGTATGCCCCTGTCTTTGCTGTGATGTTTGAAAACTTTTATCAATAAAAGGCAACCAAGAAGGTTTTTCCAGAGTGCGGCTGTCCAAACATTTCTTTCTACTATTGATTCTGAGCATGCGTGGATTTTTAACCAATAGTTGTGCCTACTAACGATCGGTTTTGACCTAGCAAGTTGGCTTTTTTTTAACCGATGGTTAAATAACCTATGGGGCCCACACACGATCGGTTTTGCCCAATAAAAACGGTCCATCAGACCGTTGTCTTCTGGTTAACCTATCGTGTGTACGAGGCCTTAGGGTGCAGTGGGCTCTAAAGGGCTCCTGAGGGATACAGAAGCTCCTTTTACCTATCCTGTAACTGTTCTTGTGCAAGAATTGTCCCCTCATTAGTCATTACTTTACTTTTTTTCACAGTCATTAAAAAAAATACAATACATAAATAATCAAATGCATAAAAAAAAAAAAAAAAAAATACAAAGAGCACTAAATGAAATAAATGAAACTTCTATAAAAAGTAACAAAAACAACTTTTTTCTAACAAATTTTTCTTAAGCAATGAATGAGTAAAATTACGTTTATACTTTAGAAAAATGTTACTGCCAACAGCACAATGGTCAAGAAAGTACTTGGGAAGTCACAGGATCAAATTCAGCTCAAAGATCTATCTGCTAGAGATTAGAAAGGGAGCAAGGTCTCTGGGTTTTTCAAAAATCAGAGGTTGCGTATAAAAAGCATGAAAAAGTGATGTGAATTAATCCATTGCTCAACTTTAAAATTAAATGGCTTAAAAAAAAAAAATACTTTTCTAGGCTTCATAAACACAAAGGGGCAGATCCACAGAGATCTGCACCTGCGCAGCGTATCAGAGATACGCTACGCCGCCGTACCTTATCTGGCTTTAGTTTGAATCCTTAAAGATTTTGCGCCGTAAGTTACGGCGGCGTAGTCTATCTCTGGCGGCGGAATTCAAATAGGCGATTAGGGGGCGTGTTTCATTTAAATGAAGCACGTCCCCGCGCCGAATGAACTGCGCATGCGCCGTCCCAAAATTTCCCGCCGTGCATTGCGCTAAATGACGTCGCAAGGACGTCATTTTTTTTAACATAGACATGAATTATGTCCATCCCGATTCACGGAAGACTTATGCAAAAAAAATTAAATATTCAAATGAAACGCGGGAACGTCAGCCATACTTAACATGGCAAGTCTAACTATACGCCGCAAAACACCAGCTTTAACTATACGCCGAAAAAAGCCGACTAGAGACGACGTAAGAGAATGCGACGGCCGCACGTACGCTCGTGGATCGTGGGAAATAGCTAATTTGCATACTCGACGCGGAAAACGACGAGAACTCCACCCAGCGGACGCCGAAGTATTGCACCTAAGATCCGAAGGCGTACGAAGCCATACGCCTGTCTGATCTAACCCAGATGCCATTGTATCTTGGTTTGAGGATTCAAACCAAAGATACGACGCAGGAAATTTGAAAGTACGCCGGCGTATCAGTAGATACGCCGGCGTACTCGCTCTATGGATCTTCCCCCTAGAAAAATAAGGGTTAAATAAGCATACATCCTATTTGGTTATTTTAAGTAATGTATTTTTTATTATGCTGACATTCACATTGCGTATGAGACATCTAAACAGAAAGTGTAATCACAACTACATGCATATGTTGCTTATTGCACGTTTCTCAGCCTTCTATCTCACAGAGCTGTCAAAATATATCACGATTTCTTCAAGAAATGTCAAATCCCAATTCGGTTCTTTTTATTGCTATCCCCAGTTTGTGTTCTCCTCTGCTTCTCTATCATTCATTAAACAGAGTAATCCTTGTAGTTCAAGAATGAATTGAGGACAGGAAAATGTTCCAGGAAACATCTACTGAGAGAGACACGTTTCCAAATCGTATTCTTCTTTATTTACATGCTGCCAGAGTATTATAATAGTCATTACAATTTAACAATTATAGTTCACATTTGCACGTGTCCCAGAGGAGCTTACAATTCAGTTTGACAACTATAAGCACAAAAGCATGCACAATGGGACATACAGTATGCACAAAAGTAGACACAATGACCAGTTTTGCCAGAAGATAATGAACTTACTAGTATATTTTCTGAATGTAGGGGACCCATGAGTACACAAGTAGAAGGCTCAAAAGGAATGTAGGTAACACTCTGTGAATCAAGCCTAAATTATAATTAATACTTTATAAAGAAATTCTTGGCAATGAGAAAAGTAGTCAATAAACTGCAAATTTAATTGAGGAAACAGAACTTAAAGGGGTTGTAAAGGTTAGTCTTGTATTCTCTAAATTGGTTTCTTTAACCACTTAACCCCCGGACCATACTGCTGGTCAAAGACCAGAGCACTTTTTGCGATTCGGCACTTCGTCGCTTTAACTGACAATTGCGCGGTCGTGCGAAGTGGCTCCCAAACAAAATTGGCGTCCTTTTTTTCCTACAAATAGAGCTTTCTTTTGGAGGTATTTGAACACCTCTCCGGTTTTTAGTTTTTGCGCTATAAACAAAAATAGAGCGACAATTTAGAAAAAAATGAATATTTTTTACTTTTTGCTATAATAAATATCCCCCAAAAATATATAAAAAACATTTGTTTTCCTCAGTTTAAGCCGATACGAATTCTTCTACATATTTTTCGTAAAAAAAATCGCAATAAGCGTTTATTGATTGGTTTGCACAAAAGTTATAGCGTTTACAAAATAGGGGGTATGTTTATGGCATTTTTATTAATATTTTTTTTTACTAGTAATGGCGGCGATCAGCGATTTTTTTTTCGGTACTGCGACATTATGGCGGACACTTCGGACACTTTTGACAGTTTTTTGGGACCATTGGTGTTTTTTTAGCGATCAGTGCTATAAAAATGCATTGATTACTATAAAAATGCCACTGGCAGTGAAGGTTTTTTTTTGCTGAGAAATCACTTTAAAAAACACCCCTAGCTTTTCTAGCCACCACCATCCTGCGTAAGGGCAGAATGTTAATTTAGAATTTATTTCCTGGAATCATTCTGCCCTTAGTTTAGGCATGGAGGCAGAAGAGTATGCTTAGCTGAGAAAGTCCCTCCTACTGAGAAAGACAGAAACCAGGAAGCAACTGAAGCAATGTAAAAAAAAAAAAAAAACTTTTACAACAAGTACAAATAATATACCTTTCTATCTATTTACTAAGGCTCTATTTACTCTATTTATCAGCATGAGTATTAAATGTAGGTAACGTTAATTGAGAGAGTTTAGCTCTGCTTTAGGTTGATGTTAGTAATTTGATAAAAGGTGTTGCAAACCCTCGTGTTTTTTCACCTATTCATCCTTGTTGATGGGGACAAGGGTCTCTTCCCAACAATTCTGGACTGTGCTTGTTGGGTGTCCCTCGATGTACATCTGTGAATCACGCTGCCGACCTGTAAAATAAATAAATGTTCCACCTTCTAGGAAGGCCGCTCGCCAAATGCCTCCTCCACACGTTGACAGTTCTTATATAGGTGAGGGCGGGCCACCTGGCAAGGTCACCTGGTGGACCCGCCCTCTTTTAACATCACAGACTAGTGCATGCTGGGCCAGGTGGCCTGACTTTACCTCTATAAGAACTGTCAGAGCATGGGCAGCCTTCCTAGAAGGCAGAGCTTTTTTCCGGGTCAACGGTGCAGTGGGCGGCGTGATTGACGATAGATTTAAATCCAGGGACACTTTTTTTTTACTTTTTAATAAAGGATTTCTCAAAAAAATTGTCTCCTGGTTAAATTTTTTTGTACACTTTATTGGTGAGTGGGTAGGAGTACTATGTAACTGATACTCATTCACATGGAAAACCCCCCGCCCCAAAGTATCCACTCCCCCATGTTGGGCATGTGGCCTGGTATAGTTCAGGAGGGAGGGGCGCTTGCTCGCCCCCCCCCCCTTTCCTGACCTGCCAGGCTGCATGCACAGATAAGGGCCTGGTATAGACTGGGGGGGGGTGCACATCGTTTTTTTATTTTTATTTTTTTCAATACCTGGATGCCGACATTTGCAACCACGAATCTTTAGAAATGTCAGTTTTGCTACAGCATGTTCTATACATCATACAGGTGCACTTTACAGGCAGACTAAAAGGACTCCCCATGGACTATATTTAAAGGAATTTTTATTGTTGCACTAGAAGCATCATTAAAATCACTGCTCCTGAAAAAACAGTCATTTAAAAAAAAAAAGGCATTAATACATGTCCCCCAGGGCAGTATCTAGACCCCCAATACCCCTTTTATAGCCAATTACTTGCATAAAAGCCTTGAAAATGGGCACGGGTTCGCCGTTGGGATTAGAAATTTCTCCCTGTTCAGGAGTTCTGCTGCAAACCGAACAGAGGGGTGTTCGGCCCATCTCCAGTTCTAATACCTCTTCATCTGTCCAAAGCAAATGAAAAAAAATGTTTACTTCAGTTATGTGTTAATACCGCTTAAAATTTCCACTATAGCAATTTCTGCATACTCGTTAAAACAGGAAATCTAAGTTCACTAATATACTTATTTGAAAATGCTTATAATGTGATACAGCTGCTCAGGCTTGCTCAAGGGTCTCTATTCGTTCTAGGCTTATCTCACTTGTGGTGACCTATCTCACGCCTACCGCAAAATCTGTTATTTACCCATTTAAATAGCATCAAATATGTTAGTGAATTACCCAGCAGATATAACAGCTAATAATGGTGATTTAAACAACTGTAATGATAATTATTAGATTCCCTAGAGACACATTCCCCCTGTGAGTAGGTGAGAAAGTCGTTTATCCAATTATCCAGAAAAACTTCATTATTTTTCCTAGATCAGCTTGGTGTGGTGGATTATTTATTAAAGCTGGACTTCAGGCAAACTCCTAAATACGCAAATGAAATACAAATAAGGGAGCTGTTTTTGCTGCCAAAGGACGTATATTTGTGTTCATTCAGTTCTGAAATCTACACAACTCTGCCACAAGCCCTGTCTGGCAGGACAGGAGACATGATTTCTCTGCTGTAGTTAACCACTTCTCGTTTGGCCTATAGCAGATTGACAGTCGGGCAGGGGCTGTCGCATTCTGAGTGTCCCTTCGGACACACTGCATCTCCGATATCGGTAAAGAACCTATGGTAAAAAGAAAAAAGGATCTTAAAACGGAGCTCCACCCTAAAGTGGAACTCACGCTGATCGGAACCCTCCCCCCTTCCGGTGTCACATTTGACACCTTTCAGGGGGGAGGGGGGTGCAGATACCTGTCTAAAGACAGATATTTGCACCCACTTCCGGCCACACAGTTTCGGGTAAACTGCGGGCAGAACGCCACCTCCCGTCCTCCCCCCGTTGTGCTCTGGGAACACTCAGCTCCCAGAGCACAGCGGGAGCCAATCAGCGGCGCAGCGCAACTCGTGCATGCGCCGTAGGGAACCGGGTAGTGAAGCCGGAGCACTTAACTTCCTGGTTCCCTCACTGAGGATGGCGGGGGGAGCAGCAGAGTGACGAGCGATCGCTCGTCCTCTGCTGCGGACGGCGCTGGACTCCAGGACAGGTAAGTGTCCTAGTATTAAAAGTCAGCAGCTGCAGTATTTGTAGCTGCTGGCTTTTAATATTTTTTTTCCGTGGCACATCCGCTTTAAGCGCTGGCCAATAGTGAAAATAAATAAGGTAGAATACAAACAAAGTGCAATCAAACAAACTGCTGCTCAAATCTAAGGCTCCATTCACACCTAGGCGTTTTAACGCCTGAAGCGCGACGCTACAATACGCCGGAGGGTCGAAATTACATTAGTCTCTATGGAGACTGTTCACATCTCAACGCCGAACGCTGAAACGACGATCGCCTGAAGCTCAAACAAGTCCCAGACCCTTTTTTGTCGCGCGTATCGGGCGGTTTGGGCGTATTTGAGCGTTTCCATTTCCCATAGAAAGTAATGGAAACGCTCGATTCAAGCGACTTGCGCGAAAATGGGCGTTTGCTACGGGCGTTTCGTCGCTTTAATCAATAGAACTTGTTGCCAATGCAGAAGATTAAAAAAATCTACCAACAGAGCAACAAGTGATGAAAAGATGATCATTTTTCCTATAGGCTAAAATAAAAAACGTCAAAGTAAAAAACGTCGGACAACACTGTATGCAAACGCGCAAATAAGCATGAATACGCGCGACAAAACGCCGGAAAAAAACGCCCAAAAAAACGACCGAACGACCGACGCTCAGGTGTGAATGCAGCCTAAATGTGCTAACGACAATAAAGTGAATAGAATAAGTGAAAGGTGATGAGCGCAATCAGTGCACTAAACAGTGAACGACAGTTAAACACTGATTAAATGTATGCAAACAAAATAAATAAAACCATGTGAAAATCAAATAAGAGATGTAAGTGAATTCCAAAACATTCAATAAGGTTGACACCAATTGAAATATTGTGTCAAAACAATAAAACCACTATAAGTGACAAAGCACACAAATGTGCAGAGCTGAAAAAATGTATATATAAATAAAAAAAAATAGATATATATCCAATATAAAGTCCCATCCAAAAAACAACTGTCAGATGAAGATGGTGAATGGAAATAAAGATGAGTCTTCGCAAAAGATGGGCTCACAGAGAGGGGGGTTTATTAAAAGCTAAAAATCTGCTTACAAGTATAAAAATCAAAAACGCCAAATACAAACACCTCCGGTCGGACAGGGTTCCGCGGCTTCTCTGATGAAGTCACGTGTCGTGCCGTAACACGTAAGGACGATAGCTAGACGTGACCGGAAGTGACGCGGAAACCCCGTCTGACCGGAAGTGTTTGTATTTGGCGTTTTTGATTTTTATGCTTGTAAGCAGATTTTTATCTCTTAATTAACCCCCCTCTCTGGTTGACATACTTCACGATGGAAGTCTCCATGTTTTTGCTTTTTTTTTTATTACATCTGCATTCCTTGGTGAGTCTCCATATTTCTGAAGTCCAGGATCTCTAATACAGTTGAGAGGACGTTGCAGTCTCCATACATCCGGTTTGAGGATTTCTCAGGCGATTTTCCCACAAGAGGGAGGTAAGCGCTCTGTGAGCCCATCTTTTGTGAAGACTCATCTTTATTTCCACTAACCATCTTCATCTGACAGTTGTTTTTTGGATGGGACTTTATATTGGATATATATCTATTTTTTGGATTTATATATACATTTTTTCAGCTCTGCACATTTGTGTGCTTTGTCACTTATAGTGGTTTTATTGTTTTGACACAATATTTCAATTGGTGTCAACCTTATTGAATGTTTTGGAATTCACTTACATCTCTTATTTGATTTTCACATGGTTTTATTTATTTTGTTTGCACACATTTAATCAGTGTTTAACTGTCGTTCAGTGTTTAGTGCACTGATTGCGCTCATCACCTTTCACTTATTCTAAAGAACCTATGATGTAGGCTCTGTACCCTGTGATCAGCTGCCTGTGTCCAATCACAGCTGATCGCAGTGTAAATAGGAAGAGGCAGTTATTGGCTTTCCTCTGCTCCCTCTGACAGCACGTGAGGAGAGGAAAGCCAACAAGTGGCTTTCCTCACAGGGAGTATCTGCACTGATAATCAGTACAATGATTATCAGTGCTGCCCTATCAGCGATGCCTGCCAGTCCCCACCAGTGATGCCAATCAGTGCCCATCAGTGCTGCCTTTCAGTGCCCATCAGTGATGCCTGTCAGTGCTCATCAGTGTCTCCTCAGGAGTGCCGTCTATCAGTGCCCATTAGTGCCGCCCATCAGTGACGCCTATCTTCATTGACACCTATCGGTGCCCATCAATGCTCCCATCAGTGCCGTCTATCAGTGCCCATTAGTGTCACCCATCAGTGACGCCTATCAGCGCCCATCATTGCCACATATTAGTGCCCATAAATTCTGCCCATAAGTGCCGTCTATCAGTGCCCATTAGTGTCACCCAACAGTGACACCTATCAGTGCTCCTGATGAGAGGGAGCAGATGATCATTGTTGTGTCACAAGGCAGAACAAGGAGATGACTTGTTTACAAAGGCATCCCCCCATTCTGCCGTTCTGTGACCCTAATGCGGGACACAGGCGGACATCAAGATTCAAAGCAATGTATATATACGTTGCTTTGCCTGTCCGTGCCATTCTTCCGACGTATAAGTGTGTGAGGTAGTTGGCAAGCGGTTAAAGAAAATCTGACTTTGCATTTTCATTATTTGTTTTAACATTACCTTCCCAGTAGTAGATATTCACTGTAAAACTGGAAAATTGTTGCCTTATCTCCGACATGCTGCTACTTTATTCTAAGTGACTGCAGCATGTGAAGGCCACAGGCCACCCATAATGTACTGCTGTGCTGTGTGCGACCCCTCTTATAAATGATTGCTGTGGGTGCTTCACACAGGTACAATTTAATTACATGCTTTCAGATGAAAGTGTCATGTCCCCTGCCTTGACAGTGATGTTGCTCAGAAGACTCTCTTGAGCAAACTGTGCAATTTCATGAGCTTTAGTGACGACACTTATCTTATGGCTGTGCATCCAGATAATGCATTTTCTTATCCTTAAAGTGGATGTAAACCCAAAACGTATTTTATTTTATTTTGATGTCACAATGTAGAGTATGAGATTTCCTATCTGTGCCCAGTCTTGCCACACAGAGTTAATCCAGCTCTGAGCAATCCTCTTTTATTGTTCAGTGAGATAAAACGAACTTACAGAGAAAATCCTTAGTCTGTTCCGCCCCCTTGCTGTGAGTGACAGGTTATTTACATATCTCATGCACTAGCTTCAGACAGGCATTATTTTTTAATTCCCACCCCCACTCTTTTTTCTGAAGTCACGTGGTTACTTTTCTGGATGTTAGTGATCATAGCAGAATTCAGTGTCAAAAATACAAAGGGGAGTGTAGAGGTGGGCGGAGAGTCTACTGACATCATGACTCCACCCACCGAGCTCCGGACAACAGATCCACCCACAGAATCTGCAGTTTTTCAGGTCTCATGACAGACAGAGGGGAGACATTTGACAGGTAAGGATACATGCAGGAGGAATGTATAACCTTATAGATCAGCACTATGGCAGTAGTTTAGAAAGGATGAGAGTGGCTTTACATCCACTTTAACCCTTCCTGCCCAGGCCCATTCTCACCTTTCAGCGCTGTCGCACTTTGAATGACAATTATGCAGTCATGCAACACTGTACCCAAATAAAAAAATAACAATTTTCTTCCCACAAATAAAGCTTTATTTTGGTGATATTTAATCACTGCTGGGTTTTTTATGTTTTGCAAAAAAAAAAAATTAAAAAGACAGAAAAAAAGAAAAAAAACGTTTCTGTCAGTACATTTTGTAGATAAGTAATTTTCCTCCTTCACTGATGTAGACTGATGAGGGCACTAATTAGGTGGCACTGATGAGAAGGCACTAATATGCCGCACTGATGGGTACTGATAGGTGGCACTGATATGTGGCACTGTTTAGCACTAATAGGTGGCACTGGTTGGCACTGAAAGGTGGCATTTATGCACAATGATAGGTAGCACAGATAAGTGGCATTGATGAGTGGCACTGATGGGCAATGATGGGTGGCATTGATGAGCAGGCACTAATGGGCACTGAAAGGCAACACTGACTGGCATCACTGATGAGCACTGATTAATGTCACTGATGGGCACTGATTGGTGTCACTGATGGACACTGCTGGGGCTCACTGATGATTAGTGTCCCGATTGCCTGTACAGTCTGCCCTGTGAAGAGATACCGCTGATCAGCGAGGAGAGCCGATAAACAGCACTTCCATATTTACATGTGATTGGCTGTGATCGGGCACAGCCAATCACATGGGTAAAGAGCTGCGTCATCAGCTCTTTACCGAGATCAGGGTTGCGCCGTGTCCTTAGGGAGAGTGAGAGCAGTGACACTGGGGCAATATGACATTGCCCCAGAACGTGAGGGGATCCCGCCCACCTTTATTTTGCTATACGACGGGCGGGAGGTAATCTATTTATGTCCCATTTCAGGCAGCATATAAAAATGTACCCTTACAGTTAAATTCTCATTTCATCTAGGGGTAAAAGAATAAGCCGTAATACTTACAGTTTTACTCACTTTAGCAGGTTTTTTAATGCCTATTGCAACCCATCCCCAAAACCTCTTCTTTTTGGTGCTCCACCTGATGGTCACACGCTGATGTCATTACATTTGATGTAGGACCAGCATTCCTGCATTATATGTAAGGACGGCAAAGGGCCCACACACAACCCTGAGCGTCTGAGAGAAAAAGAGTATTGGTGGCCGGGTGGAATGACGCATAGAAGTATTAAGTATTACAGCTTATTCCTCTACCCTTTGACTTAGGGGTCTTTGTTGAACGAATGTCACAAGCATTTCCCCCAAAATGCAGAATGCTTTTCTTAAATACTTTAATAAGAAAATATACCACATTTTGCCACTGGATAGAGCTTAAGATCATAGGAGGTAATAGTGTTATGCCCTGTACACACGATCGGAATTTCCGATGGAATAAAATCCGATGGAATTTTCCATCGGAATTCCGTTCAAGCTGTCTTGCATACACACTGTCAGACCAAATTCCGACCGTCCAAAACGTGATGACGTAAAACACTACGACGAGCCGAGAAAAATGAAGTTCAATGTTTCCGAGCATGCGTCAACTTGATTCTGAGCATACGTGTTTTTTTCTCCGTCGGAGTTCCACACAAACATTTTCAATTTCTAAACTCCGATGGAAAAAAGTCCGATTGGGCACACACACGGTCGGAATAGCCGATGAAAAAATTCCGTCTGACTTTTTCCATCGGAAATTCCGATCGTGTGTACAAGTCATTAGAGAAAGTACTGAAAAAACATGTGTGAAGCCTAAATAAATGCTTGTGGCATTTATCAAATATTTTTTTATAAATAGACCCCTCATAGTGTAGCTAAACCCAAAAACAAAAATATGATAAATTGTTTATTTCCTGAATGTGGTAGCTCATAATATATATATATATATATATATATATATATATATATATATATATATATATATATATATATATATATATATATCTGCCCAGTACATATGATGGACTGACTGCCACTAGAGAGTTCTTGGCAACAGACAGATTATGCTGTATATAAAATAATAAAGCTCCCCACCTCCTACTCGCTTTGATGGAATCTTATATATCAAATATCTCGCTGCAAGCTAAATGCCATGTGAGCTCTATGGCCCAGATTCTCGTAGAATGGCATATCTTTGCGGCGGGGTAACGTATCCGATTTACGCTACGCCTCCGCAACTTAGAAGGGCAAGTGCTGTATTCTCAAAGCACTTGCTCCGTAAGTTGAGGCGGCGCAGCATAAATCGGCCGGCGTAAGCCCGCCAAATTCAAATTTGGATCAGGGGGGCGTGTTTTATGTAAAACTACTGTGACCTGACGTAATTGACGTTTTTGCGGAACAGCGCATGCGCCGTCCGTGGAATTTCCCAGTGTGCATTGCTCTAAAGTACGCCGCAAGGACGTCATTGGTTTCGACGTGAACGTAAATGACGTCCAGCCCCATTCACGGACGACTTACGCAAACTATGTAACTTTTTCAAATTTCGACGTGGGAACGACGGCCATACTTAACATTGGTACACCGCACTTATGCCTCATATAGCAGGGGCAACTATACGCCGGGAAAAGCCTAACGTAAACGTCGTAACTTTACTGCGTCGGCCGCGCATACGTTCGGGAATTCGCGTATATAGCTAATTTGCATACTCAACGCGGAAGCGCCACCTAGCGGTCAACAAAACAATGCAGTTAAGATCCGACGGCGTAAGAGACTTACGCCTGTCGGATCTAATGGATATCAATGCGTTACTGATTCTAAGAATCAGACTCATAGATGCGCCGTCGTAAGTCCTTTCAGAATCTGGGCCTATATGTTTTTATTAAAGAATAAAAGATCTGTGGTTGTGTTTAACAGTGCTGGAATATGCCAACATGCAGATAATAATAATAATAATAATAATAATAATAATAATAACATTGAATGCTGTGATTTTATGTTAAGATACCGTATTTTGAATCATAATGGAAGCGAGATTGGGAAAGGTACTTGGTTTTCTCCCCATTTACTAGTAGTAAACATATTTTTATATTAATACATTACTTGTGAGTGGAGAGAGATCTGTTTTATTTTTTTACAGAGAACTGAACATTTTAATTTAAAAGCCAACCGCAAAAGGTAAAAATAGACTATCAAAAATGCTAACAATTAAATTTAGATTTAATAATATCACTATAATGCATGCTTCTATGTATTGTGTAAATCTGGCTTAATATGTATTAGAAATAAATGAAGACATTAAAAACCTCTTAGAGCCGGTTCACACTGGGGCGGCACGACTTCGGGGGCGACTCGACAAGGCGACTTGCAAAATTACTTCTGTATAGAAGTCAATGCAGGTTGCCCCGAGCCGCCCCCGAAGTCGTACAAGAACCTTTTTCTAAGTTGGAGCGACTTGCGTCGCTCCTATTAGAACGGTTCTATTGAATAGAATTGGACGCGACTTGTCAGGCGGCTGAGTCGCCTGACGAGTCGCCCCAGTGTGAACCGGCTCTTACAGACCAGGCCTTTTTCTGACATTTGTTGTTTACAAATCTGTATTTTTTGCTTAAAATGACTTAGAGCCTCAAAACATTATCTAATTATTTTTTCAGCAGAGACCTCAGACCTCGTACACACGACCGAGAAACTCATCGGAAGAGACACATTGTTTTCTTCGACGAGTTTCTTGTTAGGCTTGTCGAGGAACTCAACAAGCTTGCTTTGCGTACACACTGTCAAGACAAAATCTCCTTGTTCTCAAACGCGGTGACGTACAACACATACAATGGCAGGGGAAGTTGGATTCCACTGGCACAACCCCTGGGGCTGGTTTTGCTAATCTCATGTTACTGCGTGTTAAGTAAAAGTTTGGTAAGAGACGATTTGCACTTTTCAGTCTGTTACAGCGTTAAATATGTGTTATCTTCATTACAAATATTACTTTTACTCCCGTCTCATACTTTATTCTGAACATGCGTGGGTTTCTTAGCATACACACGCTCGCGTTTCTCGTCGAAAACCAGCCCGACGAGGAACACGACGAGGAAATTGAGACTCCCGTCGAGGAAAAAAAAGAACTTGTTCTCTTTTTTCCTCGTCGAGTTCCTCGACAGTTTCCTCGATGAAAAACGTACACACAACCGGTTTCCTCGGCAAAAAAGCTCTGCCACCAAGTTTCTTGATGGATTCTGTCGAGTTTCTTGGTCGTGTGTACGAGGCCTTAGAGAATAAAATTGCGGTCATTGCAATATTTTATGTCACACTGTTTTTGCGCAGCGGTCTTTCAAATGCGATTTGATAAAAAAATATATATATACCCTGAAAAGCAAAAAAAAAAAAATCCTGTCAATCTGCCTGAGAACCGAAAGTGACATCAGAGGTTGCTCTGGTCCTTTAACCTCCCTGGCGGTATGATTCTGTCAGAAAAAACATGCTAAAAGCGGTACCATTATTTGCAAGGAAATTTGGCGTTTTATATTGTAGGTCTGTAATTTTTAGAAATAACTCACTTAAATCTGACCAAACAAGCTTCTAATAGGCATCCCGGGTATGACATTTTTTTAAAAACAAAATTATAAATTATAATATAATAAATAATTATAAATAATTATAACAAATAATAATATAATTATAATAAAAATTATTCAATAATGTAATCAAATCAAAATCACTGAAATTTGCTCAGTTGCAGAATTGTTGCTGTCATTATTTTTTTTTTTTTATGACGAATTTCCCCACAAATCGCTATCGCACAATTCTGCAAGTGATTATAATTTATTATCGCTGTTTTTTAGCTGATCTAAAACTATTTTTGACATAAAGGGACACTTTTGGTTGCTATGGACAATCTACAGTTTGCAGGGAGAAAGAAACGTTTTTATTATATAAAATGACATGCATGACACAGGACAGACCACTAGGGACAGGGGGGGTGTGTTTTTTTTACATACAGTACTGTAATCTATAAGATTACAGTATACTGTATGTAAGGTGTTTGTTTACTTTTTTGAATTTGGCGCCGTTCTCCGTCCCCGTGCGTCGTAACGTCGCAGGGAACGGAGATCGGCGTCACACGGAGGCACTGTGTGAATCGAGCGAGGACCCACTCGCTCACACAGCGCGGTGGCATCGCTGGATCCAGGGACAAGGTAAGTAACTTGTGCCTGTGGATCTAGCGAGGCAAGCCCGAGTCTGACTCGGGGTTTCCGCTCGCAGCAGGAAAATCTAACCCCGTGTCAGACTCGGGAAGACCGCCAGGCAGGTTAAAGGCATAGAGCTGATTGGGGGCTATCTTGCCCCCCACTCGACTTCCTGCCAAGCATCAGCACTGCATCTGTTTGGGGGCAGGCACACGACGGCTCGAAATTGACCAGGAAGGAGGGGCACCTCTCCCGCCAATAAAAGATCTTGTGGCGAAAGTGCCTCTAAGGCCCCATACACACGAGAGGATTTATCCGCGGATACGGTCCAGCGGACCGTATCCGCGGATAAATCCTCTCGAGGATTTCAGCAGATTTCTATGCGATGGCGTGTACACACCATCGCATTGAAATCCGCGCGGAAATCCTCTGGCGATGACGCGTCGCGCCGTCGCCGCGATTATGACGCGGCGACGGGCGCGACGCTGTCATATAAGGAATTCCACGCATGCGTCAAATCATTACGACGCGTGCGGGGAATCCCTTTGGACGGATGGATCCGGTGAGTCTGTACAGACGAGCGGATCCATCCGTTGGGATGGATTCCAGCAGATGGATTTGTTGAGCATGTCAGCAAATATCCATCTGCTGGAAATCCATCCCAGGGGAGATTTATCCGCGGATAAATATCCGACAGAGTGTACACACTATAGAATCTATCCGCAGAAACCCATTTGATGGGATTTATCTGCGGATAGATTCTATGGTGTGTATGGGGCCTGAGATCGCTTTTAACCACTTCCATACAGGGCATTTTCACCCCCTTCCTGCCCAGACCAATTTTTAGTTTTCAGCGCTGTCGCACTTTGAATGACAATTGCGCGGTCGTGCGACGTAGCTCCCAAACAAAATTGACGCCCTTTTTTACCCACAAATAGAGCTTTCTTTTGGTGGTATTTGATCACCTCTGTGGTTTTTATTTTTTGCGCTATAAAGAAAAGCGACAATTTTGAAAAAAACACAATATCTTTTACTTTTTGATGTAATAAATATCATAATTTCTTTTTTTTTAAAAACGATTTTTTTCCTCAGTTTAGACCGATACATATTCTTCTACATATTTTTGATAAAAAAAAATCTCAATAAGCATATTTGATCGGTTTGCGCAAAAGTTCTAGCGTCTACAAAATAGGGAATAGAATTATGGCATTTTTATTTATTTTTTTACTGGTAATGGCAATTTTTATTGTAACCGTGACATTGCGGCGGACATATCGGACACTTTTGACACATTTTTGGGACCATTCACATTTATACAGCGATTAGTGCACAAAATATTTAGGGAATTCTTTCCTGTTATCCAGGGCTAGAGTATCTGCTCTATTCAGAAGAAATGTTTTCCTTCCCTCACAATATATAATTTAGTATTAAGCCTTTCTCTAGTCTCCAATATAATTGTAAAAGTCACAATTTTAAAATCTCTTGCTTCTTAAAGTGACTGTAAAGCTTTAAATTGTTTTCATTAAAATAATAAACATGTTATACTTATCTGCGCTTTGTAATGGTTTTGCACAGAGCAGCCCTGATCCTCCTCTTCTCGGGTTCCCCGTCTGCACTCCTGGCTCCTCCCCTTGCCTGCTATGGGGCATTTGTGTGTGCTTGATCTGGAGCCTCACTGTCTTTGTCGATTGTGTAAAAAAAAATCTGCACGTGGTGACTATTCAATGACACAGTAAAAAGAATTGTGACTCTCAGGCCTCGTACACATGTCCGAGAATCTCGTCAGGAAAAACCCGTCAATTCTTGGCAAGAAACTCTTGCCGCCGGAGTGTACTGAATGTCATTTCAAAAGAACCGTGGTTCTCTTGAAAGGAAAGAACGCAGTGACGTCATCGCGTATGACGAGCATGCGCTTGTCACATTTGATGCCGTCGCCGCCATCTTGCTTCACCCTACCTATGCCGTGGAAGCTTCCGCGCATGCGTCAAAGTCAACACTTCCGGGTTTCTCGGCTGCCAATGGCACCGGATTTAAAAAAATACACAGTATTCAGAATCGCCGTTTTCGGCGATATGAATACTTTGAAGTGCAAAGGAGGGATCGGGGGTCTTTTAGACCCAAGAACAAGCAAAAAAAAACGAGCGTTTGTACGAGGCTTTTTAGGTTTCTCATCTGGAAATCTTCCCAGAATCCTGCTCTTTTTTTTCTCATTGATATTCTTGTCGGCCTGTTTCCCGACGAGAAACCCGAGCGTCTGTATACTTAACTGTCGCCGTGGAAACCTGCGTATGCTCAAAATGACTTTGACACATGCGCGGTAGCTTCCACGGCATAGGAAGGGTGAAGCAAGATGGCGGCGACGGCATCGAATGTGACGAGCGCATGCTCGTCTTACGCGATGACGTCACCACGGTTCTTTTGAAAGGAGTGTCTGTACACTCGGGCGGCAAGAGGTTCTTGCCAAGAATCCCGTCAGGAAAAACAACGTTTTTTTCCTAACGAGATTCTGGCCCGTGTGTACGAGGCTTCAGCCTTATTATAGGCTTACCTGTAGGTAAAAGTCTACATTTTGAATATACAACCACTTCAAGTGGCAACTTGCTCTTTTTTTATTGTTCCTGGAATAGCAACCTTTAAGTCTCAACATCCTGATGGTTTCAATATCACCTGCATTCTAACATACGTAAATAAGACCACATACATCAATAATTGCAAACTTTGAAAACCTGCCAAAAGTAAAGCCTCGTACACACGACTGTTTTCCTCGACAGAATCCATCAAGAAACTTGGTGGCAGAGCTTTCTTTGCCGAGGAAAACGGTCGTGTGTATGTTTTTCATCGAGGAAACTGTCAAGGAACTCGACAAGGAAAAAAGAGAACGAGTTCTCTTTTTCCTCGACGGGAGTCTCAATTTCCTCGTTGTGTTTCTCGTCGGGCTGGTTTTCGACGAGAAACACGTTTGTGTGTATGCTTAGAAACCCGCGCATGCTCAGAATAAAGTATAAGACGGGAGCGCATCTTCGGTAAAAGTAGCGTTTGTAATGGAGATAGCACATTTGTCACGCTGTAACAGACTGAAAAGTGCAAATCGACTCCTACCAAACTTTTACTTAACACGCAGTAACATGAGATTAGCAAAAGCAGCCCCAAGGGTGGCGCCAGTGGAATCAAACTTCCCCTGCCGTCGTATGTGTTGTACGTCACCGCGTTTGAGAATGACGAGATTTGGTCTTGACAGTGTGTACGCAAAGAAAGCTTGTCAAGTTCCTCGACAAGTCTAACAAGGAACTCGTCGAGGAAAATGATGTGTCTTTTCCGACGAGTTCTTTGGTCGTGTGTACGAGGCCTAACTATAAAGCACAACAAATAATGACAGAACAAAAGACTTGTTTCACAAAGAAAAAAAAATATTGTACAGTTAAGCATGAAAAGACCTTTTTTAAAACTGAAATTGCAAAAATGTATTCTTATAAATATTTGTATAGCAGGAGTTTAACAAATTGCTCTGAAAAGACGCAGTAATTTTAGAGCATCGTAACTACTCCATCAAACAAATCAGCGGGAGATATTGAGTTGCTTCCCTCACATTATACTTTCCATATTTTGATGTTTCTTCTTATTTGCCCTTATGGGAGGTCTCCTCCTACCGCTGTATGACTATTGATCTTTAAACAGAATATCTAAAATTCCAGAAGGGAATGATCAATAGTGTAAAGAAATGACTGATATACATGCCAATCTGGAAATTCCTCTGAAGAACCGCTGCTTAATAATACTTCTACCTAAAAGAAAATATCAATATTTCAGCGCAATGCAGTAAAACAAAGAAAAAAAGTAATAATGCACACTGTCTCGTTTTTGAAATATCATTATCCAGTGTTCATAATCACAAAAATATATTGCTCCGTATTATTGTACTGCTATCAAATGAAAATCATAACATTTTACCTAGGCTGCAATTATGTGTTTTGATTAGGATATTCTGCAAGCAATGTTATTAGACAGGTAGAACCTGGAAACATGAATAGCAGTACAAAGAACTGTTTTTTTTTGTTTTGTTTTTTTGTTATAATCAAGATGGCAATTTTGTTATGTGCTCCTGTGCAGAACCTGACTGTGATCTCGGGAAATCCTTGATGTTTTTCTTTGCATTTTATCACTTTCCTGAGCATTATTAGACGAACTATGGCTTTACAAAGATATGGACTCATATTAGAGAACTTCTTTAGGGGACCCTGTGTAAAAAAAAGATTTCTCAATGTTACTGAATGCTTTTCTATTGCAGCGAACTGGTCCCCTGAAGTCCACTGCGAAATGTGGGAATGTTGATCTAAAGCCCTGTACACACGATCGGATATCTGATGGAATCTAATCCGATAGATTTTTTCTTTGGATATCTGATGAAGCTGACTTTCATCAGTCTTGCCTACACACCATCAGTCAAAAATCCGACCGTGCCAAAACGCGGTAAAGTAAAACACTACGACGTGCTGAGAAAAATTAAGGACGGATGGACTTCCACACAGATAATCGTTTTTTTTTTCTATAGTTTTTTTTATCCATATGAAAAATGTAAAACATGTTCTATTTTTTCACAGATGGAAAACAAACCGATGGGATCCACATACGATCGGTTTGTCAGATGAAAACAGTCCATTGGTCTGTTTTCATCGGACAAACCAATCGTGTGTACAGGGCTTTAGTGGTCTTCTGCAGCTTTTGTTGGTTACTCTCTCTGACAGGGGCGGACTGACCATTCGGCACTCAGGCACTGCCCGAGGGCCCCATGCCACTAGGGGGCCCCATCAGGGTTGCCAGCCTCAGTAAAACCAGGGACAGAATGTAAAAATATATATTTTTTTAAATCCCAGGATTATAGCTGCCCCACCTCTCCAGTAACTTTTCAGTGTGTATTCTGTGTGTATGTATACTGTGTCTGTATATTGTGTGTCTGGTGTGTGTGTACTGTGTATGTATACTATATGTGTGTGTGTGTGTATACTGTGTGGCCCCATAATCTATTGCCTGGGGCCCCGTAATCTCCTATTGCCCGTGGGTCCCATAATCTTCTATTGCCCAGGGGCCCCATAATCTCCTATTGCCCATGGGCCCCATAATCTCCTATTGCCCAGGGGCCCCATGAGTTGTCAGTCCGCCCCTGCTCTCTGACAACTCATGGGGCCCCTGCTCACTTACAATTTTATTGCAAAGAGCAGATTCGATCCTCTTCTTCTTGGTTCCCCCATATGTATCTTGGCAAAGCAATTTTGATGCCACATCCCTATATAAAATCTATTGTGTTCAAAAAACATAAAATAAAATGATATAGGCCGCCAGTACATCAGATGTGATCAATTTGTTATGATTTCCACAATAGCTTTTAGACTCTATAACTTTCACACAGACCACATAAAGATATGTAGCAGTATAAATTGTGGGCAAAATTTATGAAGAAAAATTACTAATTTACTAAGTTTTATCACAGAAACAAAGAAATTGTTTTTATAAAAAAAAAAAAAAACGGTATTTTTTCAATTACATTGCAAAAAAAAAAAAAGAAACAGGTGATCAAATACCAGCAAAATAAAGCTCTATTTGTATGGGAAAAAAAGGACAAACAAAATTATGTTGGTACAGTGTTGCATGACTGAGTAATTGTTATTCAAAGTGTGAGAACACCGAAAGCTGAAAATTGGTCTGGGCAGGAGGGGAGCAAGTGGTTAAACATGCTCTATTTTCAAAAAAAGAAAAGAAAAAGAAAATTATATATATATATATATATATATATATATATATATATATATATACACACACATACATACATACATACATACATACATACATACATACATACATAAATAATCTTTTGTTTCTCAATAACTTTGCCCATCTGGACCTTTTCTACAACTTATCTGAACACCTACTTTGTATCGGCATATCTAATATGCAATTCTAGAAAATATATTTAATTATATAAGCCTCATCTATTTCTTTGATTAAAATATTCCGCGATATGATCAAAGTTGCTTTTTTTAGTCAAAGCAAAATAATCCACTCCATTTCCAGCAGTGAGTCCATTATACAGTATATTGCAAAATACCGCTTCAGGAAAACTAAGAAAATTCAGCAAACACTTTCCTACAAAAGTAATCACTTTCTTTTTTTTCAATTTCTTTATTTTTCAAAATAAATTTTCCTCTTCATTTGTACAAAACATGGGAAATAGCAATCATCTTAACAAATATAAGTAAATAGATCCAAATACATTCCAAAGAATTTAGCATACTACAATCTCTCTATTCACTCCTCTCAAGAGAGGAAGAGAAGAAAGAAAGAAAAGGAAAAAGAAACAAAACAAGAAGGAACCAAACGATCACATTCCTACAATTGGGATCTTTCCATCTCCCTTATTTAATTCCCATCCTCCCACTCGCCGAGTTGAAGGCATGGCCAATTGATTCCCAAAATTAATCCATAAACAAAGGGGGGGAGGGCACTGTAAGGGATAGCATTTGATAAACAAACAAAAATTTCAAATTCCCTAATATTTGGGCATGGGGGGATGCTATCCCATGCCCTCCCTTCTATTATTTTATTTTAACCCACTCCCAGTGCTCTCTCCCCCCATGGTACTTATAGTTCCTTCTCGTTCCTTATTAAAATATACATTCACAAATTTCCCCACCCCACCCCCATCTAATTCCAAAGTTAATCAAAATAATAATAATAAAATAAAAAAATAAAAAAAAAAAGAGGGAAAAAGAAAGGAAAAAAAAGAAGTTGTATCTCTCCCTCTCCCCCCCACGTACCCTACTCCTCCCCCGTCAATCCTCCTCCATCCTCAGACTGAATCCAATCATTCCATGGTGTCCAAATCTTCCTATAAACCTCTCCCTGTTTCCTACTTGCCCATATCAGATCCTCTATTCTATTTACTTCTTCCACCTTCCTAATCCACATACTCAAAGTAGGGGGTTGTATTTGTTTCCATTTAAGCGGTATGCATGCTTTAGCAGCATTCAACAGGTGATACAGTAATGGGTTCCCTTTTATTCCCCAGGAAATGTCTGAGGCCTCGTACACACGACAGAGTTTCTCGGCAGAATTCACAGAGAAACTCGGTCAAAACCCGGATTCTGCCGAGAAACTCTGTCGTCTGTACAGTTTTGGCTCGATGGAGCCGCCGAGGAACTCGACGAGAAAATAGAGAACATGTTCTCTATTTTCTCGTTGTTCTATGGGAGAAGGCGGCCCGCCGAGCTCCTCGGCGGCTTCATCCCAAAACTCGACGAGGAACTCGACGTGCCAAGCACGTCGAGTTTCTCTGTCGTGTGTACGAGGCCTTACAGATGCAGCAGGAAGAAAGCTGGGTCCTCTGGTATAGTCTTTTTGCTAAATTTTTGTATAATCTTCCGGACCCCTCCCCAAAACCCCCTAATTTTAGAGCATGTCCAAAAAATATGCACCATCGTACCTTTTTCTGCCTTACATCTCCAGCATTCGTCTTTTATGTTTGGGTAGTATCTATGTAGCTTATCTGGAGTCCTGTACCATTGTGCAATTATTTTGTAGTTGCATTCCTGCATTTTGGTACAGGTTGCTGTCTTAAATATAGCTTTTATCATTTTAGTTTTTTGTTTTTCCTCAAAAATCCTACCCAGGTCTGATTCCCATTTCTGGAAAAAAGGCAACTGGAAGTTTCCTGATGGACTACTCAATATTGCATACATTTTAGATATTGTATGTATACTTGGTTCTTCTTCCATACATTGTTTCTCAAATTGTGACATTTCCCGATCCCGGTACCATGGAATCACATGGGAATTTAAGAAATGTGTTAATTGTGCTGCTTGCCAGAACTCCAGCTGATGAGGTCCATTTTTATCCATCAAGTTCTGTATTGAAAGTAATCACTTTCAATTAAAATGTATTTTGGACAATGCTCCCTTTCAGATCTTTTTCAAGCTAGGTAAAGATTAAGCTCCACACAGTCATAATCAATTACCGTACTTCCTTCCTATGCAGTAGGACTCAAAATATTCACGCTGCTGGACAGTTTTAAGAAAAACTGTTAAGTGTAAAAAAAAGGTTATGTGGAGTTTTGAATAATATAGGAATCACTTTAATTTTACACAATTATTTTGGTCCTATTGTATAATTAGTAGTAGAAAAAAAAAGCAGAATTTGAATAAAGTTTAGCCCCCTTAACAGAAACCTACACAGAGTAAGTGCCCTGTGCCTGGAATCTGAAAATAATTACTCAGAAAGGCAATGATTGTAGTGTTACACTGTAAAATTAACTGGGCATAGAGGCACTCATTGGCGTCATGCTATTTTTAGCCATGTAGCCGATTAGGTATAAATGTATCCTAGAAAATCATATACATATAGTATAGCAATTAAACTCACCAAGTGCTAATTTGCATCTAAGTGGTGGTTGAAGGCTATTAGGACTTGACATTTTACAGGTACTATACTGTGCTGCCCACTTAACCCAACTGTAATGATTAAAAGTAATCTCCTAAAGTAAACTTAAAGTGGATCTAAAGCTTGCATCGTGGTGCGCTCTTGCCATAATGAGCAAGTATGTTCAGCATATTTGCACACTACGGCATACTTTTTCTTTTTTATTCAGTTTTTATTTTATTTTTTCTTTAATTTTATAACAAACAAAAAAAACAACACAGACAAAGATCAAAGTCAAATCATCGTTCTAAACAACCATATTTAATTTTCCCATGATATTCACAAACACTCGAAAGGCTATTCATAAACATTCCCAAATTTTCAGGAATATTCAGAAGCCTTCTGAAATATTCAGAAATACTGCAGAGCAGGTTAAATATGAATCTTTTACAGCCCCCCCCCCCCCAAAAAAAAGAAAAACAATTAGGAATAAGGAGAAAAGGCCAACAAAAAAATCACCCCTAGTGTCAATTAAAGATTAAATCAAAACATATTGCAGCAATCCATTTGATTCTTTCAAACTTCCAAGAAATGTTAAGTTGAACATAGTTATGTTTTTCAAACGTTACATATTTTCATCCATTTCCTTAACCCAGCAAGAGACTATCAACTTACGTGCTATAAAAAAGATCTCATGACCACCACTAACCAATCACAATCCATCATATTAGAATTCACATAGACATAGATCAGGGTCTAGAGTCAACTTGGTATCATATACAAAATTTAGAAAATCCAGCACTTTGTGCCAATATCAAAATAGCTTTGGACATTTCCAAAAGAGGTTCATAAAGGAGCCAGGAGATTGAGTATATATATATATATATATATATATATAAATTCTCCTGGCAGTTTTCTTGTCGGGAAAACCGTCCGTGTGTACAGGGGAAAAGGGACCGAGATGGTTTTCCCCTCGGTTTTCCCGGCGGTCTTTTGACCATCGGGAAAACCGATCGTGTGTACTAGGCATTAGATTGTAAGCTCCTTGAGGGTAGGGACTGATGTGAATGTATAAGTAAAGCGCTGTGTAAATTGACGGCACTAAATAAGTACCTGTAATAAATAAAATAATAAATATAGAAAGGAATCAAGAACACAAAATTGTGTTAACCATGTACAAGATACGTATGTTGTGATTCACAATGGAAAAACAATAGGGTTGGGTAGATATAGAACAAATTAGAGTTCAGCAGTTCAGGCAGCAAAACCAGTACAAATTCAACACTTTATATTAAAATGGTTCACCAAAATGGGGTGTCCCAGTGTTTCCATTTCCTGGTCTGACCTGATTTTAAAAGTTTCATAAAGCTCAAATATATTATTTGAACTATTTGATCTTTATCTCCTTTATGATATTTTAACTGTTATTCCACCATGTTCCCGGAGTTGTGGCTTGACTTCCTTTTGGGAACTACCGACAAAGCTGCCAAATCCACTCCTGTTTGTTGTCAGAGCAAATACACTTGGATCCTGTTATGGGCTACTGAAGTAGGTGGATCTGAAAGCAGTATTGAGTGCACCAGACCCTGGGAATGTGCACACTACATGCTTTTTGATCCCTTTCTTATGGTGGGTCTGGGTCCAAAAAATTGGTGAGCGTTCATTTTAATTGTATGGAGGTGGTTATCACATTGAACCTCATTAAATGTTTACAAATGTATGAAACTTGGTTTTAAACATAAGGGCTACATTTTTGGAAAATGACAATTGTACAGTATATTGCCTCTGGGTGCTAGCAGCTGGGTGCTTGCGGCTATATAAAATGTACTCCTAATTTACATGAATCTATGTGGTATAGCACTGACTTTTTATTATACTCTTTTTATAGTAGACATTTCTTGATAAATTACTTAGTTTTCTGTCCTTGTGGGACTAGCTTAATTATCAAATCCCCTATCACTAATGTGGCACGCTGCAGCATGAAAAACATGCTAATTACCAGAAACTATAGGTGGTTGCATGTGGATAATTACTGTATAATAAAATGATTATCATATTTTCTAACATACAGTAGATTTTTCTGATATACTAGAAAACCACACACAATCACAGAACATTTTAATTAAACTAAAATTAACATTGAAACAAAGGTCGTTGAGATTTGGTAGTTGTCACATGTCAATGCCGTAACTTAATTGGCCAATTTTGCAATTTGCCAGAAACCACAAGACGTTGATTTTTTGATAAAGGTAAACGTGAGATTCCATGTGTTGTTTAGACGTGAAAAACACAACTAACACAGTTAAAACCATTGGAGATGACTGTCCATAGTTTAAAATGAACCTGATGATGAAAGATAATGACAAAACTAACAGCAGCAACATTAGGTAGCTGACACCATACGCTACCGCCACCAGGGCTTTTTTTCTCAGAGAATAGGTGCAGGAACTCCCTACTTCCGAGTCACCTGTTGTGTCCACCCCCTACCCACCTCTGAGCACCATTCCTTGGTTCCACTCCCTACCCACCTCCAAGCACCATTCCTTGGTTCCACCCCCTACCCACCTCTGAGCACCATTAGTTGGTTTCACTCCCTTCCCAACTTCAAGCACCATAACTTGGTTCCACTCCCTTCCCACCTCCAAGCACCATAACTTGGTTCCACCCCCTACCCACCTCTCAGTAATGGATACAGAACAATGTATCAATTTGTGGTGCTAAGTAATTTTTTAATGATAGGAAGTAAAATAGATCCCCTGTAGCCAGCAACAATGGAGCTTCCCCAGCAACAATAGACTCTGAACAGCTAGCAACAAAAGGCCCCTCCCTCAACAGTTGATGTCTTCCAGCAACCATTGTCTCCTAGTAGCATAAGAGCCCCCCCCCAGCAAAAATAGATCCCCTATTAGCGACAACTGACCTCCTCAGTAACAATAGACCCCCCTGTATAAACAGATCCCCTCCAGCAACAATAGATCCCCCAGCAGCCAGCATTAATAGACCCTCAAGTAAACCTCAGCACTCCTTGCCATTACATACATTCAGAGCTAGAGGTGCCGGAACTGCGTTCCCCCGCGTTCCTGCTGAAAAAAAGCCCTGACCGCCACCTACCACTCACAAAAGATCTGTCCAGTGCCAGAAGGAAAAATATATGTAAATATTAACGACTTTCTCAAAATACATACATAACTATAAGAATATCTCCTATAAAAGCTTCCTCATGTAAATCTGTATGTTCTGCAAATACTTAATAAAATAGATAAAACATAAAAGCGTTCTCATAGGCTGGGTAGAAATTGGTCATTGCATTGTGGGAAAGGGTGGGAGAAGTGGGGGGTAGGCACTTAATACCCACCATGCAGAAATTAACAAGTTGAAGATTCCTGAGTGCTTCTGACTTAGGCCCCATGTGTGGACCGTATGTCCGCATTTTCATCCATCCGTTGCAGATGAAAACGGGACATACATTGGTCCCTATGTGATTGCGGGTGTCAGCGGATGACCATCCGCTGACACCCGTAATCACCCGCCTCCGCAAAGCTCCGATTTTTTGGACGGAAGAAAATCCTATTTTTCTTCCGTCTGGCGGATCGGATCGGGTGAACACGGACATACGGTCCGTGTTCATCCGATCCCCCCATAGGGAAGAGCGGAGAAAAGACAGGGCGCTCCCTGCACAGTGTGCGGGGACCGCCCTGTCAGCCAACGGCTCAGCTGGGATTTTACGGAGGATCCCCGCTGAGCTGACGGACACACGGAGGCGGATCATTACTGATCCGCCCCGTGTGAAAGGGCCCTTAGTGATCATAGACCTGCTTCTAGTTTTGCCCATTCATGACTTTGATTTCAGCATAGCTATTTCTTAACCCATTGACGCCAACCTCACACAAATATGCTGCCTCGCCAGACTGGGCTTTTTTTTTGTGGGCCGCATATTTGCATATCTCCCATTGTGCTGGGGGCTGCATCACATGGCGTGCTACCAGCACAGAGAGCAGATTCTTACCAAGAGCCCCGAGTCCCGTACTAATGATGGGGACCCGGAACACCTAATTCTGGATTACCTGATCGAATAAAAAATGCCGTGGATGTCCCCCCCAAAATCCATACCAGGCCCTTCAGGGCACCCTGCTTTTGGCCAATTATGGCTTTATCAGCAGAGATCACTGTGAAAGGAAGGAGGAGATCTTTAGGCTGAAGATCTATGCGCAGATGGACAGAGCATGTGATTCCTTCATCCTCAAATTGGGAGGACCAAGCTTTTTTGACCGAAGGCAAGATGAATTCCGAATTGCGGATGAGTTTGGCTACGTGCTCAGGTAAAAACAGGACTAACATTTATTTACTCACACACACTGGTCAACATACAATGACTGGCATGCACTGACCTACACTAACAGAGGACGTCCAGATGTACATAAACTGACTGCTCCATGCTTTAGAGAGATGCATACAGACAGACAACCAAATTAGGAGAGAGTAGACGGCACACACAGATTATAGGATGAGGCCTACTGCAAACATACACCCAACATTAGAAAAATTATGACTAGCATCCAGTAGGGTAGCTTAGTGTAGTTTAGTGTAGGTCCTGCCCTAGAAGAGTCTACCTTGCCGTGGTGGGCAGGCTTAGAATCTCTTGGTCAAAAGTGTGTCAGCGAATTGGCGAGGGGATCACTAGATCTTCACTTCTGGCCAATTGATTTTACCAAAGGACTCTTGGTTTAATCAGAGTATATATAGTTGGAAAAGGAAAAAATGTGTATATGTCCATAATTATACTTTCATAAACACACAATAAACATTTGGTACATTTGAATTGCTTCTTCTCTTATATAATCCATTCATGACCGGGGGTCATTTGCAAGGCTGGAAGGGGCTCTATGACCACTTCTTTCACTTCTGGTGTGTGTAATAAGTGTTTATGTATTACCATGTGTCCTAACCATGTATATATGAATGTACTGACAAGCCTCATATGTGACAGTAGGGACAAGGTCCTCTCAATGGGGACATCAGGGGTCTTCTAGCTTCACCCCAAGAACAGGCTATACAATTAAATCCTGTAATAAAACATTCCCCTTAAAGCGGAGGTCCGGTTTAAAAAATAAAAAATAAAAATCAGCAGCTACTAACACTGTAGCTGCTGACTTTTAATAAGGAGACTTACCTGTCCAGGGTGCCCGCGATGATGGCAGCCGAAGCCGAGCGAACCCTCAGGTCTCAGCTGCCCCACCGCCATCCTCGGTGAGGGAATCTGGAAGTGAAGCCCCGCGGCTTCACCGCCCGATTCCCTACTGCGCATGCGTGAGCCGCACGGCACGACGTGAATAGGTGATGTCTCCTGGGACACACACAAAGTCCCAGAAGACACCGCTCCCCCATTCCCCAGGAGGCAGCCGAGGAGGAGAAGAAAGAAGATGGACTGCGGATCAGTAAGTGCCAGATTAGGACGATCAGCCTAGCAACAGGCACTTTAGGTATGTATAAAATAAATAAAAAATATTGTTTTTTTTGTAGCATTTTTGATATTTTTTTTTCTTGTGGAGCTCCGCTTTAACTAGGAAAAGATATCACGTGCCCTGGGAATTTTATATTAATTTTTAATAAATTGTATATTGCTACACATTCCCCTCACAAAATATTTAGGGAATTCTTTCCTGTTATCCAGGGCTAGAGGATCTGCTCTATTCAGAAGAAGTGTTTTCCTTCCCTCACAATCTATAATTTACTATTAAGCCTTTCTCTAGTCTCCAATATAATTGTAAAATTCTCAATTTTAAAATCTCTACATTTTTTTCATTAAAATAATAAACATGTTAGACTTATCTGCTCTGTGTAATAGTTTTGCACAGAGCAGCCCTGATCCTCCTCTTCTCTGGTCCCCTGTCTGCACTCCTGTCTCCTCCCCTTGCCTTCTATGGGGCTCTTGTGCATGCTCAATCTGGGGCCTCACTGTCTTTGTTGATTGTGTAAAAAACTTCTGCACTTGGTGACTATTGAATGACACAGTAAAAAGAATTGTGACTGTCAGAGAAAGCAACACTAAAATGTGTTTAAATACATCAACACCCAAAGAAATGTCACTATAGCTGGTTTGGTGCGCTGTCTCTTTTAAATTGTTGCATGGATATGAAAAGCTTAATTGACAATGACACAATGACAGTGGGACTAGGCCCTGCCCCCAGACTATGCCCCAGCTTTTGACTGACAGAAACTGGAACCAATGGCTCCCAATGCTCTAAGGCAAGCCTGTGAGAGCGGGGAGAGGGGAGAAGAGCTGCTGCAGACGTGCATAGCGCTGGATCGAAATTGGGTTCAGTTGAGTTCTATTCTTTTAATGCACTTAATAACAAACATCACTATACGTACCTGCTCTGTGCAACCGAATTGCACAAAGCACAGGCTGGGGAAGAAACGGCACTTTGTTTTGTTTCTTCCTTGCACAAGTGCCGTTAACATTTGCGGTGGACTACAAGTGTAATAACTCCTGAACGGCGCACGTTTAGGAGATATTTCCACTACCTATAGGTAAGCCTTATTGTAGGCTTACCTATAGGTAGAAGTAGTCAAAAGCGGTTTAGAAATCACTTTAAAGCCTCATACACACGATCGGACTTCCATCCAACTTTTCCGTGGATTTTGGTTCGAAGGGCGTTGGCCGTGAACTTGTTCTGCATACACACGGCACAACATTTTCAGCCAACATTCACCAAATCACATGTTTTTTCAGCTCTTTACTGCCACCCTTTGGGCAACTTCTGCTATTGTTGTCTGATGTTTAGCATTGGTTCTGAGCATTCGTGTTTGTACTTTGGACACACGATTGGATAAACGGACATAACAGATTTATTGCACAGAATGAACAGCCAACTTTTGTTGTTGTTAATTCAGCCAATAAGTGTCTGATGGAGCATACACACGGTCGGATTATCCGGCACAACACGCCTGTCAGATAATTATGGCCATAAAGTTGGATCGTGTGTACGAGGCTTAAGTCTAAGTAGCCAATTTAACAGTAGAAAACAAAGTCTAGCCCAATTGACTCTTTTGGCAAATAGCAGAGTGGCCAGTTTGCTGGTCCAGGCTGTGTTTTCAGCACTGTGCAGACAAACGTTGATTTTTTTGCCTTCTATCTACAGTAGTAGTTTGCATATTATTTCAATACACTAATTGGATACAATATGTTTATAAATCCCAATGCGTCGTGGTCAAATACCAACGTTTGGCATGTTGTTCTAAGCCTGGAAGGCTCACTCAGGAGTGCATCACCTTAAGGATTATTATCAGCTGTGAAATGATTTCATGTGTAGAAGACCAGAGGAAATGGAGCTAATTGGTTTGTTCAGGAAGAAGCAACTACTATTTACACTTCAGGCTCTGTTTTTTAAATTTGAGACAAGGATGTTGCCAAGAAATGTATTTACAGCACACACGATGCTATCATCTACAAATGTCTTGAAGATAAAAAACAGGCCAGGGCTCTGTAAATTATTTGTAAATGTTAGCTCTCTACAGTTCTTTTTAAATGTTAATTTCATATAATGGAAATACATAAAAGGTTACATTAGTGCCTTAATCTCAATTAGGTAGATTCACATAGAATGGCCTATTATTAGGACGGCCTAGCCTAGTCTTTTTAGGCTACACTGCCTTAAATTATTTAGGTTAAAAGTGATTCTCAAACCACTTACCTTCAAATTTTAGGCGGCGTAGCCTAAAACGAGCGGGCGTAAGTGCGCCTAATTCAATTGACTGGCAGGGGGCGTGTATTATTGAAATGAGGCTTGACCTCACGTTTTTCGACGTTTTTGCGTACTGCGCATGCGCCGGGCAACTACATTTCCCAGGGCGCATTGCGGCTAAGTACGCCGTACGGCCCTATTGATTTCAACGCGGACGTAAACGACGTAACTCCCGATTTGCGGACGACTTACGCAAACAACGCTAAAAATTCGAACCTCGCAGCGGGAACGGCGGCCATACTTAACAATAGTTAGTCCACTAGAGCACAGCTCTAAATTTAGGCGGCCTATCCCTCATGGAAACGACGTAACTCGACGGTGTAGGCCTGGCGTACGCTCATAAATTGTCGGGAATCGGCGTAGCCCCTCATTTGCATAATCTAGGCCGGCCGCAATGGCTGCGCCATCTAGCGGGCAAAAGAAACATTGCAGCCTAAGATAGAATGGCGCAAGCCAGCCTATCTTAGGTATGTTTAAGTGTATCTCTGTTTGAGAATACACTTAAACATAGGCCGGCTTAGATTCAGAGTTAGGTCGGCTTATCGGTAGATAAGCCGGCCTAACTCTTTGTGAATGTACCTATTAGTCCACTAGAGCATAGCTCTAAATTTAGGCGGCCTATCCCTTACGGAAACAACGTAACTCGACGGTGTAGGCCCGGCGTACGCTCGTAAATCATCGGGAATCGGCGTAGCCCCTCATTTGCATAATCTAGGCCAGCCGCAATGGCAGCGCCATCTAGCGGGCAAAAGAAACATTGCAGCCTAAGATAGAATGGCGCAAGCCAGCCTATCTTAGGTATGTTTAAGTGTATCTCTGTTTGAGAATACACTGAAACATAGGACGGCTTAGATTCAGAGTTAGGTCGGCTTATCTGTAGATAAGCCAGCCTAACTCTTTGTGAATCTACCTAAATGTCTTTGAAATAGGACTGTTACTGATTAATATTTTCGTGTTTGATTAATCGTTTTTTTTTTTTTTATCGATTTATCGACTAATTTTGATTAATTATAACGCACATATATTTTTCGGATCACCAACATATATAGTCCCCACTGTAATATCCACAGACATCCCCCCACTGTAATATCCACAGACATCTCCCCCACTGTAATATCCACAGACATCTCCCCCACTGTAATATCCACAGACATCTCCCCACTGTAATATCCACAGACATCTCCCTACTAATATCCACAGACATCTCCCCCACTGTAATATCCACAGACATCTCCCCACTGTAATATCCACAGACATCTCCCCACTAATATCCACAGACATCTCCCCCACTGTAATATCCACAGACATCTCCCCCCACTGTAATATCCACAGACATCTCCCCCACTGTAATATCCACAGACATCTCCAAACTAATATCCACAAGCATCTCCCCACTAATATCCACAAACATCTCCCCCACTGTAATATCCACAGACATCTCCCCCCCCCACTGTAATATCCACAGACATCTCCCCCACTGTAATATCCACAGACATCTCCCCCACTGTAATATCCACAGACATCTCCTCCCACTGTAATATCCACAGACATCTCCCCCACTGTAATATCCACAGACATCTCCCCACTGTAAAATTGATTGGTTTGTGCAAAAGTTAGAGTGTCTTTAAAATAGGGGATAGATTTATTGCATTTTTATTTATTTTATTATCTTACTAGTAATGGTGGCGATCTGCAATTTTTATTGTGACCGTGACATTGCCACGGGCATATCGGACACTTTTGACACATTTTTGGGACCATTCACATTCATACAGCGATTAGTGCTATAAAACTGCACTGTGTAAATGTGACTGGCAGGGAAGGGGTTAACACTAGGGGGCGATCAAGGGGTTAAATGTTCCCTAGGGAGTGATTCTAACTGTAGGGGGAGGAGACTCACAAGGGGAGGAGACCGATGTGTGTTCCTCTGTACTGGGAACACACATCGGTCTCCTCTCCTTTGACAGGACGTGGATGTGTTTACACACACAGATCCACGGTCCTGCTGTGATGGTGGGAAATGGCAGGTGGCCGGCTGACATTGCGGCCGTCGGGCACGTGCACCAAGTCCCGAGCGATGTAGCTGGCGCGTGCGCCCCCTAGGCGGTCGGGAAACCCATGATGTCATATGACATCCACCTGGAGGGAGGGAGGGTTCATGCTGACGTAATTTTACAATGACTTGGAAAGGAAGGGAAATAAACTGTGCACAAGTGTAGTCACACTCTGCAAGGGAATTTGCTCCATAGCTTAGTAAATGAGGAGAAGCTCTGCTGACTTCCATCATCCAATCATGTGCAAGCAAAATTCATTTTTTTTATTTCTTAACCATGTGATTGGGTATCCTTTGCGAAGCGAAGCTTTACTCCATTAGCTAAACTCTGGAGTAGGGATGAGCTTCGAGTTCGAGTCGAACTCATGTTCGACTCGAACATTGCCTGTTCGCCTGTGTAGCGCTACCCCCGGAGGAGCCGCTGATCACATTTGGGATCGGCGTATCTAAGTTACCTCTGTGTTGTGTCTAGGGGTGATGATGGTGAGGTGAGCAGTAATAGAATGTCCAGATCGTTGGTTGACGTTTTCAATGCTTTTTTTCTGGTCAAACACGACCTACATGTCAACTTGAGGTAGACAGGATAGATTGGTGAAAGAAGAATAACTTCGCAGAATCAGGCTATGGATAAAGAAAGCAGTCCTGCCCTTGACAATTGTATTCGTCTCGTCGCCACTCCAGCCTGAGTGGGTAAAGTGCCCCCTGGACAAACCTCTCTCACAGGTCTGGCAGCCAGAGCGTCACTTAGAGCTTCTGGGAAGGAACAAGTCTCTGCCACCGACTTGGCTCTAACTAAATTAGGATGTTAAGATGAGACCTCTCAGGCCCAGTGCTTGAAAGTTTGGACGGTAGAGCGAATCCTCCCAGTATGTCTTTTAGGGGTCACCGACCGACAGTCTAAATGCAACCTGTCAGTGTCCAGTCACCCAGATCCCCAATGGTTTTGTTCAAGTCCTATTGGATCACCTGCCTCTGGGTTTTCCTCAGACCGATCCCCCACCGAACAGCACCCAGCTTGGGATCTTCTCAATAGAAATGGGGACCCAGTAAGTCACTGAGGCCCCATTGTAGCATCAGTTGCTCCGGGCCATGAGGGCCCAGAGTCAGGAACTCTGCGTAGCACGTGACCCCGGCCTGGTAGGCCATAGCGGTGGGGCCCGTGATGTGCGCACACCCTAAAGGTGGGTGCCGCACCTGGAACCAGGAACCCGCGAAGAACCCTGAACAACGGCCTCCGCCACAGAAATACCCCTCCCCAGCATGCCCCACGAGGGAAAACTCCTCCAATTGGCTGCTGGGAAGAAGCGGCTCCGCCTGGACCCCTCTGGCGCCACCTGCCGTCCAGAGATGAGACTGCATCTCTGGATTACAGACTGACCCACAGGACAACCCAGATTTGGCGACAGTCAAATTTAACAAATCAATGAATGAGAGCAACATAACTCTCTCATTCCCCCACTAAATTTAATATAGCACCTGTACGAAAAAGTTCACAGGCTCTACACCTGTACGGCGAACAACGAACAATTTGAGGTGTTCGCAGCAAATTCGAAAAGCCGCGGAACACCCTGTTAAAGTCTACGGGAAAAATCTAAAGTACTAATTTTAAAGGCTAATTGGGGACCTGGGTCCTGCCCCAGGGGACATGTATCAATGCAAAAAAAAGTTTTACAAATTGCAGTTTTTTCGGGAGCAGTGAATTTAATAATGCTTAGAGTGAAACAATAAAAGTGAAATATTCCTTTAAATTTCGTACCTGGGGGGGGGGGGGGTGTGTGTAAAGTTAGCATGTGAAATAGCACATGTTTCCAGTACTTAGAGCTGTCCCTGTACAAAGTGTAATTTCTGAAAAGAAAAAAAGTAATTTAAAACCGGACTTGCGGCTATAAAGAATTGTCGGCTCCCGGCAATTCAGAGAGAATTCATTCATAAAAAAAAAAATAGCGTGGGGGTCCCCCCAAATTCAATTACCAGGCCCTTCAGGTCTGGTATGGATATTAAGGGGAACCCCGCCATCAATTAAAAAAAAAATGGCATGGAGTTCCCCCAAAAATCCACACCTGACCCCTTATCCAAGCACGTTAACCTGGGTGGCCGCAGAAAAGAGGGGGGGACAGAGTGTGGCCCCCCTCTCCTGAACCGTACCATGTCACATGCCCTCAACATGGGGAGGATGTCCCTATGTTCATGGGGACAAGGGCCTCATCCCCACAACCCTTGCCCGGTGGTTGTTGGGGTCTGCGGGCGGGGGCTTATCAGAATCTGGAAGACCCCTTTAACAAAGGGGACCCCGAGATCCTGCCCCCCCCTGTGTGAATTGGTAAAGGGGGACGGGGTCACACGACGGGTGGCCCCGCCTCACCAATATAAGAAATGTCACAGCTTCCGCCGCGTCATTCGCCGGGCTGTGTCTGGCGGAGAGAGGAGGCCGGCGATGCTGCGATTTGGATCCCGGAAGATCTTCTTATCGCTGGAAAGGAGAGGAGATCACCCGTCGCTGGATACAGACAACGTTGGAGCAGGGAGCCGGGAACGAGTGGATTACCATTGCTGGATTTTTTTTATTTTATTTTTATTAATAAATGACTTTTTTCCACGGTGTGTGTGTTTTTACAACTATTTACACTTCCTTCGTGAAATTGGTAGAGGTACAATGTACCCCATTACCAATTCACATAGGGGGGGCCAGGATCTGGGGGTCCCCTTTGTTAAAGGGGTCTTCCAGATTCTGATAAGCCCCCCTGCCCGCAGACCCCCACAACCACCGAGAAGGGTTGTGGGGATGAGGCCCTTGTCCCCATCAACATGGGGACATCCTCCCCATGTTGAAGGCATGTGGCCTGGTACGGTTCAGGAGAGAGGGGGCCGTACTCTGTCCCCCCTCTTTTCTGTGGCCAGCCAGGTTAACGTGCTCGGATAAGGGGTCTGGTGTGGATTTTTGGGGGAACTCCACGCCATTTAAAAAAAAAAATGCGGTGGAGTTCCCCTTAAAATCCACACCAGACCTGAAGGGTCTGGAATGGATATTTGGGGGGAACCCCACGTCATTTTTTTTTCAATTTACGGCGGGGTTCCCCTTAATATCCATACCAGACCTGAAGGTCGACAATTCATTATAGCCGCAAGTCCGGTTTTTAATGACTTTTTTTCTTTCAGAAATGACACTTTGTGCAGAGACAGTTCTAAGTACTGGAAACATGCGCTATTTCACATGCTAACTTAACCCCCCCCCCCAGGTACAAAATTTAAAGGAATATTTCACTTTTATTGTTTCACTTTTAGCATTATTAAATTCACTGCTCCCGAAAAAACAGACGTTTTTAAAACTTTTTTTTGCATTGATACATGTCCCCTGGGGCAGGACCCAGGTCCCCAAACACTTTTTAGGACAATAACTTGCATATTAGCCTTTAAAATTAGCACTTTAGATTTCAATCATTCGAGTCCCATAGACTTTAACAGCGTTCTAAAGTTCACACAAATGTTTGGTGTGTTCTCAAGTTCTGGTGCGAACCGAACAAGGGGGTGTTCGGCTCATCAATACTCTGGAGCAAATTATCTTGCAGAGTACACCCCAGCACTTGAATAGTGTATTTGCCTTTAGTAAACCAACCCCATTATTTTTATTATTGTGTAGCAATTTCCTTTTAATAATAATTCAGTAATGAACTGAGAGAAATGAGAGATAAGTAGATGAATTCTCCTATAGTTGCATGTGTTCTGCTTAAACAGTCAATTCATCTCTCTTGACATAAAAACTATTAATAGTTTAATGAACAATTACTAATAGTGTACTGTGCAGAGGTCAGTCATTAAATATAGTGTTCCATTTCACCAATAATAATAACTCTGTTTAGCTTTTGATAAGACATGCAGAAATTGATGATGATGTAACACATATGTTACTAGTTTTGCTACATGACCTTATGTCTGTCATAGTCTGTTGACATTCTAGAATACATTTTCAATTCAAACAAAATTTCCTCTTGTATAGTTATAAGAGAAGGTCATCTTCAGTACAAGCAAACCTACTTTTAGGACTGATTATAAATAAAAAATTCTCTAAAAAACGGCTTAACTAATTGGTAAATTTAAATAAGATAATTAGATGCTCCCCACAGTGCCTACTCTCCAGATCATTGATCTTCTGGGTCTGTTCATATAGTTAAAAAAATGTCTGCCTTCTTTAAAGGATGAAAAAACATTGTGGGAGTTGAAGCCAACGTCTGTCTGATTAAACTACTATGAAAAACTGAAAACAAAATCAAAAAGGATATTTTTAAAATCATAAGGGACAGAGGCTTGTTAATTTAGCCTTGTCGATAACACCCTCACCTCTCCAGGACAAGGTGACATTAGCAGGAGTTTTTATCAAGGACCTGAAATGGATTTATTCCAACAGAATGTTTATCAGAACCTGGTTTAGGCATCTAGTGCGGCTGGCTGCAGATCAGTACTTGCCGGTGCATTCTCTGGATGGTTTATTTTCTGCCGCTTCCCGCTGATTCCTCTGCACCTGTAGCCACTGATTTTGCTCAACCTGTTGCTGATAATTCTGCTGTCTTCCCTTTGCTTGGTGCATGCTTCTCCCTTATGGCCCGAACACACGATCCAAATAGCGTACGAAAAATGTCATCCGAGGAAGAATCGTACGATAATTGGATCGTTAGTACAGAGCTCAAGAGCCGATCATGACAGTTCATCCGATATTATTTTATCGGACATGCACGAAAATTTTCCTTGTACGATGCCAGACCGTATGATTTTCGTGTACAGTTGTCATCCGAAAATACAAATACATTACAATACATGACATCAGTTCCGATTTTCTTTTCTGTCGTACGAGAATTTTCGTGACTTTTATAACCTATTTAATTTCTACTTGCGACTATTTAGCGAAAAAGTCGTATGATCTGTCATACGATATTCGGATTCGCATTAGGCCCGATACACGCGTTAACAGCTTGTAAACGCGTGTATGGTTTTAGTAAATTTGAAGACAAAAATCTGCAGAAAATCTAATAGTGTGTATGGGGTCTAAGTTGAGGGAGCAGTCAAGGATCAATGTCTTTACTTTAAACTGTCCCGATTTGTGAGGGAGAGTATGAAATTATTTCGGATGATATGGTTCTAAGGCCCCGTACACACGATAGAATCCATCCGCAGATAAATCCCAGCAAATGGGTTTCTGCGGATAGATCCTATGGTGTGTACACGCCAGCGGATCTGTTTCCGCGGAGAAATCTCCTCTGGGATGGATTCCAGCAGATCGGATATTTGTTGTGCTGCACAACATATCCATCTGCTGGAATCCATTCCAACGGATGGATCCGCTCGTCTGTACAGACTTACCGGATCCATTCGTCCAAAGGGATTCCCCGCACGCGTCGTAATGATTTGACGCATGCGTGGAATTCCTTATATGACAGCGTCGCGCCCGTCGCCGCGTCATAATAGCGGCGACGGCGCGACACGTCATCGGCAGAGGATTTCAGCGGGGATTTCAATGCGATGGTGTGTACACGCCATCGCATAGAAATCCTCTGAAATCTTTGAGAGGATTTATCCGCGGATACGGTCCGCTGGACCGTATCTGCGGATAAATCCTCTCGTGTGTATGGGGCCTTAGAGATACTGGGCCATATCCACAAAGAGCCGGTGTAATGTAAAAATTCCCATTTAAGTTACACTGCCTTAAAATTTCTACCTAAGTGCCCGATCCAAAAAGCACTTACCTAGAAATTTTCGGCTGTGTAACTTAAATTCCGCCGGCGTAAGGCGTTCCTCTTCAAATGGGGGCGATTCCCATTTAAATTAGGCGCGCTCCCACGCCGGCCGTACTGCGCATGCTCGTGACATCATTTTCCCGACGTGCATAGCGCGAAATTACGTTACGCCGAGCTTTGTGGATCGCTCCGGGTCATTAATGTTGCGTCGGGAAAAAAAAAAGATACGGCGGAAAAAAAAAATTTAAAACAAAAAAAAAACGCGTCGCTGGACAGAAGGGTCTGCTTTTACAAGGTGTAAACAGTTTACACTTTGTAAAAGCAGCCCTAATTTTACGATTGCAAACTAAAACTTACGGAGAAAAAACGAAGCTGAAAAGCTTTGTGGATCTCCGTAAGTGCTAATTTGCATACCCGAGGCGGCATTTCGACGCAAAATGCCCCCAGCGGCGGATGCGGTACTGCATCCTAAGATCCGGCAGTGTAAGTCCCTTACACATGTCGGATCTTCTGTCTATCTCTTGGAAACTGATACGCCGGCGTTTCCCTTTTCAGGATCTGGCCCACTGTTTTTTGTTTGGTGTGGGCCCGAGCAATGGGTTATCAGTAGGTTAAGTTGTGACCCTTTTTTTTTTGTATGTGGTTTTTGGTTTGTCGCCGGGGAATGCCCCAATGTTTTGTAGCTTTACTCCATAAAAATATTAATAAAGAGAAATTGCAAAAAAAAAAAAAAAGAAACCATTTAAAAAAGAGATGATTTAGGTGTGCAGCAACATGATAGCAAAACATGGGCAAGTTTTGAAACAAGAAGAGGTGTTTGAATCATATCGTAGCACAACACAATTTCCTTTTTCTCATGTCATTGACATGTTGTAATACTACTGCCAGCTAGCATGTTTTGGCCTGAGGATGAGCGTGTTCTTTGCTTTTTATCTGGTATATAGCAGGTAAAATAAAATTCCCTATAACTGCTGTCGGCCACAACCTCACTGGACAAGATGTAAGTCGGTGAACTTGCTTCTCTTCCTCACCTTTCTGCATTAATGATGTCAGGTTCAGCACCTCTGTAATATAAAAATGTGGATGACATTCTCATGCTGTAGTTTTCCCTACTGATAAATGTACCTGCTGGGTCAGAGAAATAGATGCATTCTTTTTTGTTAACCCTTTCAGATAATTTGAACAGATAAGGTTTCAATTTTTATTGGTTTTGGATGTTAAAAAATGGGTGTTAATTAGAAAAAAATTATGGCATACTGTATTTTCCGGCGTATAAGACGACTTTTTAACCCCTGAAATTATTTTTCAAAGTCGGGGGTCGTCTTATACGCCGGTAACCTAGGATGAGAGGGCGATAGGTGAACACTGAACACAGTGTCTCCTGGGAAGCTGAGTGTTCCGCCTATCACGGAACAGCAGAAGGAGGAGGCTTTTGATACTGCATGTCTTAGGATAAGGTAAGGGATCGTCAAGACATGCAGTGACACAGTGAAGCCTCGTACACACGACCGAGAAACTCGACGGGCAAAACACATCGTTTTGCTCGACGAGTTCCTTGTTAGGCTGTCGAGGATCTCGGCGATCCAAATTTCCCCATTCCTGTCGAGGAAAAAGTAGACATGCTCTCTTTTTGGCTCGATGAGATTCTCGACAGTTTCCTAGTCGAAAAGTGTACACACGACCAAACTCGGTCGTGTGTACGAGGCCTGAGGCATGTAATGGGGCACAGTGAGTCTGGCATGTAGTGGCACAGTGAGGCATGTAATGGGGCACAGTGAGTCTGGCATGTAATGGCACAGTGAGGCATGTAGTGGCACAGTGAGGCATGTAATGGGGCACAGTGGGTCTGGTATGTAATGGCACAGTGAGGCATGTGGTGGCAGTGAGGCATGTAATGGGGCACAGTGAGTCTGGCATGTAATGGCACAGTGAGACATGTAGTGGCACAGTCTGGCATGTAATGGTGGCACAGTCTGGCATGTAATGGCACAGTGGGGCATGTAGTGGCACAGTCTGGCATGTAATGGTGACACAGTCTGGCATGTAATGGTGGCACAGTCTGGCATGTAATGGTGGCACAGTCTGGCATGTAATGGCACTGTAAGGCATGTAATGGCACAGTGAGGCATGACTAGTAGGAAGGGGGTCATCTTATACGGCGAGTATATCCCAAAACCAACATTTTAGCTGGAAAATTAGGGGGTCGTCTTATACGCCCAGTCGTCTTATACGCCGGCAAATACGGTAATTTTTTTACCTCTAAAATGTCATTTGTTCAGCCCCGGATATTAAAATAAAAAAATACAATAAGCAATGTTTCATGTAATGTATGGCAAAGATAACGTGTTTGTCTTTTTTACAGTTTGTTTTCTTTGTCACGGTCTAATACTTTTTTATATTAATAAAGCAACTGGAAATTCGATCACTAGATTCTTTAAAAGTTAATTTGCTAACTCTTTGCTTTATGAAGTGATAAATGAGAGTGCACTTTGATGAACACCGAGTGTTCTTCCTTGCATTCGGCCTGAAATTTTAATGTCACGACTGTTTTGATTGCTAATTGCTAAAGTATCAGCATGTACCGGCACCTTGGAATAAAAGAAGTAAGCTTGATTAACCAGCATGTTCATATCGAGGTACCTGACTACCCGTAGACATTTGAGATTGATGGCAGCGTAGACAATGAATGTCCTTAGGTGGCTTAAGAATTCAGATGTAATGATAAGGAAATATGGATGTTAATGTATTAAGCTGAAGCATGAAAACCTTTTGGAAGTTCATGTAACCATATCCTCAAACTAAATGTTCTGATAGAAACTCATAGTGGAAAGCACAGGGATTAACAAGATTCTCAGGCATATTTAATATCTCAATGCGTTCACCTTGTTTCAAGGACCTTTAATTTCTAGTTAGTGCTAATAGGAAACATCTCTTTTTAGAAGCAAGTTATTAAACAGCCATATATCATTGTCCTAACTTTTCTTCTTTTCTCTTCAGGAGTTGTGATTATTTTAGAGATTTAAAAAAAAAATCTTAACCCATGCATGGCCCTGGGTTTTTGCATCCTTGCAACCATAGGTGTGGGCACACCCTAATCACCCTGTGTGGTGCAGATTCCCCCTGTTTAAACCCCTGATATTTCACCAAAGCCCCCTAGCAGTGCTCCCACAAAAATTGTAAATAAAAAAATAAAATAAAAAATGAATGTAAAATATAATAAAAATAATAAAATAATAAAAATAACTGACACCATACACTGCAATACTGACACTGTTCACTGACACCATCCGTATACAGTATATACACATACACACACATTTGAGCTTTGAGGTGCACACTCTAATGCAGTCATTCTGGACAGAATAGTGTATGTGGATTTAACTTTTACATATATATTTTGGGTGGCAACAAAGTGCTTGAAAACAGCATCTTTCCATTTTGTTTGATAGTAAGGGACACAGGGAAGTCATTTTTGGTCTAACTTTCTTAAATAAAATGTTTGCATGTGAAAAAATCACTTTACTTTGTGTGTGCATTTGATCCTCTGCAGCACCACATCTGAAGCCTCGTACACACGACCAAGGAACTCGACGGGCGAAACACATCGTTTTCCTCGTCGAGTTCCTTGTTAGGCTGTCGAGGAACTTGACAAGGCAAGTTTCTCCATTCCCGTCGAGGAAAAATAAGACATGCTCTCTTTTTGGCTCAACGGGATCCTCGACAGTTTCCTCGTCGAAAAATGTACACACGACCGGTTTCCTCGGCAAAAAAAAAAATCCCAGTTTCTTGCTGGTTTTTGCCGAGAAACTCGGTCATGTGTACGAGGCCTGAGAGTGTAGAGTAGACTTGTGAACCGAAAATGTTGTTCAGTTTCGTTTTGTTTTCATGCATAAAATAAATAATTGCATTCTGTTATATTCGTTATGTTACGTTTATTTGTTTTTGGAAAATTCTTTATTTCTGTAGAGTGTCGATATTCGTTATACCGAATCGATTCATTTTGTATGTATATTGATTTGATTTGATAATTATATATGTATATATATATTCGTGATAACGATTCATAGTTTGGAAAGTCGTTTGTTTATTGAATCCATTAACACACACAAGGACAATATCTATTCTCCTCTGCTCAAATATCTTGGATTGCGAGCATAAATTGTTCCAGAAACATACTTGTAATCCAAAGCACTTGTATATCAAAGCAAATTTTGTAATAAGAAATAATGGAAACTCAAATGATGCAGTGTGTTACACTGCTGGGCGGCGGTACCGCCGACCACCATCCGCGTCATCAATGCTGTACTGCAGAGGATTCTGGGGGTTGTAGGCTATGCGGCCTCAGCTGGCACTGGTGCATGCGCACGAATGCCTCGATGTGTCCGCGCACGCCCGATGACGTCAGACGCTCGGGCGTGCGGGGGAGACATACGGAGCCAGTTTAATCCACCTTCCCTGCTGCATTGATCTACGGAGACTTTCCAAGTTCTAAATCTACTCAGGTAATAACTTCAGACTTGTACCGCCCTGCTAGAGCGTGTTGCTTGCTATTCCCTTTCCTCTTTTTTCTCCTTGTTTCTTTTGTGGCTTGCAATCTGTCTGCTTTTTTGCAGTATTGATTCAAATCCCCCCCTTTTTTGTAACACATAGCTAAATAATGATTCTTTGTAGTCACTTGGTATGATATAACCTTATGCCTGAACAGTTTGCTAAAACATATATTTATTTTCTCTTTTTCCCTTATGCTCCTCTTTATGATATGATTAGGCATATCCACTCCTGTGTCTAGTTTGACAGAGTTGAAGTTCCTGGCTGTCCCTGTATGCGCTTACAATTTGTTAAACCTAGTAAGTGTGGATTTACTAAAAACGATATAGCTGTTTAAACTGTTGGAGCATGATACTCATTAGGTGCTATGTGTTTACCTACAGCTGGGTCTCTTTTTCTCCCCCTATGGTCGAGCTTCTGCCCCTGCACAGCGTCAACACCTCGGTGTAAGGCTTTATACCCATTTGGGTTTGTGCTGTTCTTGGTATCCTGGTGCTTGACAGGACTGGTGATTTTTTCTCTCCATCCGGGATGGCAGGTCAGCATCTGTCCTTTTCAAAGAAGGCAACTGTTTTGTTAAATATATTTAAGTAGATTATAATGAATGTGTTTTCTTATATGTTGTCTTCTATTGCTAGAGCTGGCTATCTAACTCTGGTCATGTTCCAACCCCTGAGGAAGCCTAAAAAGGCGAAATATATTGGGTGATAACATCTTAACTGACCAGTTATCCAAATTCTGGGTTATCCAGCGACCCGGATACCCATGTTTGACACAATATATATGTTTTTAAATTTTTGTATCATGTGCTGTACTATTTTGACCTTGATATTTTAATAAATTATTAAAATTAATTGTTATATTCAGAACCTATTCTATATGACACCGTTATAATCCCATTCCTCCTTTCGTTTTCACCATTTATTCATAGGTCCTTCAGTTTAAAATCCATATAAAAAGATTATAGCAATGTGATAAGTTGTGTAACCATAAAATGTCCATCCACAAGAGGATTAGAAGCAGAATCCATTAGGGGCTACAGAGTATAAAATAGAAGAGAGGCTCCTCTAAGTGTAGTAATATGGTTACATTTAATGAAGGTACAACATTTAGCAACTCACGTGGTTGATGATTAAAAGAGGCACATCTAAGCATGCAGGCATCTGGGGTAAAGCTCTCTATATAGACCATCCTCCAGAACCGCCGGCTCTCACCGCTGTCAATCTGCAATCGTGATCGGAAAGACTGCCCTGTAGTAGAGCGATTTGAAAGCGAGGCTTGAACCGCTCATGGAGTGAAGCGAGAAAGGGATTGTGGCGAGGAGGATGGTCTATGTCAGGGGTCTCCAAACTGCGGCCCGAGGGCCAGATGTGGCCCTTTGCTAGCCTTTATCCGGCCCTTGGGGCATTATTCCTCCAACTGATATGGGGCACTATTCCTCCCACTGACACCAACAAGGGGGCACTATTTCTTCTACTGATATCAATGATGGGATACTATTCCTCCTACTGATAGGGTCCTACTCCTCCTCCTACTGACCACCAACCTTGAGGCCATATTAATTTTCACTGGTGCTGGGCCCAGGACATTTTCTGCCCCTGCTGACTACAATCCGGCACTCCTAAAGTCTGAAGGACAATAAAATAGCCCTTTGTTTGAAAAGTTTGGAGTCCCCTGCTTTAAAAGCATCTCAAGTGACACCTGGTAAGGAGGACCCCTCATTGCATTCCCAGTGTTCCTAAGTAAGGGGTGGGATTAATTCTAAGGTCTTTGGATGGGAGATCCAGTGTGGTTCCAGTTGCCAGAGAGCGCTATTACGAGAGCAACAAGACCATAATGTCCGCACCAATGGGCTGTGATCTGTAAGGCCACAGGGGAGGTAGCAAATGTCTCATAATTTCATATACATCTATAGGAGAGATAAGTTAGCAAATGCTAGATCTATGCGTGAAGCAGTTTTGTGGGAGTAGCATGAGTATGTTCTAGCAAGAGGATGTTTCCACCGTCAAACCTCTGTGAGGTCTATGGCAAAGGCCTAAGTCACAAAATCATCTGAATTTTTTTTAGAGGGGTAGGTTGGTAAAAAAAATCATAGGGATAATTTGGTACTGAGGACAGATTTTGACAGATAATTGAAGTTCTAATTATGCAAATAATTGTTTTTTTCTGGAATTTCTTGTAGGTTTTTGGCTGGTGTTATAAATCTTGCATCACTCCCAACTGTATAAAACATTATTGCATCTTGATATGGCCAATGTAAGGGTGTTTTAGACCCCATGAACACTGGAGCGTATTGCAGGTGCTATAGCGTTAAAAATAGCGCCTGCAATCTGCCCTTAAACAGCTGTCACATTCAATCCAGTGTGAAAGCCAAAGGGCTTTCACACTGGAGTGTTGCGCTAGCAGGACGGTAAAAAAAAGTCCTGCTAGCCACATCTTTGTAGCGGTGAAGGAGCGGTGTGTTTACCGCTCCTTCACCGCTGCTGTCCATTGAAATCAGTGGGTTTTAACCCTTTTAACCCTTTCTCAGCCGCTATCGGGTGTTAAAAGCACCCTGCTAGCGGCCTAAATCCGCCCATAGCATCGGCAGTAAAAATAGTGGAATTTTACCACCGATGCTATGGGTGGCTCAGTGTGAAACGGGTCTAAGAAAAAAATAAAAAACTGCATCAGGGATGGTATTTGCCATGAATTAAGTTTATCACCTGTGCAGCTGTTTCATTGAAATCTGAAGTCCTATGCCTCTGGATACACCTGCAGTGGTGACCTTCTGGTGCTGCAGTGGTTAATACTGTATATAAGCAGTGCCACCTGACATAGACCTGCAGGCTATGCCCACCCTTTGTGTGCCTGTTCTTCATTGATAGAAGCTATGATTCCCACAATGAAAAGCATGCTATGAATGAAGGACAGATGGATGAATGAAAGGTCCACCTCTTCCAAACATGGCATGCTTTCCATTGTGGGAACCAATAGTATTGCCGCAGATGTAGCAGATACTTGACAGGTGTCTGTCACAGCAGAAACCTCTCATCGGGAGCAGCAATCAGTGTCGTGTCACAGTAAGCCACTCCCCCTAACAGTTAGAACCACTCCCTAGCACACACTTAACCCCTTCCTAGCCCCCTAGTGGTTAACCCCTTCACTGCCAGTCACATTTACACAGTAATCAGTGCATTTGTATAGCACTGATCGCTGTATAAGTGTGAATGGTCTCAAAATAGCACCAAAAGTGTCTGATGTGTCCACCATAATGTCACAGCCACGTTAAAAATCGCTGATCGCCATCATTACTAGTGAAAACAAATTATTAATAAAAAAGACAAAAAACTATCCCCTATTTTGTAGACACTATAACTTTTGCGCAAACCAATCAATAAACACATATTGTGGGTTTTTTCACCAAAAATATGTAGAAGAATAAGTTTCGGCCTAAAATGAGGAACATTTTTGGGGATATTTTTTACAGCAAAAAGTACAAAATGTTGCTTTTTTTCTAAATTGTCACTGTATTTTTGTTTATAGCGCAAAAAATAAAACCGCAGAGGTGGTCAAATACTACCAAAAGAAAGTTCTACTTGTGGGGAAAAAAAGATGTAAATTTTGTTTGGGAGCCACGTCGCACGACTGCGCAATTGTCAGTTAAAATGATGCAGTGCCAAATCGCAAAAAGTACTCTGGTCTTTGGGCAGCCAAATGGTTCGGGGGGTAAGGTGGTTAAAGCAGCCCCACATGGTCATCTAATGTCTAGGGACCCACTAAACTAGGCTTAAGGCCCACACCATTGAAGGGGTTTTGATGTAAAACAAAGAAACCCTTTTACTTTTCACCTGTAAAAAAGTATTGTTCATAACAAAATCGACTTCTATTTCCGTACTCTTGGTACAACAGTGAATGCAGTGTCACCAATTGACGCAGCTAAATTATTAACTTTACAAGCAAGTTCAATGTTTCTGAAAGAAACAGCACTTCATCTCTAAGTGATCGCATTAATATTTTACAATGTGAAGTTCAGAACTTCTCTTTTCACAAGACTTTCCACTGTGCTCTTATTATCTCGGGTATAGAAAGTTGAAGATTTCCATTTGATAAGATTCCACGAATGGCTTTTTTACCCTGTGTTATTCTGGTTTACAAACATCAAAGGTAATCTATGGGATTTGTATACTTTCTTTACAAATAGTATAATGCACTGGCCTTAATGTTGTTCATTTATCACCAAGGTTTGTTTGATGTAGAACTCTGGCAGCTGCAAGTAAAACTTCAATAAGGTCTATTAGCAACACAATCCACTTAAAGCTAGTGAAACACGATTTTTGATTCTGTCTACAAGAAATAATACAAGCTCTTAGCAGTTTTTTTTTTTTCAGTTTACGGTAATGATGTTGATGCATATGCTGGTATTTTGATGGTGACCCGCAGTTTTCTAAGAAACATGTATTGTATGGACTTCTTTTACAGAACAGCAGAGTGGTATATGGCTCCTTTTGCTCAGTAGCATCAAAAGTATAACCAAACAGATCATGGTCGGATGTAGGGTTGTCCCGATACCGATACTAGTATTGGTACCAATACTGAGCATTTGCGCAAGTACTTGTACTCGCGCAAATGCTCCCAATGCTTCACCCGATACTTTTTTTGTGAGTGACGAGCGGGCTGAGAGGGGGGCGGAGAGTGGGCTGAGAGAAGGGCGGAGAGCGGGCTGAGAGGAGGCGGAGAGCGTGCTAAGAGGAGGCGGATAGTGGGACGGGTGATCTGTCTATCAAAGTGCCCAGACAAGGGGGAGGGGCTATATATGACGACGTGCGGCGGGAACACACAGCTATTGAAAGGAAAGCTGTTATGTTCCCCGCGCGCTGATCAACCAGATGGCGGTGGCAGGGGGCTTTCTCTTTAAGTACACAGGTAGGCCACTGGGGACCTACAATTGGCTGCATTTGGGGACACATGGCTGCAATTGGGGACACAAGGCTGCATTTGGGGACACATGGCTGCATTTGGGTACACAAGGCTGCATTTGGAGACACATGGCTGCATTTGGGGACACAAGGCTGCATTTGGGACACATGGCTGCATTTGGGGACACAAGGCTGCATTTGGGGATACATGGCTGCATTTGGGGACACAAGGCTGCATTTGGAGACACATGGCTGCATTTGGGACACATGGCTGCATTTGGGGACACAAGGCTGCATTTGGGGACACAAGGCTGCATTTGGGGATACATGGCTGCATTTGGGGACACAAGGCTGCATTTGGAGACACATGGCTGCATTTGGGGACACAAGGCTGCATTTGGGGACACATGGACACATTTAAAAAAAAAGTATCGGTAATCAGTATCGGCGAGTACATGAAAAAAAGTATCGGTACTTGTACTCGGTCCTAAAAAAGTGGTATCGGGACAACCCTAGTCGGATAGCCTTAAAGTGATACCAAAACTTTGTTTTTTTCTTTAAAAAAAAAAAACATGTTATAATTACCTGCTCTGAGCAGCAGTTCTTCATAGTTTTGGGCCCCCGCTGGCACTCCTGGCTCCTGCCCTTAGAGCAGTGTCCCCAAAGAAAGCCACTTGCCCAAAAAACTGTGTGACATGAAAAATTGCAACACCCACCATTTCATTCTCTAGGGCCTCTACTTTAAAAAAAAATATATATATAATGTTTGGGGGTTATATGTAATTTTCTAGCAATTTTTACATGTATTTGAGAAGTGTCAGAATTGGTCGATATTGAGGTAGTTAAAAAACAAATTACCAAATAAAGGCCCTTGTTCTTTCTCATAAGTCATCAAATCTGCGCAGTTCGGCTGTGCTCCAATTAATTGTCCTCTAGGGACGGCTCTTATCACGTTTATAGTGCCAGCTTTTAGCGTGAAGCAAATAAGAAAATAATTTAAAGAAATCAGATTCCTTAATTATTTCATGCATATTTCTTTTTACAATCTTGCAACTTTAGATTAAAAAAAGGTAATTGTATTGCTTTGTTTCTCATGAATAAAACTTAAATTACTGGTATTTTTATTAGGAAACGTCACAAGACAGTGCCTCCATCTAGGTGTAAAGATGTATTAAAAAAGTATAAAAGACAATAAAAATGCACTCACTAAAAGTGAATCAAGGCTTGTCATAGACCTGTATAGAACTCCATAGGATCATTGTGAGGCTGCAGAGCTCAGCAGGCATGTGGCTAGTTGGAGCAGAGTTGTTGATGGAAGTGCAGCTTTCAGGCTTCAGGTTGTGACACAGTTGTGGTTTAATAAAGGGGCGCTCCGGTCTGCCTGAAACATGTAGCCACACCCCTTCACCTCCTTTCATCATCACCTAGCCTAGAGAGGTGCTGTTTGGAGCTGCAGCCATCTTGCTACTTCTGGGAGCTGATTCTGCTTATGTTCTAGCCTGAGGCCTGACAGCTGTGCTTCCAAAGCGCTGCAAACTCATGGTGATCCTATGGAGGTCTATATGTGTCTATGACAAGCTTTGATCCAATGTTATCTAGTGAGTGCATTTTTATTGTCTTTTATACTTTTTTAATACATCTCTACACCTAGATGGAGGTACCCTCTTGTGTTTTTTTATTTTTTTTATCAAGACCTAATCTGAGAGGAGCAGCATTCACTTCACCTAGTGTTCCCTACCACTCTCTTGGCCCTCTTATGTGCCCCATGAAATGACAGTTGGGTTCTAGTCAGCGCTTATTCTTTAGTATGAAAATCAAGTAATTTATGTGTGTATAATAAAGACTTACCATTGATCTATGGGAGTTTTTATCTCCAAAGATGTGGCACTCCTCCCATCAACACATATAAAGTTTGGCAAAAGTGGATAGAAAACGTTGCACACATAGAAGTGATACAACTTTGGAGATGGTACTTACCACTGAACAAAAAATAGTAATGTTTCACCAATTATCAAACCCACAAACTGGGCTGTTCACTGAACCATTGAACTAAATAACCCGTCACAGCAGTGGCTGCACAGTCATTGGTTGTTATGATGCATCATCACAAACAACGATTTTGTACAAAATAGCATGGAGTTAACCCTCATAAACCAAACCAGACAAGAGCCTTGCAAAAAAGGGAGAAAGGCTGGTGCTATGAAAGTCTACGAAAACATGGTTTTATTATTGCAGGAGAACAACAGTCAATAAAGCCAACATGTTTCGTACATCAGGCATTAATCATGATGTTTGTTTAACCACTTGCCGACCGCCGCATGTATATGTACTTCCACAGAATGGCACGTACAGGCAGATGGGCGTACAGGTAAGTCCCAGCCTTTCCGCGGGTCGGGGGTCCGATCGGGACCCCCGACCCGAGCGATCTGGGATGACGGCGCGGCTATTCGTTTCTAGCCGCCCCCCTCGCGATCGCTCCCCAGAGCTGAAGAACGGGGATAGCCGTATGTAAACACGGCTTCCCCGTGCTTCACTGTGGCGTCTGCATCGATCGAGTGATCCCTTTTATAGAGAGACTTGATCAATGACATCAGTCCTACAGCCACACCCCCCTACAGTTGTAAACACACACTAGGTGAACACTAACTCCTACAGCGCCCCCTGTGGTTAACTCCCAAACTGCAACTGTCATTTTCACAATAAACAATGCAATTTAAATGCAGTTTTTGCTGTGAAAATGACAATGGTCCCAAAAATGTGTCAAAATTGTCCAAAGTGTCCGCCATAATGTCGCAGTCACGAAAAAAATTAGTAGTAAAAAAAAAAAAAATTAATAAAAATGCAATAAAACTATCCCCTATTTTGTAAACGCTATAAATTTTGCGCAAACCAATCGATAAACGCTTATTGCGATTTTTTTTACCAAAAATAGGTAGAAGAATATGTATCGGCCTAAACTGAGGAAAAAAAAATGTTTTTCAAAATTGTCGCTCTATTTTTGTTTATAGCGCAAAAAATAAATACCGCAGAGGTGATCAAATACCACCAAAAGAAAGCTCTATTTGTGGGGAAAAAAGGACGCCAATTTTGTTTGGGAGCCACGTCGCACGACCGCGCAATTGTCTGTTAAAGCGACGCAGTGCCGAATCGCAAAACCTGGCCTGGGCATTTAGCAACAAAATGGTCCGGGGCTTAAGTGGTTAAGATACCAACCATCTTGTCTGATGAATGAATAGCAAAGGCTACTGTAAGAGATTGTGTCTGAGTGTAGTTCAGTATAACTCACTTCCTGTTCTTCTGTCTGTAACTCCACACAGTAATGCAAGGCTTTCTTCCTACTACAGGAGAGTCAGAACGCTCTCTACGTTGCGCATAGAGAAAGAAGCTGTGTGTTAGTGGGCGTCCTGACTCTCCTGTAGTCCAAGGGAGAGGGTGAGCATGACACTCCACACCAGGGAGAAAGCCTTGCATTATTGTGTGGAGTTACAGAAAGAAGAACAGGAAGTGAGGATTTTTAAAAGCAAAATTGAAGGATGAGGTAAGTGAAGGAGGACTGCACAAGGTAAAGAACGCTATTCAGGGGTAAAAAGTGTACCTTTACAAGCCCTTTAAATAAATACATTGACATGCTTGTGGGACAACAGTAAATTGTATTTCTGTAATAAAATTTGCACAAATACACAAATAATAATAAATAATACAATAAAACGTTAAGGAAAAAAGGAACTTTAGCATGTGACTTGCATGGATTTCTATATTCCCCACTTGTTGTCCTTGACTAGAGCAGGATGGTTGTTTAAACTCCCATGCTCTGCATACCATGTGCTGGTTTTAAAAGTCATTTGACCCCATGCAGAATATTGAAAATCTTCTGAACTCCTGAACCCCATGTTTGCAAGAAAAATGAGCTCACTTTATAAAGACTAAGGCCCCATACTCACGACCAAACATGTTTGCTGAAACTGGCCCGCGGACCAGTTTCAGCATACATGTTTGGTCGTGTGTAGTTACGAGCGTACAGAATTTCACCGTACATTTGCCCGCCGGGCCGTTTTTCAGCAGACATTTATTTCCAAACTTGTTTTAAAACCGTCCGCTCAAATCCTGTCCGAACGTACATGTTTGGTGGTGAGTACACAAAACCAACGTACAAAAACCCCGCGCATGCTCAGACTAAATGAGGCCACGGGAGCGCTCGTTCAGGTAAAACTCACGTTTCTTTGGGATATGGCACATTCGTCAATAGAAAGATTAATTCTAGCAATAGAACACTGAAGCAAAACACACAATAACCAATGCTTGATGCCGTCGTTTTATTCATTCTTCTCTTGCTATAACTAATCAGTTATTTAGCTCATGTTATTTCAACTGAGTTGTTCCATACTCAAAAGTGACATTTGTTAGCTGTGATGTAGTAAGATTTTTGCAAACTTTTATTGGCCCGACGTATCATATTTTTAGTGGTCCTCCACATTTCAATTTTTTTGCTTTTAATGTTTAATGGTTATCTTTCCCACTTTCTTTAGGTGTTTATAGTTATGTCACCATTTAGAATATTTTAATAGGAAATAGTTTTGATTTAGCTTTTGTTTGTATATTTAACATGATTTTGTTGAAGGTTGTTTAAATTGTCTACCATGTTGGCACACCAAATGACCCCCACCCCCCCCCACATGAGTTAGTGAATATTTTAGATTAATCATTTTATTTATTTGTAATGTTTGATGCCTAAAATAATACCCACAGTATTACAAACAATAGGCACGTTTTTCAAATCAACAAAAAGGCTTTTATTTGAGCAAATTATAAAAAGGATCAAAAACAGAATGGCAGCACTTGAACAGCTAGCAACATACATGCAAACTTGCATTTGAAACATGGTGAAGGATAAACTAGCCAACCTCAGGAAGCACACAAAAAAAAATCTGAAGCAGCAGCACATAACCAAAGCAACCCAAGCTGTGGTAGTCCAAACAAGATGCCATTTGTGGGGGATCAAATGGAAGGCAGGGCATCAACGTCTCCTCTTCCTTGCAACCTTCCTTCCAGGCTGCCTTCCAGCGGGTCTTCCCTGGGCCCTTGCAGGTGGGGATGATGTGGCAGCACGAGAATGGTGTTCAGCAAGCCGGGCCGGGTCACATAGCCCAGTGTCTGGGGTCAGCAGCTCCCTCTGCATCCACCAAAGGGCCTGGTTGATCACGCCCTTTGCCAGTTGCCTCTGCTCCTCCGTGCCTTGATTCAGGTCATGTGCCACGGAGGCACTGTAGGCCTCAGTGGGGTTGAGGGGGGCCCTCATGATGGCACTCGCCTCCTGAATCATTTTCAGGCTGGCTTCCTCCACTGCCCCCAATTTCTTCTTACGGCCTGGTGGCCTAATATAAAGTGGAGGAGCCTGGCTGGTGGTGGTTGTCCTGGGGAGCTGCTGAACGCCACTGGGCCCGGCCTCCTCCTGGCTGCCACTGACCCCTTCGGCCTGGCTGTCAGTGAGGAGAGGATCTGCCACCTCCTGGCTGGTCTCTTCTTCCTGTGTAAAAAAAAGGGACATGTTGTAATATATTTAGGAATATACTCACTCACATTTTCATGCTTGAATCTTATTTTTTGCCTTGAATTTAAACTTGAAAACAGACTCACCCTCTGACCCCTGCAGTTGTCATCCCTGACACCTATTTGTTTGCCCACGATTTTAGATTTTAACTTCCCAGCTTGTATTTTATTAACCAATATCAAGTCAAGAATCAAACAATAATTAATATTATTACATAACTAGTTATGAAACTACTATACCTCATCATCGTAGAGGCGCAGATCTGCCTCTCTGTCAGCCAGGCCCTCTTCATCCGACTCTGCAGGGCTGTGGTGATCTGGGGAAGTCCCGCTGGGAGGTAGCGTGGAGGAAAGGTTGGGATTCAGACTCGACATTGATGGCCTGCCTTCCAGTTGATCCCGCAAAAATGACATCTGGTTGTAATACCACAGCTTGGGTTCCTTTGGTGGTCTTGCTGCTGCTCCAGATCTTAGCTGCTTTTGGTGAGCTTTGTACGCTCTCCTATATGTGCCCCTGAGGTTGGCAAGTTTATCCTTCACCATGTTGGCACTGCATTCTGGCACCCATGTCCTCATGTATGCTGCTAGCTGTTCAAGTGCTGCCGCTCGTACGTCCTTATTGTGGTAATGGTCCTGCTTTGAATCCCACAGGATGGGCATTTCCCGAAATTTATCCAGCAAATGCTGGATAATGTCTTGGCTCTGCAGGAGATCCATTGTGAATTTATTTTTTTATTTTTTTTATTCTAGATAGAAAAAATGAAAAGAAACCAAAAACACAATTAAAAAAAGCCTCAGCATTTACATTGATAGAATATGTTGTTAAAAAAGTAGTACCTATATAGAAATACAAACACAGTGTCTCTTGTTTTGAAAATGCTGGCCAGCTCTGCCCCATTGATTGGTTTTAGCTAACATTTTTTTTTAACATGCCGCCCCTTTGGTTACATTGCAGGAAATAATATAAATCTACAACCATACACAATTCTTACAAATGACAGCATTCATCAAGGCACTATTGCATGTGTAGATATCCTGCCCCTCAGCATTGATTACATGAAAGAAACTTCCTAATGACCTCTGTCCAACCAACACAGAACAATACTTGGCCTGATCTGAATACACCCTACATAATTACTAATGAGTCACAGCATTTTTGATCTCTCTATTTTGTGATGTCTACAAAAGCATTTGGGTATGAAAATCACATTCTGGTATCCAAGAGACATAATAGCTTAATAAAACTGTGCAACCAACAGACCAAACCCCCATCCCATTGCTCTACATTTTAGAGCCCGCTGCTGATCCCATGTTTAAATTTCTTACCTGCCTCTCTCACAATCCTCGTTTCTTCCGCTCGCTGAATTAACACGTAACCTACGTAATCACGTCAAGCGCCTTTTATCCACTCCGCGTATGTATGAAACGCCGCCCTCGTCACCTTTGCCATGCCCCTAATCAATTGAAAAAGTAAATATGGCGTTAACTGTGTAGGTTCTGGAATCGCGCGAATATTCTCCGCGTAACCTACGTCAATACGTTGTTGGCATTCGCGACACTCCGCATATGCAATAATCCCCGCCCTCATCTCCGCCCCTGACGGGACATTTCCTCGTTTCCACGCCCCTAATCTCTGTGGGAAGGAAAGATGGCGATGTCACACGAGCGGGCACGGAGCTCTCATGGCGCAAGTGAAGGGACAGAGGCTGGACCGTCCCGATCCAGGCCTAAAAGATATAAAGCCACTAATATGGCGTTCGAAGAAATGGTGGAGTTGGTTTACATCATGAGGAGGAAGGATTATGATGGTGAATGTGGGCCCTACAAAACACCGAACCGTAGGAAGTCACACATAATGGACAAGGTGGCAAGGAGAATGAGGAGAATGTTTGGTGTCACCAGGTCAAAGGAGCAACTACGGAAGCGTTGGTCCGATTTAAAATTGAGGGAGCCACATCACATGAAGAAGATCCTCAAAATTCTGCGTAAAAGTAAGTCCATATTATTTAAGGGGGGGGGGAATGTCTGCAATAATGTGTTGACATGTATTTTTTCACATCTGCCTCCTTGGCCTGCTTTTACTTTTGAACACGTGTAGATACTGTATTGTGTTTATGTCAAATAACAACCTTAAACAAATTTAGTGAAATAGTAAACACGCGTAATATGACATTGTTTAGCAAAAATGTGACGTTACTCCAGGAACAACACACCTGGACATGGCTGACTGGCCCCAAACTTGGTTTTCCAACATTGTTGAATAGCAAAATCACAGAAATTAAATTGAGTGAATGTGACAGGCAAACAAGATTCATTCTCCAAAATGCAAATAAAGCTGATGTTTTAACATCTTGAAATGCAAAGCACCTGTGTCTCAAAAATCAAAGTATATTTATTTGGAGGGTCAACGAGAATTAATGTTTTGGGGGGACATCCATTTGTGTCACTTCTTTGCAAAAAAGGGGCAGGATCAGAGCTTGGCCTAGAACTACGCCAAAAATGGAGGATTGCTGAAAGAATAAACAACCAAAAATCATCATAAATGTATCGTCTATGCAATGTGTGCGATTTATGATATCCAATATCAGTGTGCTGATGAGTATACCTTTTGTTTTTTATTATTTCTTATAGGGGAAAGAAGACGCCAGCAATTGGAGGAGGCAGAGAGGGCCAGACACCCGGAAAATCAAACACCTCCACATGTTGAGCAGGAGGAGGCTGGGGAAGGAAGAGAGGAGGATGTGGAAGGAGAAGAGGATGTGGAAGGAGAAGAGGATGTGGAAGGAGAAGAGGATGTGGAAGGAGAAGAGGATGTAGAAGGAGAAGAGGATGTGGAAGGAGAAGAGGAAGGAAGAAAGGAGGAAGGAAGAGAGGAGGAAGAAGTTATTTTGGACTTAGAATTTATATCAGATGAAGGGCAAGTGGCGGAAGAACAATTTGGCAAATTGCAAGAAGGTGGATTGATGGATGAAGGAGGAGTCGAAGATGATGGGGAGGTGGTGGAAGAAGGAGGAGTGATAGAAGATGATGGGGAGGTGGTGGAAGAAGGAGGAGTGATAGAAGATGAAGAAATTGGGGATGTGGAAATTATCAGGCCATCAGGTCAGTGTCACCCCTATATTAATAGGGCCAAACATATGCAGATAGGCTGGAAATTATTTACATATTTTGAATGCCAATTTGTTTCTTTTTAGGGGATCAAGATGGAGTAGCACATTTTTCACGTGCAAGTGCTTCTATCATTATACAGCAACTAATGGAGTGCAGCACGGAAATGGACATTATGCAGGAAAGGATGCTAGTCATGGAGCAGAATGTGCGAAATGTCATTTCAGAGTGTAGCACGGAAATGGAGAACATGCGACAAAGGATGCTAGTCATCAACCAAAATTACAAAAATATCATGGACATGATGGGCCGTGTCAAAGACTGAACCACAGAATCCCATCCCCCGCCCATCCCCCGCCCACAAAACCCTTTTTAATTTTTGTACTTTATAATACGCCAAAATTTCTAAATGCACACACAGTGTGCCAATATGTGCTAGCTGCCATCACAGACTATCTATTGTCTGTGCTTTGTGGGTACAAACCCCTCCTCGATCCTCAAGTAGTTGAGAGGAAGGGTTTGCTCCCACAAAACACAGACATTGATCACCCATGATGTCAGATAGCACATGTGGCCATTTGTCTGTTTAACCAATGACATTTGGCGAGTTTTCACTGAATGTGTGCATTTAGAAATTTTGGCGTGTTCCAGTGTGAAAGCACACCATCCATATGACTGACTGCTGTTCATTTTTTAAATTTTTGTTTGGTGTTGATCTTTTTTGGTTTGTAAATGTTTCCATTTTCAGATCACAAAACGAACAATAAATCTCACCTAAAGAAAGAAGTTAACTAATTTTTGTAAAAAAAAAAAAATGTTTTGTGTTGTGTTAAAATCTTGTAAAAAAAATTAGACACAAACAAATGACAAGCCCAAAAATTCTTGCGTATAGTTTCAGTGAAATTATTCTTACATTGTGTTTCGATCATTATTATTGATAATCACTGTCAATAAAGACAAAAAAAAAAATAATTAAAAGCCAATATTTTGTCTCAAGAATTTGCAGGAAATGTTTTCTGCCTAAAAATACACATTTCTTGTTAAAAAATGACTAAAATAAAAAAAATAAATGAGACATCAAAAGCAGAAAAAAGAGTGGCTTCTTATTTCTAGACTGAATACCCAGTTAGTAGATGAGTGAATAATGTGCAAATGTGGTTAGTTAATACATCTGAGTAAGTAAATCTGGCACTAGAAGTGCACTATTTTTGGAGATAACCTGGAAGACAGAAAAATAGAGAAAAAGCAGTAATGACAAACAACTGTATAAAGTCCAATGGTCTAATTATTTATTAGTTGTGAGAATATTCCTTTCTTTGGGGGCCGAATTAGAAAGAAATATGATCTGGCATAGCAATGGCCCCCCGACCCATGAAGTACTCAACATATTTGTCGCGTACCTCACGAGCAGATTGGGGGGCCAAGCCAGCGCGACCAGTGTCCAGGCCAGGAATGTTCTCTGAGGGTAGTCCTGCCTCAGAGCCCATGGAGGCTAGGTACGTCTGGGAGTGCCTGCGTAGAAAATTGTGCAAAATGCAGCAGGCAAATATAACGGTGTTCAATTTATATTCCGCCAAATGTATCGATGTCAGGAACAGGCGGAACCGGTTGCTGAGGATCCCAAAGGCATTCTCGACTACCCTCCGAGCCCTGGACAACCGAAAATTGAACACACTCCTCTCTGAGGTGAGGGTCCTCTGGGGAAAAGGCCGCATTAGGTGAGGTCCAAGGCCAAAAGCCTCGTCCGCTAGGAACACAAACGGAAGTCCTTCCACATTATCTTCATCTGGTGGCAATGCCAGACCACCAGTTTGGAGACGATCATAGAAATCAGTCCGTGCGAACACTCCCCCATCTGACATCCGGCCGTTCTTCCCCACGTCCACATATAGAAACTCATACTGTGCCGACACCACCGCCATCAACACGATACTATGATAACCCTTGTAATTATAATAGTAGGACCCCGAGTGGGGTGGGGGCACAATGCGGACGTGTTTCCCATCTATTGCTCCACCGCAGTTAGGAAAATCCCACCGCTCGGCAAATTGGGAAGCCACAGACTGCCATTCCTGTGGTGTGGAGGGTAGCTGTGGGGACAAACAAAAAAAGAGATTTAGTACTTTGGCACATAAACATTGCAAACATAATCATACAAGCATCCTTGTGCAACTTTACATTTTTTAAATAGCATTTGCAAATTATGAAGGGAGAATTTCGGGGCACAAATATATAGGGCCAATTAATTAATAAGAGACTCCACAGCCCTCTGATGGGGACAAAAACACTTTGAAGGGGGGGTGGGGGGTGTTTAAACTGTTTTTAGAAAACCAAAAAAATAAAAAAATAGTGGCATGGTGGGGGTTGGCCCGAAGATAGCATGCTGGACAGGTTAATATTGGGTAAGATCAAAATATGCAGGTAGGCCAAAATAAAAAGAACATGTAAAAGCTGATATCAACATGCATAGGGAGAAAAGGGAACGTTAGTTAAACACACAGCATATCTGGGAAATAAAATAAAAAGTTAGTTTGCCACATTATTAAAGACACATTGTGAGGTTAAAATGAGGAAACTTACCTTCATATACTCCTCGTGCATAACTTTAATGATGGCAGCACACGTGTCCGGTATGATGACCCCAAGCGCCTGCGGAGAGATGCCTGTTGAGAACTTGAGGTCCTGCAGGCTCCTCCCAGTCGCCAGGTACCGCAACGTGGCAATAAGCCTCTGCTCGGCCGTGATGGCTTGGCGCATCACAGTGTCCTGCCTCGTGATATAGGGGGACAGAAGATCCAGCAGACTGTTGAATACGGGGTCCGTCATGCGGAGAAAATTCCTATAGTCATTAGGATTATTCTCCTGGATTTCCCTAAGCAGAGGCATATGTGAGAACTGGTCACGCTGGCGCAACCAATTCTTGGTCCAGAAACGCCTCCGCCCCCTGTTTCTGGCCAAAGTACTGGAATAATGAACATATCCAGCAGCCATCCCATAAACAGCACCAACTCGCGAAAATTGACGCTGCTGCTCCATCATGGCTTCAAACCGGCCGGCTGGTCAGTCAAGAACACACTCCAACAGAAAGCACAATCAAATCCAGTGGTACCTGCAAAGAACGCACGACACACAGATACGAACGCACAGTACGAATCTGCTAAGCAGAACGAACTGCACGCCTGTACCCGAATGCCAACTACGTACCCACAAGCACACGCACTGAACGAGAAAATACTACCTGCTAAAGCCTGGAGACCGAGAAGCGCGAATCAGCTCTAACCAAACCTTCACTAACACGAGCAAAGCCGTAACTAGCAAAAGCGGAACAGAGGGCGTCGCCATTGACTTTGGCCTTTCCCTTTATAGTGACGTCAAACGTGGATTACGTGCACGCGTTCAGGTCCGCAGGGAAATATCGTCCGCTGGTGTGTACAAGCCAGCGGGCCAAATGAAAAAACAGCCTTGTACGCCGGAAACAGCCCGTCGGACATTTCGAACGGACATGTTTGCTCGTGAGTACTCGGCCTAAGATTTAGCACTCTAGGCTCTTTCAGTATTCCAGTGTTTGAATTTCATTTTATTTGAAAGAAAGGAATACAAGCTTTTAATGAAATGTTGCCTTGGAGACTCTTGTAACATATATAGCTTAGCTGTTCTGTTGGTAGATTGAAAAATTGAATTGCAGAATATGTTTCTGTTTGTATGCCCGGCTGTGCAAGTGTAAACTGTGATACCATTAGCTGATACTGTGATGATGCTATTAGGGGTGTCAATTAGATGATGTCATTGCATGAGAGTGTAATGACATAACCACACAGCACACTTAAAGGGAAACCATAATGGTTGGCGTACATTTTATTTTCTTACATGTAAGCTTTGCAAGCAGACTTTTTTCCCAGCATGGTAAAGAAAGAAAGAAAGAAAGAGAAAGAATGAAATAGAAAGAAAGAAAGAAAAAGAAAGAGAGAAAGAAAGAGAAAAAGAAACAGAGAAATAAATAAAGATAAGGAAAGAGAAAGAAAGAAAGACAGAAAGAAAGAAAGAGAAAAAGAATGAAAGACCCCTCGTGTCGAAAGGAGTCGGGCCAGCATTTACTGCACCCCGCATTACTTTTTATACTTTTTTTTATATATTCGTGATCACTTTTTATCTTGTCATTTGATGTATGACTTGTTTCAATAAAACCATTTTTTGGTTGCCCTGCACTTTTTTTCCATATTCTTTTCCCGTTGGAACCCATGAGGAATTACCGGGTGTGTATCCAGTCTGACCTGACCCTGAAGGGACTTTGCTGCATCTGCGGTATTCATCAACTGGGAACTGGGGATTCTACACCTTGATCCATCTGGACTGTCTTCCATATTCAACAGTGGATCCATATCATCTAGGATCCTAAGCCTGTATGACCCACTGTCGTAAGACATGTGTGTCCACCCCAGATGGTAAGAGTACCTCATTCATTTAATTGAGAAGAGTTTTAAGAGTGACTACAGGCAACTCTTTCCTTCATCTCTACTATTTGGTGTCACCCCAATAGGAAGAAGCTTCATTCATTTGTTTTCTTCTTTTTTGTGGACTCTATTCTACACTTTATACAAAATTGCTGGAAGCCTACCGTTTTTGCCGGCGTATAAAACGACTGGGCGTATAAGACGACCCCCTAATTTTCCATCTAAAATGTTGGTTTTGGGATATACTCTCCGTATAAGACGACCCCTCACTGTGCCGTTATACATGCCTCACTGTGCCGGTATACATGCCTCACTGTGCCATTATGCATGCCTCACTGTGCCGTTATACATGCCTCACTGTGCTGTTATACATGCCTCACTGTGCCATTATACATGCCTCACTGTGCCATTATACATGCCTCACTGTGCCATTATTACATGCCTCACTGTGCAATTATTGCACTATGGAAGCTCTCTGTTTGTATTTCATGTTCTAGTAAAGATACGCCGTTTCCGTAAGAGATAGGCCGACTAAAGATAATGCTGCCCCTAGGAGGCGTAGTCAATGTTAAGTATGGCCGTCGTTCCCGCGTCGAAATTTGAAAATTTTACGTTGTTTGCATAAGTCATAAGTCGTCCGTGAATAGGGCTGGACGTAATTTACGTCCACGTCAAAACCAATACGTCCTTGTGGCGTACTTTGCCGCAATGCACACTGGGATATGTACATGGACGACGCATGCGCCTTTTGTAAAAAACGTCAATCACGTCAGGTCACAGTTAATCTACATAAAACACGCCCCCACATCCTCATTTGAATTTGGCGCGCTTACACCGGCCGATTCACGCTACGCCGCCGTAACTTAGCAGGTAAGTACTTTGTGAATACAGTACTTGCCTAGCTAACTTACGGCGGCGTAGTGTAAATACGATACGCTACGCCGCCGCAAATATGCGGCAGTCTATTTGAATCTAGGCCTTAGTCTTTAAGTGGTTAAACTGACCTAATTTACAGAAGTTCATTCCTTTGATCTAAAAGAGCCAAGAGATACTTTGTTTCTCTTTATCGCTGTTGATAAACATTTTGTTTTTCCTTTTGGCAGCTCTGCTTGGCTCTGCACTTGTTTAACATGAATGAGGGAAATGCTGTATTAAGATCGCGAGGGGGGTTGAATCGTGATCATGATTTTTTAACGATTAAACTGGCAGCTCTACCCTCTGTTGAACAAAACTTATACTGGTAGAGTAAAAAGGGATGCATAATCAATAAAATTTGTTTTATGGTACCTTCGTCTCGAAAGTGTAAAAAGTTTTTTTTTTTTTTGAAGGGAAGAGGCTATAGTGGACTTTAAAGGAACACTAAAGGTTCGTTTTTTTTATTAGATCACTTGATTGCTGTAAGCTAGAGCATTTAAATATCACTTACCTCGTTTTTCCTTTTGACCTCTAAAATACAGTAATCCAGGTTTGAAAATGCCATTTCCTGTCACTCCTCTTCTTGCTTTCCACCAGCATCTGAGCCGTTTTGCATGGTGGAAAGCAGAACGTGCTCACCCCCTCCCTATGACTACAGCCCTGCGTGAAGATGCTCTCTTATCCCTCACAGGCATGGAGGCTAAGCCTAATGGGAACTGTAGTTCCCATTAGGCCGTGATGTAGCAAGAATGAATGCGCACCGCAAACCAGGAAGTCAGTGAGAATAATGATTCAGGAATGCTGGAGGTGAATAAAACAGCTCGATTTCAACAGGTATCAAACTAGTTATAATGCAAAACATTACTTTTTACTTTATCAGCTACTGTCAGACTTTAATTTAAGAGGAAAATATTTTTGTCTTTACAACCCCTTTAATGGTATCATATACCATCTGTAGTAAACAGTCGTAAATAAAATAATTAATTTTTATTACAAAAGATACACATGTATACACATTTGACAAAAAAGAAAAATGATAATCAACAAACGTTCCCCAGTTCTGAAGTCACATTAAAATGTTGCAGCCAAATCCTTTATGTCATCTGTACATTGAATGCACGACATGTTTTGTGCGTTATATTCGCTGCTTCCTCAGGAGCTTTAGTGCATATATACATGAAGATTAAAGAATGATTATCATATCACCTAACGTTAGGCGTTATGATAATCATCCTTTAATCCCCATGTACTTCTTTAAGTTGTAGTTTCACATTTTTTAAAAGAGAGAAGACAGAATAAAAAAAAAATACACACAATTTTAACTCTAACTTTGGACTTATATAACAGGTTCATGAAAGCTCTCACAATAGAATTGGTTTGAAAGTTCAGACATCCATGCCCTTTGCACATTGTAGTCAACATCATTAAGGAAAGAAAAAAAAAATGGCATTCTTCCTGAAGGATGACTTCCAAATAATGAACTGTCTGGGCCTTTTTAAAAACAGACCATAACATTTTCTAACCAGTCATACGGGCTTCTTACTGTTCTTGACCTTTTCAATAACGTGTCAATAGATGATTGAAAATACTTTGCTAAACTATAATTTCCCTTTTACCAGGAATCCATGTGGAAAGGAATATAGGAACCACATCGCTGACTTGCTTTTGAATGTGCATTCTCCAGACATGTCATTCTGCTTCCAACTTGGTGAGTCACTGACCTGGAACAAAGTGAAGAAATGTCATCAACATTCCTCAAAAGGGTCCAACGCTTTTTTTTTTCGTGGTCACATGATAAACATACAGCAACTTTCCAGAGCCATGGATGGAATACACACATGCACACTTGGTGTACTGATGCTTCATGACTACATGCTTGTACTGAATCAGTGACTCTCTCAGCTATATGTCAATAATAAGGACCTTGTACCTTCAAAAACAAGTCAGCAAGGGCCACTCTCAATTTTTTACCTTGCCAGCTGCTGGTCTCAGACTAGAGATTGCTAACCAATCACATTCCCGATTGCACGATAACCATGACAGTTAGTAACAGAAATCACATGACACAAGCAGGGCTGAGAGGGTGGAGTGATATTGAAGATAAAAACCAAACACATTAACTACTACAGCCCTAGAAGAATTTACCCCCTTCCTGACCAGGGCACTTTTTACGATTCGACACTGCGTCGCTTTAACTGACAATTGCGCGGTCGTGCGCCGTTGCACCCAAACAAAATCAACATCCCGTTTTCCCCACAAATAGAGCTTTTTTTTTTTGTTGCCATTTGAACACCTTTGCGATTTTTTTATTTTTTGCGCTAAAAACAAAAGAAGAGTGGCACTTTTGAAAAATAGAAATATTTTTTAATTTTTTTTGCTATAATAAATATCCCAAAAATGATATAAAAAATGTCCTCAGTTTAGGTCGATTTGTATTCTTCTACATGTTTTTAGTAAAAAAAAATTGCAATAAGCGTATATTGATTGGTTTGCACAAAAGTTATAGCGTCTACAACATAGGGGATAGTTTATGGCATTTTTATTATTCATTTACTAGTAATGGCGGCAATCTGTGATTTTTACTGTGACTGAGACATTATGGCGGACACATCGGACACCTTTGACACTATTTTGGGACCATTGTCATTTATACAGCGATCAGTGCTATAAAAATGCACTTATCACTGTGTAAATGACACTGGCAGGGAAGGGGTTAACCACTAGGGGGCGAGAAAGGGGTTAAGTGTGTCCTAGGGAGTGGTTCTAACTGTGTGGGGGCTGGGCTATGAGTGACACGACAGTGATCACTGCTCCCGATGACAGGGAGCAGTAGATCACTGTCCTGTCACTAGGCAGAACAGGAAAATGCTGTATTTACATAGGCATCTTAACGTTCTGCAGCTCCGTGACACGATTGCGGGACACCAGTGGACATCGAGTCTGTGGGTCCCACAGGCACAGAGCTTGCGGCAAATTCAAAGGGACGTACAGGTACGCCCCTTTGCACAGCCGTGCCATTCTGCCAACGTAAATCGACATAAATAATACAATATGACACACATTATTTTTGTTGGAGTATTATGGCCAAAGCTTTTATTAAATAACAAGATAATATCAAGAACTAGGCACCAGTTCTTCAAAAACATACAATAATTTAAATGCAACCACTAAAGGCAATGAAACCCATGCCATGTTCTGTTGGAACCCCATACTGGCCACCAGACATTCACAACCATTTTGGTGGATACACACCACACATTTTGCACTATTATACACCTGAAATAAACCTTAGTAAGTACAGTACTTGCTTTTTGAACACCACATAATCATACATATCTGTGGCCTGTCTAGGTTAAACCGGCCGTCCAAATATCAACAATACATTTTTTTTTTTTTGCACCATGAAGGACTGGCTGATAGTGTGACAAAAGTATGATGTGCCCAACAAGTCCCCCATCATTATCCCATTCCTCAATTCCCCAAACGTATGCACATAGCCATATTCTCACATCTACCAAGAGAGTGGGTGGATGGGCCAAATTGCTCACCATGCTTTCTGTTCCTCCTCAAGCTTTTTCTTAAACTTGGACTTGGAACTTGGAAAATGTAAAAACTGTCAGATTGTAATAAAAATCAAAAACCTGAACGAGAAACTTAATTAGACAAAAAAAATGCTGTTCATCTCTGCAATACATGCACACTTCCTGTGTTGTATCCCTTAAAGGGGTTGTAAAGGTTCGTCTTTTATTTTCTAAATTGGTTCCTTTAAGCTAGTGCATTGTTGGTTCACTTACCTTTTCCTTCGATTTCCCTTTTAAATGTTTTTTTTCTTTGTTTGAATTTCTCACTTCCTGTTTCTCCTCAGTAAGCTTGCCCCCATCATCCGAGCGGTGGAAAGTCATTTAGAACAGCTTACTGAACACCTTTCTGAGGAGGAACAGGAAGTGAGAAATTTAGACAAAGAAAACAAAGAAAAAAATAATTTAGAAGGGAAATTTAAGGAAAAGGTAAGTGAACCAACAATGCACTAGCTTAAAGTAACCTATTTAGAAAATAAAAAAACAAACCTTTACAATTCCTTTAAAAGATCTTGATAGTACAGCAAAAATACCTGTTGATCTATTAAAAATGCACACAACTCTTGAGTATTGTTGTGGACATTGCAAGTACTGTTTGCTCTGCTAAGTGTTTGTTAAGTGTTGCTTAAAGTGATTGTAAAGGTTTTTTTTTTTTTAACACACATGTCATACTTACTGTACCTGCACTGTGCAAAGGTTTTGCATAGAGCAGCCCCAATCCTCCCTTTCTTGGGTTCCCCCCAGTGGTGCTGCTGGCTCCTCCTCTGCATCAAGTGCCCCCACGGAGAGTTGATTTCCATGGGGGCACCTGTGTGGGTGTGCTTCAGAGTCCTGCTGCTGCGTCCATCGACACAGACAACAGGACTCGGCTCTGCCCCTGGATTTAATTAACAGCAAGGGAAGCCAATGGCTCCTACTGCTATCAATCTATCCAATGAGGGCCCAAGACAGTACCAGGAGCTGCATTAGAATTCTTCTATAGCTTGTAGGCAGAACATTCAACCAGAAATGTACGATTGCAGCGTTGTACAGTTTAGAACATCCGACAGACACCATAAGCCTTCAATGACAAATTTGACCTTAATTAATTCGTATTTTTGGACGAATGCATTTTTTAACTAAGCAAAATAAATAAAAACGAATTTCGAGAGTAACTAAATACATTTATTTTTCGGACGAAAACTAAATTCTGAAACAAAATATTTCAGTGTGCACATTTCTAATAATGATTATTCCTACCTATGCAGAGTTTGATCTTTTTTTTCGCTCTAATCCTTTTTCTTTTTCAATTTATTTTTTTCTATTTAATTTTCCTTTTCTTTTCATCACTCCCCTTTTTTATGTTTGATTTTTATTGTATTGTATTATTCTATTTTTCTATTTTTTTCCTTGGCTTTGTTTTTTTTTTTGCTGCATACAGGCATACCCCGCTTTAAGTACACTCACTTTACATACACTCGCGAGTAAGGACATACCTGCGAGTGTATGTAAAGTGCCTTACAAGTACAGTACAGACATTTTGCAGCCGCAGTAGAAGGAGCTGAAGCTCCGAGAGCATACCCCACCCTGTTCCAGTGTGCCCCTGACACCCCCACTACAGCCCCTGAGACCTCAACTACAGCTCTTGACACCCCCACTACAGTCCCTGACCCCCCACTACACCCTAGAAGTGAAAAAGGGTATTGTTTCACTTTAAGTACATTTTCGTTTTACATACATGCTCTGGTCCCGTTGTGTACTTAAAAGTGGGGTATGCCTGTAAATTGTAGTTTACATCGTCCCATAAGTTAATATCTTATAGTTGTTTTTTTCCTGGGATCCTTATTCCTGTTGAATTTTTTTTTCTACATATATTTCCCAGCCTTTTAATCACCTAACTACCCAAACAATTATTCACATTTTCTCACCAACAATTGTATTTTGTGTGATGCATGCTGCATTTTTGTTGTGCCTTTTCTTCTGTTATGATGCTAATATTGATGATAATAATAATAAAAAAATACATAAAACCTTTTCATTCACTCCCTTGTTATCTCTCGCCTTGACTACTGCAACTCCCTTCTCATTGGCTTGCCTCTCCATAGGCTATCCCCTCTTCAGTCTATCATGAATGCTGCTGCCAGACTTATCCACCTTACCAACCGCTCAGTGTCTGCCAACCCTCTCATCCAATCCCTACACTGGCTCTCAATCACCCAGCAAATTAAATTCAAAATACTAACCGCAACATACAAAGCCATTCACAACTCTGCCCGGGCTACATCACCAATCTTGTCTCCAAATATCACCCAAACCATCCTCTCTGCTCTTCTCAAGACCTCCTACTCTCAAGTTCTCTCGTCTCCTTCTCCTATGCACGTCTCCAGGATTTCTCCAGAGCCTCTCCCATCCTCTGGAACTCGCTACATCAACCTGTCCGGCTATCCCCTACTCTTGCTACCTTCAGGCGATCCCTGAAAACTCATCTCTTCAGGGAAGCCTATCACGTCTCCAGCTAATCTTTTACCAATTCCATCAGCTCATTCCCCACAGTTAGAACCTTTTGTACCACCTGCCCCCCCATATTAGATTGTAAGCTCTTCTGAGCAGGGCCCTCTTAATCCTCTTGTATTTTATTGTATTATAACTGTATTGTCTCCCCTTTATATTGTAAAGTGCTGCGTATAATAATAATATACCGTTTTATAGAAAAGGAGAGCTGTGGGACTTTAAGTAAGGCAACTGCCATGTCAGATATAGACAGAAACATAACATTTACAAGACATGATTTATTGTTACATTGTAGAAAAATATTGTATCAAATAAATAGGTAGTCACATGACTTACTCTAAAGCCTCGTACACATGTTCGAGGAACTCGACGGGCGAAACTCATCGTTTTGCTCGTCGAGTTCCTTGTGAAGCCGCCGAGGATCTCGGCGAGCCAAATTTTCCCATTGCCATCGAGGAAAAAGAAGACATGCTTTCTTTTTGGCCCGACGAGAGCCTCGGCGGTTTCCTCGTTGAAAAGTGTACACACGACCTGTTTCCTCGGCAAAAAAAAAACACCCAGCAAGCTTCTTGCTGGTTTTTGCCGAGAAACTCGGCCGTGTGTACGAGGCCTAAATATGCTGCTACATAGCATGCAATACAAATGGAAATTCACATAATAATTGTACATAAGATAAATGGGTAAAAAAACATAGTAGGGACAGGTAACTTAGGGCATCTAGTGGCACAATGGACAAGAAATAATGATGATGCCCTTAGAATAAGGGAGGACAGAGAGACTGTGTCCCAACCAAGGCGGGGGACAAACTGATACTCAAGGCCAGGCCCGGTGTCCGCCAGGGAAGATGGGGGTAACAGGCATGATGTCTCCCCCGGGGTTGAGACGGGGGAACCCTTCAAGGACGAAGAACAGCATCCAGAGCACAATAATATACCGTATACTGTCAACTACTTTTTTTAATTCTATAATTTAATACAAATATTCAAAAGAAAAAGAAAATCAATTGCATCCATCACATCTAAGGACTGGTGATCTGCAATATGTTAGATATTTATTCCTTGGTTTATATATACAAAATGTAGTTAATGCCAAAAACGTTTTTCTAGTTTTGAATAAAGTGGGGAAAGTATTAATACCCTCGTCAGATTTTTTGGCTATGCCTACTATTTCCTGTCCTGCTGATAATATTTTACCAAAGAGAACATGAGGGTTATGCCGCGTACACACGATCGGTCAAACCGATGAGAATGGTCTGATGGACCGTTTTCATCGGACCAAACCGATCGTGTGTGGGCCCCATCGGTTATTTATCCATAGGTTAAAAAAAAGCAATCTTGTTTTAAATTTAACCTACTTTCAATCAGGATGAAGAGTCCATGCCCAAGCATACTTTGTTGTTAAAAAAATACATAAAACCTTTTCATTCACTCCCTTGTTATCTCTCGCCTTGACTACTGCAACTCCCTTCTCATTGGCTTGCCTCTCCATAGGCTATCCCCTCTTCAGTCTATCATGAATGCTGCTGCCAGACTTAACTACCTTACCAACCGCTCAGTGTCTGCCAACCCTCTCATCCAATCCCTACACTGGCTCTCAATCACCCAGCAAATTAAATTCAAAATACTAACCGCAACATACAAAGCCATTCACAACTCTGCCCGGGCTACATCACCAATCTTGTCTCCAAATATCACCCAAACCATCCTCTCTGCTCTTCTCAAGACCTCCTACTCTCAATATAGACAGAAACATAACATTTACAAGACATGATTTATTGTTACATTGTAGAAAAATTCCTTGGTTTATATATACAAAATGTAGTTAATGCCAAAAACGTTTTTCTAGTTTTGAATAAAGTGGGGAAAGTATTAATACCCTCGTCAGATTTTTTGGCTATGCCTACTATTTCCTGTCCTGCTGATAATATTTTACCAAAGAGAACATGAGGGTTATGCCGCATACACACGATCGGTCAAACCGATGAGAACGGTCTGATGGACCATTTTCATCGGACCAAACCGATCGTGTGTGGGCCCCATCGGTTATTTATCCATAGGTTAAAAAAAAGCAATCTTGTTTTAAATTTAACCGATGGATACCTAACCGATAGAAAAAAAAACGATCGTCTGTAGGCACGTCCATCGGTTAAAAATCCACGCATGCTCAGAATCAAGTCGACGCATGCTTGGAAGCATTGAACTTCGTTTTTTTCAGCACGTCGTCGTGTTTTACGTCACCACGTTCTGTTTTTTAACCGATGGTGTGTAGGCACGACTAACCATCAGTCAGCTTCATCGGTTAACCGATGAAAACGGTCCATCAGACCGTTTTCATCGGATGGACCGATCGTGTGTACAGGGCTTAACTCTCCAAAATATAAGCAAATCTATTTTTTTTATAGCTCCATGAACAACGACAGATAAAATGCAGTCAGGCTTGGAAATTGTTGGCCTTGACTTACTATTCTGGCTTTCCTGTTGAGTAAAATAAAGCGTATTAATGTCAAATCTATTTATTTTTAATCAGTTGGCAAAATCCTACTTTCAATCAGGATGAAGAGTCCATGCCCAAGCATACTTTGTTGGGAGCCATTATGCTATACCAAATAAATGACTTGAAACATGTTTGAACACGGATGTGAAATAAACAGAAAAGCCATGAAGAGCCCTATTCATCTTGTCTATGACCCTCTTGGTAGAAGATGCTGTATGAAAAGATCTCCATATAATAAATGGAATTAGGGGGAGTTGAGAGAAAAGACACAAACACTTTCCAATTCACAAAAGCAGTTATAATAAGCAATCTATTAAAATTGCCCTCGGCTTCCATGAAGGCAATTTTAACTTTTTTTCTAGGGCCTCTTCAGAAGACTTTTTTTCCTTTCACCTTAATGGAATTATTCTACATTGTTTTCCTGAATTACTTCTCCACATCCTTGTATACAGAGGTTCCCCAAGCATAAAATAGAAGTAAAGGGCCATTCTGTCTAGTGTCTGAGGATGAATACTAGCAGTGATGATGAGTGAGGAGATAGAATAACAATTACAAAGAGACTAGTTTCACTGCTTCTGCTTCTTCATGTGTTTTTTGGTGTGTTTTTACAGCACATTGTTGATACATTGCAATGCATTTTGTACATGTTTGCATGCTTTTTTGTTTTCTTTTTGTTTTGGCTAATGGCAAGCAATAAAAGGTTTGTATGCATAGTTAGTGAAGCGGGATGGGGATGTGAGTGTAGTTGCTGAGACTGACTAAACACCAACCCAAGAGAAATGTAATGGACTATCTCGGTACTGATATACAACAATGTTTTTTTCAGTATAAAAATTTGTTTAATATACATAAAAAATAATAACATACAAATGTCAATCTAATATCAACCACTAGAGTATAGACAGGACCTTCACATTCCCATCCCGCTTTCGCTTCCCTATATTAATTTGGATGATGGTACTTTATTATGGTTCATTACATTATTTTATGTGAGGCTATACTCAAAACTTCTGCATATGTGTAGTTAACAATAAAGCAAGACTGTATGCAGGACCGTAATTTTACTAAGCATACAGTACGTTAGCGTCATTTATGTCCAGAAGAAACTTATGTTTGCTTTCTTTCTGTGGTCAAGGAACTGTCCTAATCCTCGTGCACCTCTCAGACAATGTTCTGCTATACCCGCTAATGCCTCAGGCCCCGTACACACGACCAGTTTCCTTGGCAGAATTCAGCTTCCGACCGAGTTTCTGGCTGAATTCTGCCGAGAAACCCGGCCGTGTGTACAATTTCGCCGAGGAAGCCGACGAGGACCTCGGCGAGGAAATGGAGAACATGTTCTCTATTACCTCGTTGTTCTATGGGAGAACTCGGCCCGCCGAGCTCCTCGGCGGCTTCAGGGCTGAACTGGCCGAGGAACTCGATGTGTTTGGCACGTCGAGTTCCTCGGCCGTGTGTACGGGGCCTCATACACACAACCGGTTTTCCTGTTGGAAAAACTGCGATGAGATCTGCAGGGCACGTGCGGCACACGCTGTGATCACTCAGTCACTGAGATTTGGGTGATCGCAGATCAGAGTAAGGGGCTGGTCCTGCCCCCTTAACACGTGATCAGCTGTGAGCCAATGATCAAAAGCTCAGTAATCTTTTTTTTTTTCTCCTTATGCTGACAGCCGATCACCGGCTTTTGTGCAAGGTCCTGAAAAGGAAGAGGCACATCCGCCTCATCAGTGCCCACCAGTACCACCTGCAGTGCCCCCTGCCAGTGCCCACAGTGCCAATTAGTGAAAAACAGTGCCACCTATCAATGCCTACGAGTGGCACATATAAATGCCCACCAGTGGTGCCAATCAGTGCCACCTAGCAGTGCTGCCTATCAGTGTCACCTACCAGTGCTGATCAGTATAAAAAACACAAACTCCTGCGCACAAGTGGGATCCTTGATGATTGATCAAATGTCTACATACAGTTCTCTTTAGATGTCAAAAAAAACCCGTAGTAACAGAGGCCTTGCTGCCCTTCATGGATGGGGGAATCCTGATAGAAGACAAAAAAGGAGAAAGAAAGGCGCACCAGCCTCGTGTACTACCGTTTGGCAAATTTTAATGAAAAATTGAAATAATGAAAACTACTCACAAACAAAGAATGATAAAAGGCTTGTCAAACGATAATTGAAATGCCCCTCAAACCACACTCCAGAATGTAGGGGGGGGGGGTTGGCGAGGAGCGTTGCTGCTTGGCTGACGCGTTTCGAGGTAACAGAGACCTCTTCCTCAGAGCCCAGCAGTGCATGACCGTCCACTTACACTGATTAAACTGATTAAATAGGTACACATGTAGGCCCAGGCACCGCCTACCACCGACCACAGAAACACTCCCAGGGGCCGTCCAGACTCCACCCCCAAAAAAAGCAAAGAAAAAAAAATGAAAATACAAAAACAACAATAAAAATAAAAATAAAAATAAAAATAAAAATGAAAATAAAAATAAAAATAAAATAAAAATAAAGATAAATAAAGATAAAAATAAAAATAAAAGTGAAAATAGAAATAAAATGATAGTAGTAACTGAAAGTATTGATAATATTGATAATGAAGCCAAGGCAGAATATGCACAGCAAATAGTAGTACTGATAGTAGTATTGATGCTAAAGAAAAAATGTGTAAAGTAAAATGAAACTCAAAATCAAATACATACAGAAGGTGTATATATATAAATGTAACTATAAATATAAATACAGGGACATATAAACAAATATATGGTAGTACTTGCTGATAAGATGCACAGGGTGGGGAGGTGTACTGTAGATCCGACGATGAGGACTACAACTATCATTCTTTGTTTGTGAGTAGTTTTCATTATTTCAATTTTTCATTAAAATTTGCCAAACGGTAGTACACGAGGCTGGTGCGCCTTTCTTTCTCCTTTTCAGTGCTGATCAGTGCCTATCACTGCCACCCATTAGTGCCCATCACTACCACCCATCAGTGCCCATCACTGCCAGCTATCAGTGCCACCTATTAGTGCCAATTCTCAGTGCCCACCAGTGCCACCTATCAATGCCCTTCAGTGCCACCACTCAGTGCCCACCAGTGCCGCCTTATCGGTGCCCATTAGTGCCGCCTTATTGGTGCCCATTAGTACAGCCCGGCAGTGCCCATCAGTGCCCATAAGTGCAGCCTATCAGTGCCCATCAGTGCAGCCTCATTAGTGTACATCAATGAAGGAGAAAAATTACCTGTTTGCAAAATTGTATAACAAAATATAAAATTATTTCGTATTTTTTTTTTTAAATCTGTATTTTTAAATTTTCTGGACAAAAAATAAAAACCGCAGAAGTGATCAAATACCACCAAAAGAAATCTCTATTTGTCTGAAAAAAATCATAAAAATTTCATTTGGGTACAGTGTTGTATGACTGTGCAATTGTCATTCAAACAGAGAGAGCGCAGAAAGCTGAAAATTGGTCTGGGCAGGAGGGGAGTTTAAGTGCCCAGTAAGCAAGAGGTTAAGCAACAGAGTCAATTTAAACAGTTCTAAAATGTATAATAACTGTTAAATACTTTAGAAAAAATGCAGTATCTCTAGAGTAATGCCAGAACTCATGTTGTGTAGGGAAGAGCGAATCTATCTGGGCTCAAGTTTCCAATGGTTCAGCAAAACCTGTCTATCTCCTGGTGACAAATGGTCAATTGCATGGAAAGTAAGGCTACATCTCCTCACTGGGAACTCCTGTGCCAATAAAGACTCAAGGAAGGTTTCAATGCTTTCTCACACTATCTGAAAAGTTTTAAAATGTTTTGTCTGGAGTTCCTTTTTACTGTGTCATCCCTCTTACAGCAATGAACATAGCCAATAATTCTAATTAAATCAGGGCAATTGCAACTGAGTTACAGTATGTAAGGCCGCTTGATTGTAATTGCGATGAATCCTTGGGCTGATTACCATTAGAAGTAGCAGAGCAGAACACTGTCAATAATCTCTCATTTACCAACACATGGTTACACACAGAATCTTGAAATGGTGTGTGGATGTAAGTAATGTATATGCTATATATACAGTGCCTTGAAAAATAGACCAGGGATATGCAATTAGCGGACCTCCAGCTGTTGCAAAACTACAAGTCCCATCATGCTTCTGACTCTGGTGTCATGCTTGTGGCTGTCAGAGTCTTGCTATGCCTCATGGGAATTGTAGTTCTGCAACAGCTGGAGGTCCGCTAATTGCATATCCCCGTGATAGACCAACACAAAGTGGCACATAATTGTGAAGTGAAAAGAAAACGAAAAATGGTTTTCAATTTTTTTATTACAAATACATATCTGAAAGTGTGGCGAGCACTTGTATTCAGCCCCTTTACTCTGATATCCCTAACTAAAATGAAGTTGAACCATTTGCCTTCAGAAGTCACCTAATTAATATATAGAGTCCAGCACAGTGTGTAATTTAATCTCATTATAAATACAGCTGTTCTGTGAAGCCCTTTAGAGGTTTGTTAGAGAACCTTAGTGAACAAGCCGCATCATGAAAGCCAAGTAACACAAAGGTCAGGGATAAAGTTGTGGAGAAGTTTAAAGCAGGCTTAGGTTCTAAAAAAATATCCCAAGCTTTTAACATCTCACAGAGTACTGTTCAATCCATCATCCAAAATTGAGTATGGCACAACTACAAACCTACCAAGACATGGCCATCCACCTAAACTGATAGGCCGGGCAAGGACAGCATTAATCGGAGAAGCAACCAATAGGCCCATGGTAACTCTGGAGGAGCTCCACAGCTCAGGTGGGAGAATCTGTCCACAGGACAACTAATAGTCATGCCCTCCACAAATCTGACCTTTATGGAATAGTGGCAAGAAGGAAGCCATTGTTGAAAGAAAGCCATAAGAAGTCCAGGTTTCAGTTTGTGAGGAGCCATGTGGGGGACACAGCAAACATGGAAGAAGGTGCTCTGTTCAGATGAGACTAAAAATTCACTTTTTGGCCTGAAAGCAAAATGCTATGCGTGGCAGAAAACTAACACTGCACATCACCCTGAACACTCCATCCCCGACGTGAAGCATGGTGGTGGCAGCATCATGTTGTGGGGATGCTTTTCTACAGTCGTGACAGGAAAGCTGGTGAGAGTTGATGGGAAGATGGATGGAGCCAAATACAGGGAAATCTTAGAAGAAAACCTGTTAGAGTCTGCAAAAGACTTGAGACTGGGGCGGAGCTTCACCTTTCAGCAGGACAACGACCCTAATCATACAGCCAGAGCTACAATGGAATGGTTTGGACCAAAGCATATTCATGTGTTAGAATGGCCCAGTCAAAGCCCAGACCAGAATACATTCATGTTTTTGGATGTAATATGACAAAATGTTGACAATTTCAAGGGGTATGAATATTATTATTATTTTAAGAATCTTATAATTTATTTTTTAATCATTATTTTTACAAAAAAATTATATGAGAACACATAACATGGAGTTTTATTTAAAAATTGATACGTACAACAGCATTTGCCTGCAGCTTCGCAGGAACTCTTGTGGGATGGCAGAAATAACTTCTCATAGTTGCCCTTCAAGTTCTTCTAAAGTCTTTGGTTTCATAGAGTTCCTTCAACCAACCCCAAAGAAAAAAGTTGCAGGGGGTTAAATCAGGGCTTCTGGCCGGCCACTCATGCGGACCACGTCGACCCAACCATTTCCCAGGAATATGTTCATTCAGCAAAATGTTGAGGAGTACCATTTTGCATACAAATCAAGTATTTAATATTCTCCCAGGTATTGACAACTGGCCAGATTTCATCTTGCAGCATAGTGAGTGAGATACCTTTCGGCATTCATAGTATCACAAAAGATAAAAGTGCCCGCAATCCTCTCTGAAGTCATGTCATAAATTGAGGAACATACATTAAAGAATTGAGAAAAAAGTTACTTCATATAAAAATATTATAAATAGTTTAAAATAGGGAGTTACTGTTCAATCATCCTGTATATATAACTATACATATATATATACAGTATGCCAAAAGTGGTCAATATATTGGAGGTATCCAGTGCAACCCCTGACATCTTCAACCCCTGAGATACAGGGCTGGATGAGCAGAGGAATATTTCAAGTCAAATGCTTGCAAGACTGCAGACAGTATTCAGATGCCTTTTCCCTAGCAAATCCCACATTGTTCAAGGCGGAGAGCACTATTGTCTATTGCCTTTTGTCATTCCATGCTCGCATGAGACATGGGAATTCCTTCTGTGCATATTTGGATTTCGGTCACTGGATCTATTTGTGAGTGCCCGCAAGGGAATGCGATTTTGACCCTTTATCATGTTAGGGTCCTTGCTGTGAGGTGAGAGGCCTTTTCATCTGGTGGTGGAGGTTCATCGCACCTGTGAAGTCACTTCTTTATATGTTTTTTACCAGCACTATATTCACTGAAGGTGTCTCTGCAACACATACCCTGTATGGACTGTTTATAGTGCTGCACCATCTGCTAACAGGGATCCTAATTTGACAAGTGTGCAGGTGTGGTGTATGGCCCCAATTGCACCAATTGTACAGCTGCTGCATCCCCATAGTGTAACATAGCCTGTCTACACACAGCTCCAGCTACAAAAAACACTGATTCACACTGTACAGGCTACAGCACCCTTGTGAATGAGCCCTGAGATCTCATCCACACATGGAGCTTTTTTAATAACTCAATAGAATTTTATGTTTCGGATTTAGCAGGAACTTTGTAAGTTATGTTGTGCATGTTCCCGCTAATAATTATTTCAGTACATTATTAGCAAAAATATAATTGTGATATATTTTTTTTTTTGGGGGGGGTGCTGTCCTCTGCCCTGCTGACCCCCTGTCCTTGGCTGTGCTGACCCCTATACACTTGCCTGCTAACTCCTGTCTTACACCCTGATAATCACTGTACACTGCCCTGCTGACCCCTGTCTTCTACCCTGCTGACCCCTATCCCCTGGCTTACTGATCCTCTGTACATTTCCCTGCTGACCCCTGTCCTCTGCCCTGCGAATACCCAGTACACTGCCCTGCTGACCCCTGTCCTTTGACCTGCTGGTTCCTGTACACTTCTCTACAAACTTAGCCTCTGTACACTGCCACAGAAATTGCTAACCTTATCCTTTGCCCTGCTGACCTCCTGTACACTGCCTTGCTGATCTCCAATCCTCTGCCTCCCTGTTTTTTTTCCTGCACCCTACATCAGACTAGATCTGGCCCTGATATACACACTACACTATAAGGGCTCTCCCAACTCTCCCTATTTTTTTTACCTGCTTACTCCTGTCCTGCACCCTGCTAACCACTGTACACTGCCCTGCTGACCCCTGTCTTCTACCCTGCTGACCCCTATCCCCTGTCTTACTGATCCTCTGTACATTTCCCTGCTGACCCCTGTCCTCTGCCCTGTGAATACCCAGTACACTGCCCTGCTGACCCCTGTCCTTTGACCTGCTGGTTCCTGTACACTTCTCTACAAACTTAGCCTCTGTACACTGCCACAGAAATTGCTAACCTTATCCTTTGCCCTGCTGACCTCCTGTACACTGCCTTGCTGATCTCCCATCCTCTGCCTCCCTGTTTTTTTTTCCTGCACCCTACATCAGACTAGATCTGGCCCTGATATACACACTACACTATATGGGCTCTCCCAACTCTCCCTATTTTTTTTACCTGCTTACTCCTGTCCTGCACCCTGCTAACCACTGTACACTGCCCTGCTGACCCATATCTTCTACCCGGCTGACCCCTATCCTCTGGCTTACTGACCCTTTGTACACTGCCCTGCTGCCCCCTGTCCTCTGCCCTGCTGATACTTAGTACCCTGCCATGCAGCCCTTCTGCCCCTTGCCCTGCTGGTCCCTGTAGACTGACCTAAAACCTAATAGCCTCTGTACACTGCCGCACAAACTGCTAACCTTATCCTTTGCTCTGCTGACACTCTGTACACTGCCCTGCTGATCTCCCATCCTCTGCCTCCCTGACATTGTTTACTGCATCCCCACATCAGGCAGGCTAGATATGGCCCTGATATACCCACTACACTATAATGGCTCTCCAAACTCTCCTCTTTTTTTCCCCTGCTGACTCTGGCCCTACACCCTGCTAACCACTGTACGCTGCCCTGCTGACACCTGTCTTCTACCCTGCTGACTCCTATCCTCTGGCTTACTGACCCACTGCACACTGTCCTGTTGCCCCCTGTCCTCTGCCCTGCTGATGTCCAGTACCCTGCTCTGCTTCCCTTCTGCCCCCTGTCCTTTGCCCTGCTGGTCCCTGCAAACTGCCCTACAAACTAATAGCCTCTATACACTGCCACACAAACTGCTAACCTTAACCTCTGCCCTGCTGACCCCCTGTACACTGCCCTGCTGATCTCCCATTCCTCTGCCCCCCTGATATTTTATTTACTGTACCCCCACATCAGACAGGCTAGATCTGGCCCTGATATACACACTACACTATAAGGGCTCTCCTAACTCTCCTCTTATTTTTCAATAGACATCCTTCTCATGCCCCCCACCCTGCAGAACCCTAAGATCCACTGCCATATGAATATTAAGAAAGTGTTTACAATGTCATTACACCATCAATGGCTTCAAATTTTAAAACAGGTCTGGATGATCCATTGAATTTGACTCCTTTTGCACGACATTTAGACCCTTGTATTTGTATGTATTCAGATTACAATTCAGACCATTCATTATGGATATTCATTCATCTGGTCTGCCTTTTCTATTAAACTCAACTTTTTTCTAAGCAGTTTTTTCACAAATAAAAATATACTGTAAATATCTGCCATAGTCACATATTATAATTTACTACATTTTTCTGTTTGCCTGGATCTCTTTTTTTTTTTTAACACAATTTTAACACAAAGGCAACAGACGGCAAATGGCAGTCATTGCTTCCCATTAACATTTGTTGGGCTGGGGACCTTGTATTACACCAACACATTTATCTTGTAATACATGTTCCTCTAATTCTCCAAACAGAGCTATGTGTGTGGTAAATAATTTCTATCATTTATTATTCATATTGCTCATCAAATTATAATAATTGCACAGCTTCATGTTTTATTCAGCTGTTCAGTACTCCAAAGGAGTCAGAGATGCAGTCAATATTTAGTCAATATAACTCGGGTGCTGAGGAAAATGATTGAATCCAGGGGATCTGCATGAGAAATGTTGTTATTCCCGGTAATGAGTATTTGTCGCCAAAATACTCATCAGAAGTGGGAATGGCGCAGCATAGTCATTTTGATAGGGTGAATCTCTCGAGGAAGAAATTTTCTTTCAAGTGCAACGTCTCATCTGATTTCATCTGATTTACTAGATTTCTAGATTGATGAATTCCTAAAATAATGGAACTGCTTTCCTGCTTTTCAGTTCCTCTGCATCCTACTTGGGGATAATGCCGATGTAAAGTAAACCTGCAAAAGAATTACAAGTCACATCTTTCACTATAAAAAAAAAATGTAATCAGTAAAACGCCCCCAAAAAAAAAAAAATGTAACCGCTTCTGGACCGCCCCACGTACATGTACTGTGGCAGGGTGGCCCTTCAGCACAAAATCACGTACCTGTATGTGATTTCAATTTCGGGGCCTGGGACACGTGCGCCACTGGCGACCAGCTCCCGCTGTGATTGGACACAGCGGTAGCCAATCAGCGAGTCCAGCAGACCCAACGTCTGCTGGGACCCATTGATCGTTCTAGAGGCAGACAGAATGGTGGTCTGCCTATATAAGTAAGGCAGATCGCCTTTCTGTGAAATCAAAAAGTGTAGCGCTAATCAAATGACTTAATGTGCATAAACACAAGTAAAAAAAGTGCTCCAGTGATGCACAAACACAGTGATAAACAATGCTGATGCACTGATGAATATACAATTGAAAGTCTGTAATGCAAAAATACTAGTGCACAAATAGACAATTGAATGTCTGTAATGTGACGGAACTCCAATATATGAAAAAGCTCAAGAACTGGTGGTGACTTAAAAGAAAAACAAATGGTGAAGGTGAAGAGATGATGAAGTGAGGAAAACCACCACCGATAGGTAGAAGGCTTACCAGAACGTTTGAACCCGAAAGAACGTACGTTCTATGGGTTAAACAGGCTTTGTGTGGTAAAACCACAGTTGGAACTGGAGAATTTTTGTGCACTCCAAATGACTGAACCGAGGATGGCGGGACACCAGCAGGATAGAAATGGCCACAGAGGAGGAGGGCGTCCTTGCAGGGTAATCTAGTGAAGAGTAGTTTTTCAGGAAGTCCCAAGGTGGTGTGGAAGGATATATGTCAAAAAATGGGAGAAAAAAAGGGCCACATAGTGTAACTCTGTATTGAGTGTAAAAGTTTAAGAAGATATAAAGCACTTGAAAAATAGTATGGCAACAGTGGAGTCCTCCCGACGCTCTTCGTCTTCTAGGACATCGTCTGGGAGATCGCCTTCCTGTGTCAGTAGAAGACAGAGATCTTGTGTTTCTGCTAAGCAGGAACACGGATCTCTGTCTTCTTACAGTAGAAGAACCCCCCACACAGTGAGAAAGCACTCCCTAGGGACACATTTAAAGGGGTTGTAAAGGTACAATTTGTTTCCTTAAATAGCTTCCTTTAACTTAGTGTCGTCCTCCTTCACTTACCTCATCCTTCCAATTTTGCTGTTAAATGTCCTTATTTCTTCTGAGAAATCCTCACTTCCTGTTCTTCTGTCTGTAACTCCACACAGTAATGCGAGGCTTTCTCCCTGGTGTGGAGTGTCGTGCTCGCCCCCTCCCTTGGACTACAGGAGAGTCAGGACGCTCTCTATGTTGCAGGTAGAGAAAAGAGCTGTGTGATAGTGGACACACCAGGGAGGAAGCCTTGCATTACTGTGTGGAGTTACAGACAGAAGAACAGGAAGTGAGGATTTCTCAGAAGAAATAAGGACATTTAAAAGCAAAATGGAAGGATGAGGTAAGTGAAGGAGGACTGCACTAAGGAAAAGGAAGCTATTTAGGAAAATACATTGTACCTTTACAACACCTTTAACCTTTTGATGGCCCCTGATGTTAACCCCTTCCCTGCCAGTGTCATTAGTAACGTAACAGTGCATATTATTTTGCACTGATCGCTCTATTGGTGTCACTGGTCCCAAAAAAAGTGTCACTTAGAGGTTGATTTACTAAAGGAAAAAAGACTATGCACTTTGCAAAGTGCAGTTGCTCTAGAGCTTAGTAAATAAGGTAAAGCTTGTTGCAAAAAATATCCAATCAGCTGCACGAAAAAATGCCCATGATTGGATGATTGATGTCAGCAGACCTTCTGCTCATTTACTCAGCTCTGAAGCAACTGCTCTTGCAAAGTGGACAGACAATTTGCCTTTAGTAAATCAACCCCTATGTGTCTGATTTGTCTGACCCAATGTTTGAGTCCCTCTATAATTCGCGGATTGCTGCCATTACATAAAAACATTTTTTTGGGGAAAATTCCATTAAAATATCCCATAGTTTGTAGAAACTATAACTTTTTCGCAAACCAACCAATATACGTTTCTTGGATTTTTTTTTTACCAAAAATATGAAAAATACGTAGCAGAATACATATTGGCCTAAATCGAAGAAGAAATTCAATTTTTTTTATTGTATACGTTTTATAGCAGAAAGTAAAACAAAACATATATTTTTTTCAAAATTGTCAGTCTTTTTTTTGTTTATAGCGCAGGGGTAGAGGTGATCAAATACCACCAAAAGAAAGCTCTATTTGTGGGAAAAAAAAGATCATCACTTTATTTGCGTACAATGTCGCACGACCGCACAATTGTCAGTTAAAGTAACCTAAAAAATGGCCTGGTCATGAAGGGTGGTAAACCTTCCGGAGTGGTTAAAGTTTTATAGTGGTTGCGTGACTTCTCTTCTCCGTTTCCTCTGAAAGGCTGTATAGGAGATAAACATTCAAACTTCTGCTCTTATCTTTTACCTCATCACAATAGGGTTGAAGACTTTCTCTGTTACGTTTACTACACCTTGGTTTTGAAGACTTTGTATTAGGCCTGCGGCCTAAAGGGCAGCTGATCGCCGCCGGAGTCCCGCAATCGGTCCCCGGAGCTGAAAAATGGGGAGAGCTGTGTGTTCTTCACTGTGGCGCTGTCATTGATCGTCTGTTCCCTGATATAGGGAAAGGCGATCAATGACGTCACACGTCCAGCTCCACCCCCTACCGTTAGAAACACATATGAGGTCACACTTAACCCCTTCAGTGCCCCCTAGTGGTTAACTCCCAAATTGCAATTGTAATTTTCACAGTAAACAATGCTTTTTTATAGCATTTTTTGCTGTGAAAATGACAATGGTCCCAAAAATGTGTCTAAATTGTCCGATGTATCCGCCATAATGCTGCAGTCATGAAAAAAATCGCTGATCGCCGCCATTAGTAGTAAAAAAAATAAAATTTGTAAAAATGCAATAAAACTATCCCCTATTTTGTAAACGCTATAAATTTTGCGCAAACCCATCGATAAACGCTTATTGCGATTTTTTTTACCAAAAATATGTACAAGAATACGTATCGGCCTAAACTGAGAAAAAAAAGTTTTTGTATATCTTTTTGGGGGGTATTTATTATAGCAAAAAGTAAAAAATATATATTTTTTTTCAAAATTGTCATTCTATTTTTGTTTATAGCGCAAAAAATAAAAACCGCAGAGGTGATCAAATACCACAAAAAAAAAGCTCTATTTGTGGGAAAAAAAGGACGCCAATTTTGTTTGGGAGCCACATCGCACGACCGCGCAATTGTCAGTTAAAGCGATGCAGTGCCGAATCGCAAAAACTGTCCAGGTCCTTTACCTGTGTAATGGTCCGGGTCTTAAGTGGTTAAAGTGAAACTAAATTATATGCTTATTCCCAACAAGTTATCCATACTGTAAGGTTCTGAAAGAGTACCCATTTATGTTTTAACTAGGATAAATTATAAATAACATATCCTGTATGCCTACGTGAAAAAGGGAACAGAAGAATGTGTTTGTTGACAGGAAAAAACAGAACCTTAGCTGAGCTAGCTTTTATGGTGTGTCATTACTGTATACATAGAATTACCTCCAGGCAGAATACTATGTGTTGCTTGGAACCTAACATACTATTGCAGGGGAAAGAAACCGCCGCTCCAGATGAGTGCACTTCGGTGGTGAGTCTGAACTCAGAGAGATCCAATGGGTGCAGGCAATGCACAAAGCATAAATGGAAGCAAAAAGGTATGGACAGCCGCACTCCGATAAATGTAAAAAACAATAAAAGCCTTTAATCCAGTAAAAAAACACTGCACAAACAGAGAAACAGCAAACGGTGGGATAATATAGCTGACGCGTTTCACATTGTTATACAATGCTTAGTCATAGCTAATGTTTCTCTGTTTGTGCAGTGTTTTTTTTTTACTGGATTAAAGGCTTTTATTGTTTTTTACATTTATCGGAGTGCGGCTGTCCATACCTTTTTGCTTCCATTTATATAACATACTATTGCATTGTGTAAATATTGTGTCCTGCTGTAATTGGCTGACCCGAGGGGGGGTTTCCCAATGACGAATGCATAAATATGCTGTGTAACCAATAAACCACTGTTAGTCAAGATTCACCATAACCCTGTGTGGCTCTTGATTATCTGATGCACATCAAAGGTTCTTCCACACACCCAATAGTCCAACATTCTTGCAGCAACAGCTGGTGGGAGAGGAGAGAAGCTGGTAGCACTGCAGGGGGAAGGAGGGAGCCAGGGAAGTAGGGGGAATCTGTGCTGTAAAGGGTGATTAGGGTGTGCCTGGGCATACCTGGCACACCCTGTGCGCACGCCTATGTATATATATGTATTAGGATTATGGAGAAATTGTACCATCCTCTAACATGAAGTGGGATCACAGCAGCAAAAAAAAAAAAGAAGGAATCTGGAAATTTGGAGGAGGATGCCAGCAATAAATGGTACTTTTTGAAGTTAGGAAAATATACGGTTAGGCCCCTTTCAGACTGGGGCGGGAGCTGCGGTGGCGGTATAACGCCGTTAAAAATACTGGCGCTATACCGCCGGAATTGCCGCGGGTATGAGCCGCTAGCGGTGCAGTATTAACCCCCGCTAGCGGCCGATAAAGAGTTAATATCGCCCGCAATGCGCCTCTATAGAGGCGCATTGCGGGCGGTATTGCCGCGGTTCCCATTGTTTTCAATGGGAAGGAGCGGTGAAGGAGCGGTATACATGCCGCTCCTCTCACCGCTCCAAAGATGCTGCTGACAGGAGATTTTTTTGTCTCCCGCCAGCGCATCGCCTCAGTGTGAAAGCCCTCGGGCTTTCACATTGAGTCTGCAGTGCAGGAGTTTTTCAGGCGGGATAGCAGCGCTATTTTTAACGCTTTACCGCCTGAAAAACTCCTCAATGTGAAAGGGGCCTAATTGAATATACAGTATACTGTGTTTTGTAACCAGAATTTAAGGCCCCCTTAAGTTTGGTTGGAGTGAACCTTTAATTTTGTGACAGATATCTAGAGGACACGGGGCCATTGAACAGAAGCATGTTGTGTTTGTAATTTGAGAGATTCTACTCATGCTTTCTTCTCGTAGAAGGTTTGTTACCATGGTTCAGCGCATATTGTTCACAACAACAAACTTGGATACAATACTGTCATGTAAGATTCCGACCTTGATAATCTTTATTTTCTGACCCTGTGCACATAATGGAATTTGTCATTACATGAGAATCTCAGCACATCTAAATATTATGATAATGATACAAGTAAAGTCATGTACATCCCATCATGATCCTGAACCGTAAGCCAATTAGGGCTTTGGCAAGTAGCATGCTGTTAAGAGAATTAACCATCTCCAAAATTTGGGTTCATTGTGAGCTGTCATCTGGCATAAGGCATGATGTGGGCGGCATATTAACACTTATCGAAAATAATATACTAGCACAGTTAAAAAACCTAGTAATTAAGCGTTTTGTTTATGCCCTTTGCTGTCCTTGTCTAGGGACTCTGAAGCAAACAAAGCCCTGATTGGAGTATAAAAGTGACGGGAGAGGAAAAAGTCTAGTCAAATGACTTCCTCCTTTCAACAAGTTTTCTCTGTGTTATGTAGGGAATACTTCAATCAGAGACTGTAGGCTCCTCACCAAAGACCTGAATTTTATTATTGTGAATTGGGGGGGGGGGGTGTTTTCTTTTTAAGCCATGATGCCAATTGTGCACACCTCATATAAAGTCCCAAAGGGCGATACCCTTGTTTTTATGATGCCTCATGGACGACCTACCATATTTTAGTTTTTCAAGTAATAATGCTAACATCTAAAAAACAAGGACCCCAAACGTAAACTGTTTTGAGAAGAATGTGAGTACTAGTATTGCTGACTACTGTTGTTGACCTCTGCTTCTAAAAATACCATTTGCTTTGTTGTCATGCCATTCCTTTTACATTAGTAGTATCTGAAACTCTAACCTGGGTATGTAGTCCTTGTGTCCTAACTTCAGTATGAATTCAGTGAAAATTTATATTTTAGATCAAATATTTAGAACGTATTAAAGGAGAAGTATAGCCAAAGCTTTTTTGACTTGGTTCTCCTGTAGGTCACAGGAGCGCAGTTTGTTCTGCACTGTCAGCTGACATCACTCAACCAGTCCAGGCGATCTGCTGAGAGCCTGAGCCAGCCCCTCCATGGCCCAGCACTCCAGTGAGAGCTGGAGAGGCAGAGCAGAGAGCTGGTGACTGACATTCAGGGCTCTCTGCTCAGAACGGAGGGCAGTGTTGCCAACCTACCAGATTGAAATTTACTGGCACGACACCCGAAATTTACTGGCGCAGCCACTTTTTTACTGGCATTTCACAAAAGTTACTAAATTTAATTTTTAGGTGCATATTTCAGTATTTAGGCTACAAACAAGTATGCTAGGCAAATAGCAATGTGATTTAAGGTAGATATTAAGGAAAAAAAACATATTTTTGTTATTTTCAATATAAGGGCAAATTATTTAGTTACATCACCCCCTGCCTCCATCCCCCTCTGCCACCAACACCCCCTGCCTTCACCCCCCTCTGCAGTGCCACAATCTCCCCCTGCCTCCAATCTCCCTCTTCCTCCAATCTCCCTCTGCCTCCAATAAAAAGTTCATCGGTTCCAAGCTGAACCGATCTCGGCTATTTTCACTGGCACATTGCCGCAACTACGGACATTTACGAACGGGGGAAAAAAGTGCCCGTTTTTACGAACTGTCCATAAAAATACAGACGGTTGGCAACACTGATGGAGGGGAGAACTGAGCAATCTGATCTAGTTTACCTTTCTGGGGCTCACCATCTCTGATTTTGAAGCTATGCCTAATCCCAAGAGCTAAGCCCATCCATCTGTCACCCCTAAGTCTATTAAGAGCACCCTTATTGGCTACTGAAGACCTTCCATTTGCAAGGGGAATGTTGGTCGGTAGAGCTCAAATCCAAAAAGCATGGCTTGGCTACAAAGCCAGGGAAATCGGGTACATACATTGTGATTAGAGGATGACAAAAAGAAGATTTTCTGACTAATAATGGATAGTGTGTTGTGCTTCTTGATCTTTGACAGAACTTGTACATTTAAATTTGGTTAATTTAGTTTCACATTAAATAATTTCCACCTTTTGCAATGACAGCAGCATTTCTTTCACCATTTCTTGGAATAGTCAGCCTCAAATGTATATTTTTCAAACAGGTATCAAGAGTGACCATAGCAGGTGAAATTCCTAACTGACAGCACCAAGCTTTATTGCACCTCCAGGATCAGAAATGCAGATAGCATTTTTTTTTTTTTACAATTTGGGCAACAATTTGGGCAACTTGGCCAGACCCAAAAAACATAAAATAAATCCTAGCCTGTAAGTTCTAACCACACACAAAGCCCTTTCCTAGCAGAGAAAAGGATGTATGTCCAGTGGAACCTCGGTTTAAGAGTAACTTGGCTTGAGAGCGTTTTGATTTGCGAGCAACTTTTTTTTTTTTATTCTGACTTGGTTTGCGAGTGTTGACTTGAAGACGAGCGTAATTCAAGCTAAATAGGTTTGCAGTACCTCATTTGGCCTGAGGCACGGGGGCGCAGAAGCCAAGCAGAGACGCAAATAGGCCTGCAGTACCTCATTTGGCCTGAGGTACGGGGGCGCATGAGTTGAGAAAAACAAAACATTGCCCTTAAGTACCTCATTTGTCCTGAGGTACGGGGGCGCAAGAAATGAGCCGAAGTGTCCTTGGGCCTTTTCGGACTTTTTCGGCGCTCTCTGGTGCCCCCCACCTCTGGCCGCATTTGGTATTGCATCCCATTGAAGTCAATGCGGAACAAATTATTTTCGTTTCCATTGGGAAAACTCGCTTTGATATGCGAGTACTTTGGATTACGAGCATTCACCTGGAACGGATTATGCTCGTAATCCAAGGTTCAACTGTAGTTGGTATTATAAAAAGCTGCTGCCCCTCTGAATCTCTCCATAGAGCCAAGTGCTCTGACTGACTTCCCCAAGGTGAAAAGGTAAAAGACCCTTTCATAGCAACTGCCTTCTGTGTCAAAATTTGCAACGTAAATAGAATAATTGGCCTTGATAAGGCCGTATTCTCAAAGGCCAACTGCACCCTTTGTTTGCCAGACTGACTTTCCCAATGACCCTCTCTCACAATTTTCTCACCTTTTAAATTATCTACCGTTAAGATGGTATTTGCTGCATTGTATCTTTTATTCTCTTGGCAACTACTGTCTTCTGTTAGCCATTAGTAATTTGTTTTACATTTCAGTGAAGCCTAAAACAATAAGTTAGCAGAATGGTACTTGCCACTGTAAAGCTTTTGTTTCGATTACAAATGTGCTTGCTACACAAAAGCAGATAGATTTCCCCTGGTACTTAGCAACATGCTCAGTCTATGAGGTGTGAGGGATGGATTGATTGGAAAATCTATTAAACACAACTTAAATTTTGAAAGTAATATTAACAGCAAAGTCAATGTTACCTGTGTGAGCAGTTCCATTGAATCTCCCATATCTTACTAAGTATTGGAAAACAAGTTTGTCAAAAAATGTCACAAAGGGGCAACAGGAGATTGTTTTTTTTATTGTTCCGGCTTGGCATAACATCTCAAGGTATTGCAAACACATTATTCATATTGTCTGATCTGTAGAATTCGATTGCATGTTGCCTAAGCTTTCACTTTACAGTTGTAATAGCTTTATAAACATGAATCTGAATTGTATTGCTTTTTTTATGTTTTCCACTTCCAATGTCTTACAAACCACATGTCATTGTTGCATACCTCCCAACTTTCTGAAGTGGGAATGAGGGACACCTATCAGCAAACGTATGCAGGCATAGGACACACCCCTTGTTACACCCCCTTAACCACTAAGGGTCCTTTCACACGTGCGGACCGTTTTTTAGATCAGTTTTTTATCATCAGTTGATCTGTTTTTTCATCAGTTTTTCATCCGTTTTACATCTGTTTTTCATCAGTTGTCATCCTTTTTTCATCCGTTTTTCATCCGTTTTTCATCCGTTTTTCATCCGTTTTTTCATCCGTTTTTTTATCCGTTTTTTTTTTTGTTAGAACTTTATTTTTATTACATATTTTGATGAAAAACGGATGTTAGCGGATCGGATGTTAAACGGATCGTCTGCTAACATCCGTTTTTCGTCCGTTCCGTTTTTTTTTGACGGAAGAAAAATAGGGTTTTCTTCCGTTCAAAAAAACGGAGCTTAACGGAGACGGATGTTAACGGACGTTAGCGGAAGCTCATCCGCTAACATACGCTATTCCATTGGAAAGCATTGCAGTCCGTAAACGGACGTATGAAAAAACGGACGAACGGTCCGCACGTGTGAAAGGACCCTTAAGGACCATCTCATGTACATATACGTCATCATTTTAAAGATGAATATCTCGGTATTGGCAGCAGCTGCTGCCACAACCAAGATATCCATCTTTTTCGTGGCCGGTCCTGTAAACGATAACGGTGGTCTCCGCAGGGCATTCGCCGCAAGATCACCGTTAAAGGTGGCGGGAGATAAGCGGAGGAGGGCGCGGGCCCTCCTCCGCTTACCGGAGCCATCGGGAAGCAGCGGAGGCGATCGGGTCCTTCATGCTGCTTGGTGTGGATATGAGTGAGGGCAAGATGGCCCCCACCCGTCTCCATAGCATAGCAGGGCGGAAGCGACGTCAAAACGTCACTTCCGCCCATGCGTCTTAAAGGCTAATTTTTTTGTTGTAATTTTTTCAAATGCCAATTTTTTTTTTTTTTTTTTTTGCATTTTAGTCTAAATATGGGATCTGAGGTCTTTTTGACCCCAGATCTCATATTTAAGAGGTGCTTTTTTTTATTACAAGGGATGTTTACATCCCTTGTAATAAGAATAAAAGTGACCCATTTTTTTTAAAACAGTGTAAAAATAAATAGAATCAAGTAAAATAAATAAGAAAACTATTTTTTTTAAAGCGCCCCGTCCCAACGAGCTTGCGCGCAGAAGCGAAGTAGCGCCCGCATATGAAAACGGTGTTCAAACCACACAAGTGAGGTATCGCCACAATTGTTAGAGCGAGAACAATAATTCTAGCCTTATGCCGCGTACACACGACCATTTTTCAGCATGAAAAAAAAACGTTGTTTTTCAGCATGTCGAAAAAAATATGTTTTCCCAACTTCATCATTAAAACGATGTTGCCCACACACCATAGTTTTTAAAAAATTATCTAGCAAAGCCTGGTGACGTACAACACGTACGACGGCACTATAAAGGGGAAGTTCCATTCGCCTTTGGGCTGCTTTAGCTGATTCCTTGTAAGTAAAAGACGATTTGCGCTTTTTTGTCTGTTACAGCGTGATTAATGTGCTTACTCCATTATGAACGGTAGTTTTACCAGAACAAGCTCTCCCGTCTCATAACTTGCTTCTTAGCATGTGTGGGTTTTTTACGTCGTTTTAGCCCACACACGATCATTTTTTACAACCCGAAAAACGACATAGTTTAAAACGACGTTAAAAAATGCAGCATGTTCGAATTCTTTTATTTTTTTTGTCGTTTTTCAGAACCTGAAAAATTATGTGAAGCCCACACACGATCATTTTAAATGATCGTGTGTACGCGGCATCAGACCTTCTCTGTAACTCAAAAGATGCAACCTATAGAATTTTTCAAACGTTGCCTATGGAGATTTTTAAGGGTAAAAGTTTGACGCCATTCCACGAGCGGCGCAATTTTGAAGCGTGACATGTTGGGTATAATTTTACTCGGCGTAACATTATCTTTCACAATATAAAAAAAATTTGTCTAACTTTACTGTTGTCTTATTTTTTAATTAAAAAAAGTGATTTTTTTCCCAAAAAAAGTGCACTTGTAAGACCGCTGCACAAATACGGTGTGACAAAAAGCATTGCAATGACCACCATTTTATTCTCTAGGGTATTCGAAAAAAAAATAATGTTTGGGGGTTCTAAGTAATTTTCGAGGAAAAAAAACTGTTTTAAACTTGTAAACACCGAGTCTGAAAAACAGGCTCGGTCCTTAAGTGGTTAAAGGAGAATTGTACAAAAAAACAAGTTCTTTTTTTTGCTCTTTTTTACCACTACAATTTCTTTATATTGGCTTTTGGAATTTACAAATGCAGCAATTTAGAAATTGGATGAAAGGTTTAGCTCTGGGAAACACGTTTTGATAGATAACAAGTGCATTTTATATACAACTATATAGATCAGAACAAAATGAGGGACAAATGAGGAGGAATGAGGGACAGAGGAAAATTGCTCCAAATCAGGGACAGTTGGGAGCTATGTTGTTGTAGTTTTTGAATGTAAACCTTAAAAAAAAAGCAAACTAATGTATATCCCATGTAGACAAGCTCTCCTTGTTGTACCACATTCTCTAACTATGTAGAAAACACCCTTCTATTATGCCGTGTACACACGATCGGTTCGTCTGATGAAAACGGTCTGATGTACCGTTTTTATCAGACGAACTGATCGTGTGTGGGCCCCATCAGTTTTTTTTCCCCATCGGTGAAAAAACTTAGGGCCAGATTCACAGAAGAAATACGCCGGAGTATCTACTGATACTCCGGCGTATTTTCAAATTTGCCGCGTCGTATCTTAATTTGTGATTCACAAACAAGATACGACGGCTTTTGGCTAAGATCCGACAGGCTTACGGCTTCGTACGCCTTCGGATCTTAGGCTGCAATACTTCGGCAGCCGCTGGGTGGAGTTTGCGTCGTTTTCCAGCGTCGGGTATGCAAATTACCTGTAAACTTGCGGCGGTGTAACGTAAAGACGTCCGGCGCAAGCCCGCCTAATTCTAATGGGGCGTGTACCATTTAAATTAAGCACGCTCCCGCGCCGAACGTTCTGCGCATGCTCCGTTTGTAAATTTCCCGCCGTGCTTTGCGCTAAATTACGGCGCCCGACGTGTTTGTGAATGGCGACGTGCATAATGTACTTACGCCGAAAAAAAAAAAAAAAAATTTGACGCGGGAACGACGGCCATACTTTAACATGGCTGGTGTAAAGTTAAGGCATGAAAAAGCAGCCTTAACTTTGCGACGGGAAAAAATGACTTGCGACGACGTAACGCACGCGAGTACCTTCGTGGATCGCCGTAAAACCTAAGTGCTTTGTGAATCAGGCACTTACGCTGAAAACTTGCGGCGGTGTAACGTAAAGACGATACGTTACGCCACCGTGATTCTTTCTGAATCTGGCCCAAAGAACCTGTTTTAAAATTATCTGATGGTTAAAAAAACTATAGAAAAAAACGATCGTCTGCGGGGAAATCCATCGGTTAAAAATCAACGCATGCTCAGAATCAAGTCGACGCATGCTCGGAAGCACTGTACTTCATTTTTCTCTGCACGTCGTTGTGTTTTACGTCACCGCGTTCTGACACGATTGGATTTTTAACTGATGGTGTGTAGGCACGACTGATGAAAGTCAGCTTCATCGGATATCCATACCTCCCAACTTTCTGAGATGGGAATGAGGGACACCTATCAGCAAAAGTATGCAGGCATAGGACACACCCCTTGCCACGCCCCCTTAAAGGAGAATTGTACAAGTGCTTTTTTTACCACTACTATTTCTTTATATTGGCTTTTGGAATTTACAAATGCAGCAATTTAGAAATCAGATGAAAGTTTAGTGCTGGGAAACACTTTTTGATAGATAAAAAGTGCATTTTATATACAACTATATGGATCAGACCAAAATGAGGGACGAATGAGGAGGAATGAGGGACAGAGGGACATTGCTCCAAATCAGGGACAGTCCCTCGAAATCAGGGACAGTTGGGAGGTATGGGATATCTGATGAAAAAATCCATCAGACCGTTTTCATCGGATGAACCGATCGTGTGTACAGGGCATTAGTGGTTAAATGGTATGCTGTATGAGCAAGAATTTATATGATATTGAGAGGGATTTCCATACTGGTCCTACTCCCTGGCAAAGTCAAACAGGAAGATCAGACCCATGGTGGCTTTGTATGAATGACTCTCTGGGTTGGTTCTTGGCTCATTCCATACATCATACAGATGAATTTTGTTGCAACTGGGTGACCTTTATACACTAGAAGAATGCTTTATGGTTTTAATGACATAAGTCCATACTTTAATGGACTTTGCGCCGTCTTTGAATGATGCTGCTCATTTAAACATAGTAAACTATAAGCCTGAAGAGCTATGTAGGTTTATGAAATTGCTGAAGGTCAGTGAATGACTGAACAATTTCCAGTGATAAATCTGTATTATTAAATGTGCCAATTGCTTGAATAAGCTACATTGTTAGTCTGGAGACATATAGGCCCAGATTCACAAAGCACTTACGCCGACGTATATCAAGTTACGCCGACATAAGTGCAAAAAAACAGGCTACACCCCGCCAGCGTATCTTGCTTACACCGGCGTAGGGTGGGCGTACATTTAGGCTGGGAGCATGGTGCCGCTCCCATTGATTAGCCATTCAAACATGCAAATGAGGGAAATGCGGCGCTTCACGAACCTGTGAGCGCCCGACGCAGGCTATGCGAGGTGCGCGTAAGTTGTACGTCCAGCGTAAAGTTATTCCCCATAAAGGAGGTGCAACCCAGCAGCAGACATGCAAAGGTCTGCACCAGGGAACACAAGCCGGAGTATTTTACGTTGGACGTGTGTCTGGCTGGGCGTAGGTTACGTTCACGCCATACGCAGTGATCCGGCGTAGTTTAGGCAGTTGTTCTGACATGGTTGTGAGCAGGCGCAGGGGGATGCGTCCACGTCACGGCGCATGCGCAGTTCGTGATACGTATCTGTCTGGCGCTAGGCCCATCATTTGCATGGGGTCACGCCTCATTTGCATGGGTCACGCCCACTTCCACCTATGCCGGTCTGCGCCCTCAAAACCTACGCCATTCTGACGCAGCGTTGGGAGCAATAGCTTGCTGAATGCAACGCTTGCCTCTCCGTGCTACGTTGGCGCGGCGTACGCCGTTTGCGATACGGCGCCGTAATGTGCGCCCACACTCTGTGAATCTGGGCCATAATACCTACAACTATATCTATGTTTGGGTACATTGGGATATTACATTACCCCTAGTAACATACCTATAAATAATAAAGCTTGGATGTTCAGTTTATTGAAGTCCTGAGTTTCATTGACAGCAGCAGGAACCAATCGAAGATGGAGAGTCCATTTGGCTGAGGAACTCATGGACATCGCTGGTCAGATACAGGGCTCAGGTGAGTATTAGGGGGCTGAGGGGGGCTGCTTCACACAGAAGGCTTGTATCTTAATGCATAGAATGCATTAGGATAAAAAGTCTTCTGCCTTTACAATCACTTTAAATTGAAAACTTTATACATTTTTGTATAGATATAAATATAATTTATAATATCTAAATGTTATAAATACCTTTTTTCCCTTTTTTTTTATAAATTGTCACATTCCCTCTGTTCTCAGCTGCATAAAAGCTGGGGAGGAGAAGCAGCAGAATACTGAGCTTATCAGTGAATGGCTGGGCAGGGGGGCATGTCAGGACAAGTCTGATCATTGGAGGAGAGTACACTGAGTTCCCAGCAGAGCTAGATAACTAACCGTGGTGTGCTCTCCTGCTTAGTGTGGTCAGTTTTTAATAGGAAAGCAGAGGGACTGGCAGGAACACCAGGGATATCACATAAAGGAAGCAATACAAAGAGAACAGGATACTTTCTCATGCACAGGGCCAGATTAAGAACATCATGGGCCTGGTGCTGAGGATTTTGGTGGGGCCTTTTAGGCTGCATTCACACCTCCGCGACAAGTAACGCCGCGTACGCGGCGTATTTTGCCGTGAATAGTGTAACTTTTTTTTTACAAATCCTTCCTATTGCTTTGTATGGCCGAACGCCAATGCCGCCTGAAAAAAAGGGTCCGGGACTTTTTTTCATGCCGCAGGTGTACGGCGTCTATGAGATGTGAACCATCTCATAGACAGCAATGGGAATTCTCCCCTCCAGCGGCACGAGCGGCCGGCGTCGGGCGTTTTGTCGCGGAGGTGTGAATGGGGTGTAATAAATAATAAATAAATGCGTGGGAATGACATGAACGCAGCCCAGCCAAGGCAAGTGACCAAAGGCACAGAACCCAGAAGGAAGACCAGGTGAAGATGGAAGTGTCCAGGCCCCGCCTGATTCATCGCAGCACTTGAGGGCTCAGTCTGAAAATTGAAGTGTACACTAATGTGCTAATATGCTGTGCATACTTGTACGTTGTGGCATAACCTACCCCAGGGCCTCTAAAAAGTAGTAATGTCAGGAAAGTTTACTACTGCTTTATTATCACAGGATCCCAGGAGCCTCTCATGGGGCCCCCTACTGACCCGGTGGACGGTGGCCCTTGGGCAGTGCCTAAGTGCACAGTTGCCAACATTTAAAAAATATTTTCAGGGACACTTTTTTATATAAGTGCTATATTTAGAGTATCTGAGATCCCCGATGTTCCTCTATACATCATAGTAGTAATCACAAAATTAAATGAGTACTAATAATGGGGCAGAACAAATATGAGAACTGATATTTCCTTTAGTTGAACTAACAAAAGTGTGTCCATTCTAGAGCTGGTAACATTGAGGATATTCAGTATAATTTTAAAGAACTGTTTTTGTGGGTAAGCAACATAGGGGAGGAGTATGGACGGTATATAAGTGGGAAGTATGTGCAGGTGAGGGAGAGGAATGTGGAGGGTCTAACAGTGGGCACTATGTACAGGAGAGGAGTACAAAGGGTACGGAAAAAAGCACTATGTACAGGAGAGGAGTGTGAAGGGTATGACAATGGGCAGTATGTACAGGAAGAGTGAGGGGGTATGACAGAGGGTAGTACGTACCAGAGAGAAGTGTGGAGGGTATGATGGGGCAGTATGTACAGGAGAGGAGTGTGGAGGGTATGACAGTGGGCAGTATGTACAGGAGAGGAATGTAGACGGTATGATAGTGGGCTCTATGTATAGGAGATGAGTGTGAAGGGTATGACAGTGAACACTATGTATAGGAGAGGAGTGTGGAGGGTATGACAGTGGGCACTATGTATAGGAGAGGAGTGTGGAGGGTATGACAGTGAGCAGTATGTACAGGAGAGGAGTGTGGAGGGTGCGACAGTGGGCACTAAGTACAGGAGAGAAGTGTATGACAGCAGGCACTATGTACAGGAGAGGAGTGTGAAGGGTATGACAGTGGGCGCTATGTATAGGAGAGGAGTGTGGAGGGTATGACAGTGGGCACTATGTACAGGAGAGGAGTGTGTAGGGTATGACAGTGGGTACTATGTATAGGAGAGAAGTGTGGAGAGTATGACAGTGGGCACTATGTACAGGAGAGGAGTGTGGAGAGTATGACAGTGAGCACTATGTACAGGAGAGGAGTGTGGAGAGTATGACAGTGAGCACTATGTACAGGAGTGGAAGGATATTTAGGGACTGAGTAGTGGTTAAGCGGGTCATACATGGATTGAAATTACGCCAATTATGCAGAGACCAGCCATAGTCAATCTATGTATGGGCTAGCTGGTTTTACACAAGTCAATCTATTAATCAACTTGAGTACAACCAGCCTGTTTTTGTTTTTTCTTAAAACAATCAGTGCTGCCAGCTAAAGTTAGCAACACTGATCATTGTACGCACTGGCAGAACACAATAACACTGCAGGAGTGATTCCCCCATCCACAGGTCAGCAGGTGAGAGGGTGTGTGGGGACAGGCTGGGGAGAGATACTAGTCAGTGACTGGGTAGGCACTGGTAGTATCAGAGCCAGATACACATACGCCACGATCGTTAGAGCGAGAACAATAATTCTAGTACTAGACCTCCTCTGTAACTCTAAACATGTAACCTAAAAAAAATGTAAAGCATCGCTTAGGATACCAAAAAAAATTGTGCTAACTTAACTAACTAACTGTTTTTTTAATGAATGAAACATTTTTTTCCAAAAAAACATGTTTGAAAAATTGCTGCGCAAATACTGTGCTAGAGCTGCACAATTAATCGTTAAAAAAATTGTGATCTTGATTCAACCCCCCTGACGATCTCCAATGCAGAGTTTGCTGATTCTTTCATATAACAAGTGGAGAGACTTTCAGCTGTCAAAAGAAAATATCTGGGCAGTCTGCCAAGTTTTTAACAGGAAACATTGTAACTGACACTTCCTTCTTAGATCAAAGGGATACACTTCTGTGTGTAAAGAATAAATCTGGGCAGTCTGCAAAGTTTGTAAACAAAATTAAACATTGTAACTAACATTGTAACTAAATTTAACCACTTAAAGTCCAACACTTGTTTCTTAAGTTAGAAAGCAATATTATTTGCTAGAAAATTACTTGGAACTGCCAAACATTATATATATTTTAGCAGAGACTCTAGGGAATACAATGGCAATTGCTGCAATATGTTATGTCACACTGCATTTTCCCACTTCAATGAATAATAAAAACCATAAAAACAAAACAGTGAAGTTAGCCCATTTTTTTTTTTTTTATGTGAAAGATGATGTTACGCCACAACAATCGTGAGAGAATCATGATCTATCTTCTAAGCAAAAAAAATGCAATTCTCATTTTAGCCAGAATCGTGCAGCTCTGTACCCTGCAACATAAAAAGCGCAAAGACCACCATAGAGTAATTTTCTAGCAAAAAACAAATGATGATTTTTACATGTAGTAGAGAAGTGTCAGAATTGGCCTGGGTGGCAAGGGGTTAATTACCATGAGTAATATACAAATAATTATTATAAGCACTGTGATCCTATCAGTCTGCTGTAGTGTGTCAGCTTGTATTTATACTGGCCGCTCTGAATGTAGCTTCTGACAGGCTGTGCAAGCAGGCCCGTATCCCCGGAACCATAAATGATAGCCGTCCCATATTTTAACCAGTTGTGGGGTAGCTCTTCCCATGCCTACACCCAAATGTGGGGTTTCTGTGACCTCTGGTCATCGAGCTACAACCCCCCAAATTCGATCTTAAAAAAAAAAAAAATCTAAAAAAAAAAAAAAAAAAAAAAATTTTTTTTTTTTTTTTTTTTTTGGGCAAATGGGCCTATCTTGAGAAAGGGGCCTGGAGCTGCAGCTCCATCCGCCCCATTGTTAATCCGGCCCTGCTCATGCAAGTACATGGTACAGCAGGCACATATCAGGATTGGAATATGAAGTGTTGGGCTAACAAACACTTTAAGTCTGAATTCTGCAGCTGTTTTTGTTCAAGGACTTGGGACATTGGTCTTAAATACATAATCTGTTTGATCGGAAGATTTATTTATTTATAAGAACTATTATGCAGTCTTATAATTATTTTAATTTTTTATGCATGTGTTATTCTATGCAGTCAGGTTAATTTAAATGTTTTATGATTGTGGGACAGCAATATACATGGATTTTTTATTTTATTTGTATTGTTTTTGGTATTTACCATATTTATCGGGGTATTGTGCGCTCCGGCGTATAGCACGCACCCTTAAAGTGGACCCGCATTCCTGTAAAAAAGGATTTTAGTACTTACAGTTTTGGTGTCTTGGGCGGCGTCCATCGGTGGCCTTGTCGGGTCTGGCGTCCGTCTGCGGCTTTGGTGGTGTCCTCCTCGTCGGGTCCGGCGTCCTTCTGCGGTGTCCTCCCCGCTCGATTCCCGCTTCCGGCGCTGAGTTTGAACCACTGCGCCGGCATATACCGAGCGCAGTACACTCGGGTATAGTCGGGCAGGCCCGGCTCCTCTCGCGGTCACGTCCTGTGCGTCCTGTACGTCCAGGACGTGACTGCTAGAGGAGTCGAGCCTGCCCGACTATCCCCGAGTATACTGCGCTCGGTATATGCCAGTGCAGTGGTTCAAACTCGGCGCAGGAAGCGGGTATCGGCGTATATCGCGCACCCACAATTTTGCCCTGATATTCAGGGCAAAAAAGTGCGCGGTATACGCCAATAAATACGGTACTTTTACTTTTAAAGCGGAGGTTTCGCCAAAATTTTTCTTTTAAAAGCCAGCAGCTACAAATACTGGAGCTGTTGACTTTTAAAAAATGAACACTTACCTGTCCAGTGCTCCCGCTATGTCGTCAGCCGAGGACGAGCAATCACTCGTCCCTCGGCTGCACCTGCCGCCATCCTCGATTAGGGAATTGGGAAGTGAAGCGTTGCGGCTTCACTGCCCGGTTCCCTACTGCGCATATGCCAGTAGCGCGCTGTGCCGTCACCGGTTCCCGCTCTCTCTTGGGAACATTGTGTTTCCCAGAAGACAGCGGGGGCTGTGGGTAGGGGCATGGCTGCCGCAGTTCCTTTTTCCTGGAAGTGGTGCAAATTCCTGTCTTAGACAGGTATCTGCACCCTCTCCCCCCTGAAAGGTGCCACGTGGTAGGTATCACATGGGTAGGTACAGAGCATGATGGGACTGTGAGGCCTATATAGGTCCGATGCAAGGCGCGCATCCGTCATTTCAGCGAGGAGGACCGGCGAGTCAACATCGGGAGAAGAAGAGAAGTGAAGAACATGACGTCACAGCGTGGAAGAAGACGTACAGCACGGAAGAAGGGACCGGACTGCGAGACGAAGAACCGGGGTGCGACGAGTCAACAGCGGAGAGCGGCGAGACCCCCCGGATAGCGGAGAAGACCCGTCGGGATAGCGGAAGAAGAAGAGCCTCGCCGAAGACGCCGGAGGAAACCCGCCGGGGGGGTGGGGGCTTTTTTAAAAGCCACCCCCCCCGGCGGTGGAAGAGAACCAGACGGCGGCCCCCACCCACCCGAAGACGTCAAAGAAGAAGCCCCCCCTGGTAAAAGAGCTAATAAAGAAGACAGGGGGCGGCCTCCGGAGCAGACTAATAAAATATTTTAATACACTGTGTGGTTTATTTGTGTTTTTACCACTTTTCTTGCAGGTGAATGGGTAGGGGTACGATGTACCCCATACTCATTCACTTAGGGTGGGGGGCCGGTATCTGGGGGCCCCCTTATTAAAGGGGGCTCCCAGATTCCGATAAGCCTCCCGCCGCATACCCCGACAACCAACGGCCAGGGTTGTCGGGAAGGGGCCCTGTCCTCATCAACATGGGGACAGGGTGCTCTGAGGTGGGGGGGCCGCAGTGCGCCCCCCTGCCCCAGAGCACCCAACCCCCCCATGTTGAGGGCATGCAGCCTGGTACGGCTCAGGAGGGGGGGGGCGCTCGCTCGTCCCCACTCCCTTCCTGGCTGGCCGGGTAGCGTGCTTTGGATACGGGTCTGGTATGGATCGTAGGGGGACCCCCTACGCCGTTTTTTTCGGCGTAGGGGGGCTCTCCTTACAACCCATAACAGACCTAAGGGCCCGGTATGCTCCTGAGGGGGGGACCCATGCCGGATTTTTATTTAAAATCCGGCGGGGACTTCCCCCTCAGGATTCATAACAAACGCCGCACACGTGTAGAATTGGCGGGAATCCAAGTCGGATCTCCCGTCGCTTCTATGACGGCTCTGTCTCCATCGCGGCAAGCCAGCTCGGCGCTGGCTCCCGCGATGGGGCTCGTAGGTGCTCAATCTCGCCGAGAAAGAGAGCGAGATTGACACAAAATCGGGTTAACCTACTGTATAGTCGGTATAATAAGAGAATAGATGTGAATATAAAGGTTGTTTAATGGAACACCGGCAGTCTAGCAAAAAAAAAAAAGTTTTATTTATTCGTATTAAAATACAAAAAAGTTTCAAAATAAATGCAGTAAAAAATTCCACAACCCTTCACTTTATAAAACAATTGTGTTTTGCAAGAAAATCACCAGATATATACAATATACAGGTGGTTCTCAAAAAATTAGCATATTGTGATAAAGTTCATTATTTTCTGTAATGTACTGATAAACATTAGACTTTCATATATTTTAGATTCATTACACACAACTGAAGTAGTTCAAGCCTTTTTATTGTTTTAATATTGATGATTTTGGCATACAGCTCATGAAAACCCCAAATTCCTATCTCAAAAAATTAGCATATCATGAAAAGGTTCTCTAAACGAGCTCTTAACCTAATCATCTGAATCAACTAATTAACTCTAAACACCTGCAAAAGATTCCTGAGGCTTTTAAAAACTCCCAGCCTGGTTCATTACTCCAAACTGCAATCATGGGTAAGACTGCCGACCTGACTGCTGTCCAGAAGGCCATCATTGACACCCTCAAGCAAGAGGGTAAGACACAGAAAGACATTTCTGAACGAATAGGCTGTTCCCAGAGTGCTGTATGAAGGCACCTCAGTGGGAAGTCTGTGGGAAGGAAAAAGTGTGGCAGAAAACGCTGCACAACGAGAAGAGGTGACCGGACCCTGAGGAAGATTGTGGAGAAGGACCGATTCCAGACCTTGGGGGACCTGCGGAAGCAGTGGACTGAGTCTGGAGTAGAAACATCCAGAGCCACAGTGTACAAGCGTGTGCAGGAAATGGGCTACAGGTGCCGCATTCCCCAGGTCAAGCCACTTTTGAACCAGAAACAGCGGCAGAAGCGCCTGACCTGGGCTACAGAGAAGCAACACTGGACTGTTGCTCAGTGGTCCAAAGTACTTTTTTCGGATGAAAGCAAATTTTGCATGTCATTCGGTAATCAAGGTGCCAGAGTCTGGAGGAAGACTGGGGAGAGGGAAATGCCAAAATGCCTGAAGTCCAGTGTCAAGTACCCACAGTCAGTGATGGTCTGGGGTGCCATGTCAGCTGCTGGTGTTGGTCCACTGTGTTTTATCAAGGGCAGGGTGAATGCAGCTAGCTATCAGGAGATTTTGGAGCACTTCATGCTTCCATCTGCTGAAAAGCTTTATGGAGATGAAGATTTCATTTTTCAGCACGACCTGGCACCTGCTCACAGTGCCAAGACCACTGGTAAATGGTTTACTGACCATGGTATTACTGTGCTCAATTGGCCTGCCAACTCTCCTGACCTGAACCCCATAGAGAATCTGTGGGATATTGGGAAGAGAAAGTTGAGAGACGCAAGACCCAACACTCTGGATGAGCTTTAGGCCGCTACCGAAGCATCCTGGGCCTCCATAACACCTCAGCAGTGCCACTGGCTGATTGCCTCCATGCCACGCCGCATTGAAGCAGTCATTTCTGCAAAAGGATTCCCGGCCAAGTATTGAGTGCATAACTGAACATAATTATTTGAAGGTTGACTTTTTTTTTATTAAAAACACTTTTCTTTTATTAGTCGGATGAAATATGCTAATTTTTTGAGATAGGAATTTGGGGTTTTCATGAGCTGTATGCCAAAATCATCAATATTAAAACAATAGAAAGGCTTGAACTACTTCAGTTGTGTGTAATGAATCTAAAATATATGAAAGTCTAATGTTTATCAGTACATTACAGGAAATAATGAACTTTATCACAATATGCTAATTTTTTGAGAACCACCTGTATAAGCCTTTATACTCGTGTTCCCATATCTAATAGCATAGATTGAAAGGTCTCTCTATACAAAACAGGAGACTATTTACTAAAAACGCTCTGTTTTGGGTGCGCAGTATATGATGCCTCTTAATTCTTAAACTGTTAAATTTTGTTTTTGAAGGGAGGCCATGGGGTTGTAAAATAAGAAGAGACAATAAAAAAAAAACATAATTATGTTTATATTTTAATGCCATTTTTTTTTAAATCTCTGACACATTTTGCACAAAGCCATGAAGAGTCGGGACTCTGCCTAAATGTTGAATACAAAAATCATTTATGCATCCACACACACAGGGCCAGATCCATGTACACGGTCGTAACTTACAGCGTATTTCCCGTATTTCTCGTATCCACAAAGAATTTGCGCCGTAAGTTACGGTGGCGTAGTGTCGGCGTAAGGGCACACAATTCAAATGGATGAGATGGGGGCGTGTTTTATGCTAATACGTCTTGACCCAACGTAAATTACGTTTTTTCTGAACGGCGCATGCGCCGTCCGTGGGGGTATCCCAGTGCGCATGCTCCAAATTAACCCGCAACAAGCCAATGCTTTCGACGTGAACGTCATTCTACGCAAAGCCCTATTTGCGAACGTTTTACGCAAACAACGTACACAATGGAAAATTTGACGCTGGCCCGACGTCCATACTTAACATTGGCTACGCCTCATATAGCAGGGGTAATGTTACGCCTTACGGAAACAACGTAAAAAAATGCGCCGGCCGGCGTACGTTTGTGGATTCGCGTATCTAGCTAATTAGCATACTCGACGAGGAAATCGACGGAAGCCCCACCTAGCGGCCAGCGTAAATATGCACCTTAGATCCAACGGCGTACTAAGACGTACGCCAGTCGGATCTAGCACAGCTTCAGGCGTATCTTGTTTTGTGGATACAAAACAAAGATACGCCGGAGCAACCTAGCAGTTACGCGGCGTATCAATAGATACGCCAGCGTAACTGCTTCGTGGATCTGGCCCAGAGTATTATTTTATTGTAAAAGAATTATAAAAATCTTGTACATAAAGACAGATGCCTTTCTTCGGTACTCTTACTTTCTTTGTTTAGGAAAAACAGTAAAAGCTAATATTGATAATATGCCTTTTACTGAATTAGAAGATATATATATATATATATATATATATATATATATATATATATATATATATATATATATATATATATATATATATATATATATATATATATGTATATATATATATATACACTTAGAAAAAATACATGTTGTGTGTGTCTTTATCATTGCGTTGCTGTTTTGTTTGCACGTATGTGTAAAAAAATATTTGCCAGCCTAATGTTTCTATATATTCATAAAAAATATTCATAGTAAATGTTGCACTGTTTTCTTTATTTTACAGCAGTCTGAAATCTTGTGCACAACATCTCCCCCTACTGGGCAAAGTCTGTATATAACGACACAATCTTTTAAAGCAAACAATGCAGGTAGACAAATATTCTTTATATGATTATTTTATTTTCCAAAAATTTGGCAACCACTAAAACTCTCATTTGTTAATAAATTGCTATAGTTTACTGTTGGTAAACTATGATTAACATTAAGTTTATTTAGTAAAATGTCTCTTTTAAAAAAAAAATCTATATTTTATGGCATATCAGTGGGATTATACATTTTGTACATTTTATTTTCTAACTTTTAGCTTATTGTAATGCGGGATCTGTAGATGGAAGAAAATTACCTATCACTAACAATCCTTCCAGTGAGCTATTGACAAATTCTTAGATAATTATTTTAAAAGCTGAACTGGGCAGATCTAAAAAAAAAAAAATCATTAAAAAATATTTTAATCCAGCTGTGCATAAAGAATTTAAAAATAAAATAAAATAATGTACAGCTCTATTTTTGTAGAAAATATTGCAAATCCTTGCTAAGCTAAACTGTATATTGACTTGAAAGGAGCTGTACACTGAAGATCTTCAGGCTCGATTTACAGTCCCCTTCAAGTCAATGGGGGCTCAATGCACAGATACAGCCAATGCTGAAGAGGATTTAGTCAGCTAAGACTATAAATATGAAATGAGGCAGCAGTTCTGCAATGGAGGACTTAAAGAGTATGTTGCGCATAGAAAACATGATATCCCCCAGTTTATGTTTTGAATCCTCCGTTACGCACATGGTTAAATACCACTGCCATGTATAGGTGTGGAAGCCCTATTGTGTTCATGTTGTAACCATCTGGGTAATTTTCACATTATCAATTTTTCTATGACCATCACAGAGTTGGTCAACCGCTACACAAAATTTGTCATATACAGTATTTAGTGACATGCACTTTATGCAACATACAATATGTGGTCAGAACTACTGGGACGACTGAGTGACAGAATAAGGGACCATATTTCAAATATTAGAATAAATAAAAACGCCAGTCTGTCTAGGCACGTCCAGCTTTCTCATCATCGGAACTTACAGTCCCTTAGAGTTCAGATCGTTGAAAGAGTAGATAGACATGTCCACAGCGGTGACCGATACTCACTTCTATGTTGGAGGGAGGTATTCTGGATTTTTGAATTGGACACCCGCTTTCCCAGCGGTTTAAATTTTGAGTGGGACATTACCCGCTATTATGAATAGTTTGCTTTCTCCTCTAGTTGTCGTTTTTTTCTGTTTCTCTCATTATCCCATTCTATTGTATAGGATGGTTAATATTAAATAATAAGGTTAAAAAACCTACCTACCATAATTTGAGCCATCTCTTTGAGTTCTGTTTAGGAATTTCCTACATCTGTTCTTTTGAGTATACATTTTTATACTTCATGTTTTGTTCATTTAGATTACTAATAATGAATACTGCTTTTAATGGGGTTTAGATAAATGTATATATATATATATATATATATATATATATATATATATATATATATATATCTCGTATTTATCGGCGTATACCGCGCACTTTTTTGCTCTGAAAATCAGGGCAAAATCGTGGGTGCGCGATATACGCCGATACCCACTTTCCCGCGCCGAGTTTGAATACTGCGTCGGCATATACCGAGCACAGTACACTTGTGTAGAGTCGGGCAGGCTTTGCTCCTCTCGCGTACAGGACGTGAGCGCGGGAGTAGCCGAGCCTGCCCAACTATACACGGCCGCCGATGGACGCCGCGCAAGACACCAAAACTATAAGTACTAAAATCTTTTTTTACAGGAATGTCGGGTCCACTTTAGGGGTGCGCGCTATACGCCGGAGAGCGCAATACCCCGATAAATACGGTATATATATAGATATATCTATATATATATATAGAGATATAGATTATATATATATATGTATATATAAAATCAAATTTGTGTACATTTTGATACTTTCACTGGTCATCCTAGTCCCTCTGTAGCCTCAAAATCACATATCTGGTTTCTGTTTGCCACGCAAAAAAGCTTCTCGGATTCAACAACAGTGACCATATTTTTACTGTTGCCCAGAAAACAAGTATAACTTGCCACAAGTTTTTGTTTTTACTTTCTGTGCATTTTCACTGGCAAGTTGTACACTTGCAGAGCACTAGAAGCACAAGTTCTAGTTGACACTTTTCCAATTAGTAGCAAATGTGAGTGGAACGTTTTTAGCACAAGCAAAGTTGCAGTGGTGAGTCTACAGCAAAAGCTCTGCAAGTCTACAGCATGAAAATTCAGCCACAGTGACCCCTGTGGTGGGATGACTATTGCACAACATAACTGAACCAGAACTTGCAGCAGATAAAGTTGATCTGGAGTCATGCAATTCCGGACTTGCTGCAATTGTACAACAAACATGTGAAGCCTGGCAAGTCTAGCAATAACTTAGCAAGTCAATTTCAAATTTGCAGCACAATTGCTTGCTATCTGGGTGGTTTGTTTGATTTTTGATCATGTGACAGCCAATTATACATTTAAACTCCCCCCACCCTACCCTTGGTCAGAACTCCCATCCCCATGATATAACTCAGAGGGGCAAAGCAAAACACATTGTGGGTGTGGTCTGGCTGAAGTCCTTCATCCTTTCACATGGGTCTGTTTCATGAGGTGCGACTCACTGATGTTCTTCCTGTCATCTTAAAAAATTATACTTTTTTACAAATGGGTAAATTATTAGATAAAGAAAAAGGACTAAAGTCAGGGGGCCACGATATTGGAGTAGACCTGCATTTTACAAGGAAAGATCTCAAAAGTGGAGTTCCTCTAATGGGTTTATTTATTGAAGGTTTGATGATAATTAATGTTAATTCACCCAACTGAAATTTAACAGGATACCCCAATAATTTAGTTATTTTGTGGCACAGATAGGAAAATCTTGTAAAACTGAATGCTGCCTAGTTGAATATTATTTATACAAAAAAAGCACAAGGGCGACACAAATAATCCATAACATGTACAAACCGGCAACTCAACAGCTTCTCTGTAGAAATTTTTATTGTAGCATTACAGCAGTAAAATCATCCTAAATGATGACGAGTTTCGGCCTAAACTTTTGATGAAGGCTTAGGTCGAAACGCGTCAGTGGATGATGTTACTGCTGTAATGCTATAACAACATTTTCTATGGAGAAGCTGTCGAGATGCCGGTTTGTACATGTTATGGATTCTCTGTGAACTCAGTTAGCCAGAGCAACAACGACTCTGCACACTAACTACATCATACAGCGGTAGAGCTTGGGTGAGATTTATTTTGCTACACAAATAATAATAATAATATTGAACAATTCAAAGATAGTATCTTTGAATTTTGAATTACTAGTGTTGGTTTACTAAAGGCAAATAGCTGTTCACCTTTCAAGGGAATTTTAACTTTGCAAAATAATTTTTCCATACCTTATGACGCGTACACACGATCGTTTTTCGGCATGAAAAAAAACGTTGTTTTTCAGCATGTCCAAAAAACAAAGTTTTTCCATCTTCATCATTAAAAACAATGTTGCCTACACACCATCGTTTTTGAAAAATTATGAACAAAGCGCGGTGACATACAACACGTATGACGGCACTCTAAAGGGGAAGTTCTATTCACCTTTGGGCTGTTTTTAGCTGATTCCTTGTTAGTAAAAGACGATTCACGCTTTTTTGTCTGTTACAGCGTGATGAATGTGCTTACTCCATTATGAACGGTAGTTTTACCTGAACGAGCGCTCTCGTCTCATAACTTGCTTCTGGGCATGTGCGAGTTTAAAACATAGTTTTTGCCCACACACGATCATTTTTAACAACACGAAAAACGACATTTTAAAAAAACGACGTGAACAAATGCAGCATGTTCGATTTTTTTTTGTCAAATACCTTTTTAAGGTCCAAATCTAGGCTTTTGCAATTTTGTTTCAGAGACCCTTGAAGCCCACATGCGATCATTTTAAATGAAGTTTTTAAAAACGGCAAAGTGAGTAGTCTTTTTGCTTGTATTAAATCAACGCCATTATGACATAATTCTGGGAGTTAAGGGAGTTTAACCACTTGCCGCCCGCCACCTGCAAATGACGGCTGAGCGGTGCGACTCTTGTTCTGGGTGGACGTCTTATGACGGCCGCCCAGAACGACCATTCTTGCGTGGCCCTGGGGGAGTTCAGCACGGCGATCGCGGTCGCACCATGTTGCTAGGACATGGAGTGACCCCGATCTGTGTAAAGAGTCGCAGCTGCGGCTCTTTGACCATGTGATCGGCTGTGACCAATCACAGCTGATCACATGTAAACACGGAGATCTCCTTGCCTCACACTGACAGAGAGTGAGGAGAGGAGAGCTGATCAGCGGCATCTCCTCACAAGGGACAGCTCGCTATGTAATCAGGGCCAGCAATGATTTCCCACCGCTGCCAGCAATCAGTGCCAACCAGTGCCCATAATTGCCACCAACCAGTGCCCAAAATGCTTTCAGTGATCCCCTGTCATAAGGGATCATGGAAAGTTGGTAAGGAGCAATTTCTACTGATTGGTGGAGGATTTATCACAATTTTTGGACACGTTAATTCACCAGCCTTAGGATTTCTGCACAGAGTACTGGTGTTCAGCATTTATCGTTTATAATTCAAGCACTTATGGACTTTATTATTTCGTTTTTAGGTTTTTTCATTTTCATTTATTTATTAGTTATTAATATATTTTAAGTTTATTAATTGGCATGAGATTGCTTGCAAACACGGTAACTGATGCTTCATAATATTGGATATATCATTTTTTTCTTTTTATTATTATATGCTATTAGTCACATATTAGTTCATTACCAGCCTGTTTTGGTATTTATAATTTTGGTGATTGAGTTCCCTTAATTAATATTTACATCACATGGTTAGGGGGAAGCGCAATTTATTTTTTCTTCTTATATGTTTTTCTGTACTAATTGTTTACATGTTAATCGCAGCTTCCAACTGAACAAACTGCAACTTAGCTTTATAGTTGTTCTTTTCCTTTTAGCACTTTTTAGCACAGTATTTTCTATTTTTTTCCAGTGCCCAAAAGTGCCAGCAACAAGTGCCCAAAGGTGCCAGCAATCAGTGCCCACAAGTGATGCCAGTCTGTGCTGGCTATTAATGTTGCCCATCAATGGCCATCACTGCTGCCCATCAATGCTCATCACTGCTGCCCATCAATGCTACCCATCAATGCCCATCAGTGCAGCCCATCAGTGCCGCCTATCTATCCGGCCAATCTGTGCCCACCAGTGCTGCATATTTGTGCCCACAAGCGCCACCTGTGTCCACCAGTGCCGCCTATCTGTGCCCAGTGCCACACATTAGTGCCGCCTATCAGTGCTCATCAGTGCCACATATCAGTGCCACCTATCAGTGCCCATATTTGTGCCTCCTCATCAGTGCCACCTAATCAATGCCCATAAGTGCTGCCTCATCAGTGCCCATAAGTGCAACCTCATCAGTGCCCATCAGTGCAGCCTATCGGTGCCCATCAATGCCACATCATCAGCGCCCATCAGTGAAGGAGAAAAAGGACTTACCGTATTTATCAGGGTATACCGCACACTTTTTCCCCCTTAAAATCAGGGGGAAATCGTGGGTGCGCGATATACGCCGATACCCGCTTCCCGCGCTGTGTTTGAATCTGCTGCAGACATATACCGAGCGCAGTACACTCGGGTACACTCGGCCGGGCTTGGCTCCGCTCGCGGTCACGCCCTGTGCCGCCTCCTAGCCTCTATGCGCGAGGAGCCGAGCGTGGCCGAGCGTGCCCGAGTGTACTACACTTGGTATATGTCGGCGGCGGCGTTCAAACACAGCGCGGGAAGCGGGGATCGACTCAGAAACAGCGCGGGAGAAGCGGGGAGGACACCACCGAGGCCGCAGACAGACGCCGGACCGGACAAGGCTGCAGATGGACGCCGGGCAAGACACCGACAAGGGGCATTCAAACTGTAAGTATTTATTTTTTTCCAGAAATTTCCCTTCCAGGTTGGGGGTGCGCGCTATACGCCGGGGCGCGCTATACGAAGATAAATACGGTATTTGCACAATTTACTGACAGAAACTAGCTAAAAGCTGAAAAATGGCTTGGGCAGGAAGGGGGTTTAAGTGCCCTGTATTGAGGTGGTTAATCAGTCATGTGCAGCAGCAGAATAAATAAGTAAACTGGATTTTTCTTTACATGATTGGATAATTAAAGTGAATATTTATTTTGTGTGAAATCTCTCAACTACTTTAGTAAATCAGCCTCTCTCAGAGCACTCTGAGATAATAGGGCATATTATTGAATGTGACATCCACCAATATTCACATTCCCTGCATTTAAAACACACACACACACCACAACACCTATTGTGATTAATAGAGTTAAGCCCCGTACACACGACCGAGTTTCTCGGCAGAATTCAGCCAGAAACTCGGTTCAGAGCTGAATTCTGCCGAGAAACCCGGCCGTGTGTACACTTTAGGCCGAGGAAGCCGACGAGGACCTCGGCGAGGAAATAGAGAACATGTTCTCTATTTCCTCGTTGTTCAATGGCAAAAGTCGGCCTGCCGAGTTCCTCGGCGGCTTCCACACTGAACTCGACGAGGAACTCGATGTGTTTGGCACGTCGAGTTCCTCGGTCGTGTGTACGGGGCCTGAATGTCACAAATCAAGTCCTGGGGAAATGTCAGTCAAATTGGCTTTTAAATTTTGATAAATATACGCCTAAGCTTGAAATCTGTTTCTATGACTATTATGTTCAGAATGGAATGTTTATGTTGTAGTAGGAAACATTCAGGATTCTTTCATTGTTAAATTTTGCTGGGAATCTGACTTTTCAGGCTGCTTTAATGCAGATGAGCAGAGTGCAGATATAAGATGTTGAAAGTTTTTGCAGCTTTAAATCGATACAGTCTGAATTATTCAGAGCCCCAAAGCCTTTTTTTCTTTTAATTCTTGCGCATAATGTTAAGAATACCGGTCAGCCATTGCAGGTGGTCAGCATAATCCTGGTACAGCAGAGGATGCAGGGTTGTGTGATCCTGTTATTTCCTTATTTCTACCATCTGGTTTGTTGCTGATTTCACAGCTTTCCTGCAACTATCAAAATCAGTTTCCAGCTTATTAAAGTGATAATAAATCCTCAGTTTTTAAGCACTGTCAGCAGCTAATTTATTCACTTACTGCATATGCAGCTTCTGTATCTTTTCTTCCTTGCCTATGTGCCAGTTAAAGTTGTTGCCATGACCACTTCCCCAGGTTTTAGGGTGGCTCCTTTTTCTTTCTGTAGCCTATGGAGTCACCCTTGCATGCAGGGACTAGAGTTGTGTCTCCCTACACTGTGTCCATCAATAGAAACACACAGCTCCATAACCTAGAATAGCAAGGCCCTTACCTGCTCCTCCCTTCTCCTCCCATTTCCCTTCTCCAAGCTGGCAGACTGTCCACTGGTAAATAGTATGTAAACCCAACATTTCATATTCCTAATATGTGCCTGCTGTACCATGTATGTACTGGGAAATGCTAGCCATATTAAAAGTGAAGCTCTGAGGTGCATACAGATGCACAGGTCTTGGCCTGCGGGTGCTCGTTTTCCTGTGCACAGCCGTGCACAAACTGGTGCACAAACGCCACCACTTATATTGGCACCAATTGGGCTATTTAAGCTCAGCAGCTGTACTGGTCAACGTTGTCTGATCTACGGAGTTCTTGTGCTCATGTCCTAAATTCTGTATTTACTCCTGTTTTTTACATGGCTTGACTTGACCACGTTTGATCTTCTTCTGCACTGACCTTGGCTTGGCTTGCCTTGATGCTAAACTTGGCCTGTACCATGACCATTTTCCTGGAACAGGCGCATCCGAGCTACTACCTCCTGTGCAATGCCTGGTGAGCCTCAAGAACACAGCACTCAGCCTGTGAAGTCTCTATAAACCTCCATATAGTCCATGCAAAAAAGGAGAAAGGCTGGTGCCATGGAAGTCGGCTAAAACATTGTTTTATTAATGCATGTGAACAACAGTCAAAAAGAAAGCCAATTCTGCCTACTGTCCATGCCTGATCTGACCATTTGTAACTGAACCGACTTGTCTGACCGCACATACTATCTTGTCCTGTCTGCTCGGCATCCCCTGACCGTCATGCTACTTACCTGGTCCCTGCGGGTTATCTTTTAGCTAAGTTCCTCCCAGCCTGCTTGCACCAGCGGTCAGTCATTTGCAAGCCAAGTAACTGTCAGTCTGCCATCTGCCAGCTTAGAACCTACTGCACCTGTTGCTATCTGCTGTTCTGGCCTTCTAATCATTCCTGACTAAGTACCAGTCACTTACCTGTGCAGTCTGCTGGACACCTCACAGGCACTCGTACCTGAGGTCTTGCAACCACTGTCTCACCACCACTGGCCACTGACTTGAAGCTGTAAGGCCCTGTACACACGACCGGATCTGTCCGCTGATACTTGTCTGCGGACCAGTTTCAGCAGACAAGTTCGGTCGTGTGTACAGCCTATGGGACCGTTTTTCGGTGGACATTTGTCCAGCCGACCGTTTTCCAGCGGACAAAAATTTCTTAGCATGCTAAGAAACCTGTCCGCTGGAAACCTGTCCGTCGGACATGTTCGGTCGTCTGTATAGACTCACCGGACATGTCCGATCGACCGCCATCCCTCGCATGCGTCGAAGTGATTCGATGCATGCGTGGAAGTATTTACCTTCCAGGGCCGCGCACGTCCCAGCGTAATCGTCGTGGCGACGGCGCGGCCACGTCACCGCGTATTGTGTACACGCGGATTTCTGTTTGATGGTGAGTACACACATCAAACAGAAATCGGCCAGACGACTGTCTGCTGAAAACGGTCCGGCGGACCTTTTTCATCGGACAGTCCGTCCGTGTGTACAAGGCCTAAGAGAGACCTCTCCCCCTCTTCATGTCAGACTCTACAACCAGGTATGTGACAATGTATTTGTGTTAAAAAGTACCATGTTCTCTTTGCATGGTTTATTTTGTGTGAAATACCTGGTGATCCTGCCAGTCCCCCTGCTTTCCTATTTCAACGTGACCATACTAGGCATGAGAGCAAATCCATCTCAGCCTACAAACCCTGTCACTTAGAAGTTCACTGTTCTGCTTTCTCCTTGCCTTCTAGTGACACCCCCCCCCCCCTCAGTCTCCACCCTCAGCTCTCTAAGCCATTTATGCAACTAAAAACTGAGGTCATGTGATCAGTTATAGAGAAAAAAGGTATTTGGAATTTTTTGATATATCTATACAAAAATGTTTGCCTTGCACTTCTATTTTAAACAGAATGGGTTGTTTTACAAGCAAAGGGTTCACATATAATTTAACTATTTTCTGTGAAGACTAGAAGTTCAAAGCTCTAATTCTCCTGGGGATCACAGGAGTGTACTTCATTCTGCACTCCTGCAACCTGTATTCAGCCGACAGCAGGCTAAGGCCCACTGTTGTCTGACGTGACTTGTCTGGTCCAGACGCTGGAGAGATCTCGACTTTAATGTCAGGATCCACCCAGATGCCTGACTGGCAGCTGGCTCAACCTCTCAGTGCACTGCTGAGAGCCTGAGCCAGCCGCTCCCTCCATTCCACAGTCTAGCACTCCATTGAGTGTTGGAAGGGCAGAGCAGAGAGCCAGTGTTTGACAGTCACTGGCTCTCTGCTGACTAAAGACCGAGAACTGAGTGATCAGCAGTCTTTGATTGTTCGGTTCTTGGTGTAGAGGTGGCAGGAGACAGATGCAGCATCATATTAATCTTCAATCCACCTTAGTGAGTATAAATGTTTTTTTTTAATCCTGAACTTCTCTTTTAACTATTAGTATTTTCTTTACTTGTGGAAAATGTCCTTGTCCTGGAAAATGAAGACTTCTGCAGGTCATATTCTGAACACATTTTCTTTCGGAAATCACAGCCTTCAATTTCACATCATGTTGCTGCAGAAAAACACTTTCTTTTTGAGAATTTTTTTTCTTGTGCTTATTTTCTATATTGATTATATTTCTTACATGATTCTCCCATCATTGATTAGAAAATCATTTGTTTTACAAAAAAAATTCAAAATGCCCAATCTCTCAAATTCAATTGCCGCACAAAAATCAGCCATTGCTGCGACCCACTAGTGGTGTGAAATTCAAACAAAAAGTCTTAGATAAGATTTTTGAAAGAAAATTATTTTGGAATTTGACCCATGTATGTCCGGCCTAAGGCTTCATATACACTTCGCCGTGATGACCCGCGATTGCAGTGGAGAGTATCTACTGGACTGTGTTGTCTTTTCACTGCAAAAAACAGTGTTCTGCAGCTTCCCTGGCGGTATATATATGTCAGATGTTTTTATCTCAAAGCAGTACATTGTTTTGCATGGAAATATATTGTAGGGCTGTAATACTTAGTAATAACACACTTAAATCTGTCCAAACAAGAGTCTAGTAGACATCCCGGGTATCATAAAGTTTGAAACACAAAATCATAAATTATAATAAATAACTATAAATAATTATAAAAAATAATAATATAATAATTAAAAAAAAAAATTCCCTACGAATCACCCTCGCACAATTCTGCAAGCGTTCTAATTTACTATCACTGTTTTCTATCTGGTCTAAATCAACTTTTGACGTAAAGGGACACTTTTTGGTTGCCATGGACAATCAAGTTTCCAGGCAGAAAGAACAGTATATATAATATAAAAGTGCATCCAGGACACTGGACAAAGCACTAGGGACAAAGGGGATGTGAAATTATTTAATACAGTAATGTAATCTGTAAGATTACAGTGTACTGTATGTGTTATGTTTTTTGTACTTTTTGAATTTGCGACGCTCGCAAGGAAGCCTGGCACACAGAGCATTGGGCGGATGATCTGGCGGAGGACACAGCGGGGGAACATAAAAGGATCCTGGTGACAAGGTAAGTAAGCTGTACCAGGATCCTGCAATGAAATCCAGAGTGTCCGGTGGTCAAATTAGTTGACTCATCAAGCTCCAATCCTTTCCACTGTTTTGGAATAAGAATATTGGCTATCTTAGACATATTGGTTGGCCAATTCCTATGGCACAATCAGTGTGCATCATTCACTTACTTCCTTTCTTGCAAGCATATGAAAGATTAGTGGGGTTTGGGAAGAGCCTGACTTATATCAGGTGTCCCCGATGTAGGTGCTCCTATTTTAGCCCCCAAAGATATGCAAAATGTACATACTGAAAATTCTTAAAGAGCTTTAATATGCAGACAGTGTAACATCTTTTTAATTACATGCTGCCCCCCGTCATATTTTGAATGTATTATGTAAATATAGTTGGTAATATACACTTGATAAAAAGAAAAGAAAAACTTTACATTGATTTTATGCCCTATTTTTTATTTTCTGTTTTCTATATACTCTTGATTAATGGAGCATCTGTTGTTATTCTAGTCCATGACTGTCCCCTCTGTCTTCAAGTATCCATTGATTAAATAATATTACAAGAGCATGCATTGCAGGCTTCCATATGTCTCACTTATTTGATCATTTGTAGGTTGGATCCCTACGTAGAAAGTTATGCCTTAAAAAGACTATTCTTCATTACACATTAAAGCTGAAGGATAACAACACTTTTATGGGCTGTTTTAGTATTTTTCCAACATACAGTATATTGCAAACTGGTCTTGTAATCTCATTGGATTCTTAAATAGCATGAGTGTTGGATATATGCAGGTATTATACTAATCTGAAATGGTTGTATGTAAAGACTCATCCCCAGGCAATGTGTAGAATCAATTAATAAAATGTTAATACTATCTGGGGAAAAGCAATCAGTTAAAATTTTTATATAAACTACTGCAACCAGATTCCACAGGCTCTGACGTTTCTAGTTTATTGGGATTGCCACCTAATGTGACATGACTCTGTGCTGTGCAACCTCCATCTCTAAAGCCTCGTACACACGCACGGTTTTCTCGGCAAGAACCAGCAAGAAAACTGCTGGCAGAGTTTTCTTGCCGAGTAAACCGAGCGTGTGTACGAGGCTTTCAGGTTTTTTGTCTAGAAATCTGACCAGAATCTCGACGAGAAAAATAGAGATCCTGCTCACTATTTTCTCATCGAGATTCTTGTCGGCCTGTTTCCCGACGAGAAACCCGAGAGTGTGTATACTTACCTGTCGTCGTGGAAACCCGTGCATGCTCGAAATGACTTTGACGCATGTGCGGTAGCTTCCACGGCATAGGTAGGGTGAAGCAAGATGGCGGCGACGGCATTGAATGTGACGAGCGCATGCTCGTCGTACGCGATGACGTCACCGCGTTCTTGCCTTCCAAGAGAACCGCGGTTCTTTTGAAAGGACTGTGTTCTCTATGTTCTCGTTGGGAGATTCTCGGCAGTGTTTTCCTGCCGAGAAATCCAAGAGTGTGTATGCTTACAGTACCTCTCCATGGAAACCCGCGCATGCTCAAAATGGCTCTGATGCATGTGCGGTAACTTCCAAGGCATAGGTAGGGTGAAGCAACATTGCGGCGACGGCATTGAATGTGACGAGCGCATGCTCGTCATAGTTGATGACGTCACCGCGTTTGTGCCATTCAAAAGAACGGCGGTTCTTTTGAATGGCCCGTGTGTACACTCGGCCGGCAAGAGAATCTTGCCAAGAATCCCGTCAGGAAAAACAACGTTTTTTTCCTGACGAGATTCTGGGCCGTGTGTACAGGGCTTAACAGATAACATTTTTTGCCTATAAAGGTGTTAAATTTATTGGGTAATAGATAGATAGATAAAATCCTGACCTGTAAAAAAGGTTTACAGTTGCAGCTTGTCCATGTATTTATAATATGAACAACTATTTATTAAAAACCCATGTATCTATGAGTTTTTAACTCACCACAATCAATACGCCTGCTTTATGCAATAAAATATATTAATAACATTGCAAAAATGTCATCCCATGCAAAGTAGGTTAACAACATACTATAGATACAAGTTTATAAATTATAGCAGTGTTACTTTAACCTCGGCCTTGATGTTGATGACTGCACAGGACATAGATTTTACCACGATCCATATATCTATTATATTTATAGCATGGTAAATGCTATCCAGCACGATTTTCACGTTTCCAACACCCCTTTATCGATCTGTGCGATGCATACATTTATGATTGCATCCATTCCATAATCTAAGGATATGTATCCACATCCTGGCTTGTTTCTCGAAGGAATATGAAGGGCAATGTCAATGTGAAACGTGTGCTATTATTATGTGCATTGCTTCATTCTACGTGTTGATATAACTTCTCATTTGTCTTTAAGTTCTAACAGGCATGAACTTTCATATTGCAATTCTTTTCTAGGGCAATTAAAGTTGAATTAAACTTAAAGAATAATAAAACTGCTAGAAAGTGGAGTCTTTGAAAGAAGAGACATGCAAAAAAAAAAAAAAATTGCTTCTGCTCTGAGTTTACAGTATTATCTGTTCAGAGAATGAGGGAATGAAGCCGGGTGCTTGCAAAAGTTAAATCATCGGAGGCTACTCAATGGGCAAAGATGATGATGGAGGACCTGGAGTTAGCGGCAGAGTAGATGGTGGTTGTGGGTAATGAAGAAGTGATTGACAGCCTGGCCGAGTCAGTGCTGGAAGGAAAGCACACTTACAAGGTAAATGTGCCATAATGTGTGAGTAATCTGTGCATACTTACACAGTAAGGCAAGGGCATATCCAATACAGACGTTACTATCATAAGAATATTAGAGAATGTCATTGCAGACTCTTTACTTTCCATGCTGCCACATGCATTTCAATTACTTCCTCGCTGAATGAGAGGGTCTGACTACTATGATCTCATCATAACCACAGTTTAAAAAGAAAACATGTTGGGGAAATCCATGAATCAATCACACGAGTGGGAAATTACTTTTCTGGAATTGCTTTTACACAATGGAGGTCAGGAAAGACAATTTGCAAAGCTTTTTGTTAAAAGTTAATTTGTATTAAACGCTATGTGTGATATATGTTAAAGTTTCTATACCCTCTTCAGTCTATCATGAATGCTGCTGCCAGACTCATCTACCTTACCAACCGCTTAGTGTCTGTAACCTCTCTCCGTCAATCCCTACACTGACTTTTGATCGCCCAGCAAATTAAATTCAAAATACTAACAACAACATACAAAGCCATTCACAACACAGCCTCCAGCTGCATCACCAATCTTGTCTCCAAATATCACCCAAACCGTCCTCTCCGTTCCTCTCAAGACCTCCTGCTCTCTAGCTCCCTAGTCTTCTCCTCCTGTGCTTGTCTCTAGGACTTCTACAGAGCCACTCCCATCCTCTGAAACTCTCTACATCAATATGTCCGGCTTTCTCCTATTCTGGCTGCCTTTTAGGCGATCCCCGAAAACTCATCTCTTCAGGGAAACTTATCACACTTCAAACTAAATTAACTTTTATAACTTCCACCAGCTTATCCCCCCACAGTTACAACCTTTTGCCCCACCCTATTAGATTGTTAGCTCTTATGAGCAGGGTCCTCCTAACCCACTTGTATTTTATTGTATTGTAACTGTACTGTCCCTCTTTTGCATAACCTGTTGGCGCTATATAATCCTGTATAATAAAAATAATAATAATAAAGTGTCACTAAAGGCAAACATTATTTTTTTAGTTTTGCATAGAGTGGAGAGGAATTAGAACTCTTGTCAGATGGTATTGCTGGGGGGATTCACCCCTCTATTTGTCCTGTTCTGATTTCCTCTCTCTACCAGTTTTGGCTATGGCATAGGAAGTGATAGGAAAGCTTTATAATGGGAGACACTTCTGTCTGCCAGTACCTAGGTCACTACCTTATTTAGTAGTGATATAGGGACCAACAAATGGAACCACAGCAGGAGATGATGCATCCAACACACCTGAAAGTGCCAGAGGCACTGTAGCTCTTGAAAAGATTGCAGTTACTGCTTGTTGGAGAGAGCTAAATTAGCATCTGCCCTATGCCCCGTACGCACGATCAGATCTTTGCCGGACCAAATTCACATTGGAATTCCAACGGAATTCCATCGGAGGAAAAGAGAACATGTTCTCTATGTACACTCTGATGGAATTCATCGGAATTTCCGATGGAATTACTCCGATGGGGCATACATGTGGTCGGAATTTCTGATGGAAAAAGTCTGTCTGACTTTTTCCATCGGAAATTTCGATCGTGTGTACGGGGCATTAGAAGGCATCATTTTTTTTTTTTAAGAGAAGTAGGGCGGGAGCAGCTATCTCAATCTCCCGTTGGCTTGCTAAGAGGCTTAGCCAGCTGCCAGTCCAGCCCTCTGGGTGGATCCCAGCCGTCAGTGAGCCAAGTCAGTCGTCAGCGAGCTTTAGCCATAGGAGAATGTGTGATCCGTAAGAGAAATAGGCCATAGATCCCCTTTAAATCTGGGATAGCGATAGTCACTTTAAACGCATTAAAAGTACTATTATACATTGACATCAAATTAAAAATAGGTTATTATCTACATTATATTATTTTTAATTCAAACAAGTTATCGTTTAACCACTTGAGACCCGCGCTGTAGATGAAAGACGTCCATAGCGCGGCTCTCAACTGCCGGTTAGTCTCTGGACGTCCTTTTATGTGCATTCCCCGCGTGCACAGCGGGGAAAAACTGTGCCCGGCGCATCGCTGAGTTCCCGATGCGCGTGCCTGGCGGCCACGATGTCCGCCAGGTACCTGCAATCGGAAGTGACAGCAGGGACGTGGAGCTCTGTGTGTAAACAGGGAGGGAGGAGACCGATGCTGTGTCCCTTGTACATAGGGACACAGCATCGATCACCTCCCCTAGTCAGTCCCCCTCCACACACAGTAAGAATCACACCCAGGGAATACATTTAACCCCTTCCTTACCCCCTAGTGTTAACCCCTTCCCTGCCAGTCACATTTATACAGTAATCAGTGCATTTTTATAGCACTAATCGCTGTATAAATGTGAATGGTCCCAAAATAGTGTCAAAAGTGTCCGATATGTCCGCCGCAATATCGCAGGCCTGACAAAAAAATATAAAAAATCGCAGATCGCCGCCATTACTAGTAAAAAATAAAAAATAAATTCATAAATCTATCCCCTATTTTGTAGGCGCTATAACTTTTGCGCAAACCAATCAATATACGCTTATTGCGATTTTTTTAAACAAAAATATGTAAAAGAATATTTATCAGCCTAAACTGAGAAAAAAATAGTTTTTTTAACAAAAATTGGGATATTATTATAACAAAAAGTAAAAAATATTGTGTTTTTTTTCCAAAATGTTTGTCTTTTTTTGTTTAATAGCGCAAAAAATAAAAATCGCAGAGATGATCAAATACCACCAAAAGAAAACTCTATTTGTGGGAAAAAATTATAAAAATATAATTTGGGTACAGTGTTGTATGACCGCGCAATTGTCATTCAAATTGCAACAGTGCTGAAAGCTGAAAATTGGTCTGGGCAGGAAGGGGGTTTAAGTGCCCAGTAATGAAGTGGTTAAAGAAGAACTCTCATCTAAACAAAAATATGTTCTATCATTTCCAATGGAAAGGTTGTATAACCACTTCCGGACCGCCACACGACTGTATACGTTCTGACTTTAAAGAGGGATATCTCGGTTATGGCAGCAGCTGTTGCCATAACTGAGGTATCCATCTCTTCAGGCGGCGGTCCAGTTCACAATAATGGTGGTCTCTGCAGCAGATTCGCTGCAAGATCGCTGTTATCAGCGGTAGCGGTAGCGGTAGCGGCGGTGATCGGGTCCTAATCCTAGTTGGGTATGGATACGAGTGAGGAAAAGTTGGCCCCCACCCGTCTATACACCATAGCAGTTTTTTCAAATGACATTTTTCTTTATTGCATTTTAGTCTAAATATGAGATCTGAGGTATTTAAGACCCCAGATCTCATATTTAAGAGGACCTGTCATGCTTTTTTCTATTATAAAAGATGTTTACATTCCTTGTAATAGAAATAAAAGTGACACATTTTTTTTAAAAACAGTGCAAAAATAAATAAAATCAAGTAAAAAAAAAAAAAAAAATTGTTAAAGCGCCCTGTCCCTACGAGCTTGCGCGCAGAAGCGAACGCATACATGAGCAGCGCCAGCATATGAAAACGATGTTCAAACCACACATGTGAGGAATCGCCGCGATCGTTAGAGCAAGAGAAATAATTCTAGCCCTGTAAATCAAAACATGCAACCTGTAGAATTTTTTGGGGGGGAAATTTTTGAGGGTAAAAGTTTGACGCCATTCAACAAGCGGGCACAATTTTGAAGTGTGACATGTTGCGTATCAATTTACTCGGCGTAACATTATCTTTCACAATATAAAAAAAATTGGGCTAACTTTACTGTTGTCTTATTTTTTAATTAAAAAAGTAATTTTTTTTCCAAAAAAGTGCGCTTGTAAGACCGCTGTGCAAATACGGTGTGACAAAAAGTATTGCAATGACCGCCATTTTATTCTCTAGGGTGTTAGAAAAATATATATATAATGTTTGGGGGTTCTACTGTAAGTAATTTTCCTGCAAAATAAATAGTTTTTAACTTGTAAACAGAGTCTGGAAAATGGGTTCGGTCCTTAAGTGGTTAAATATCAAAATAATTAGCAATTTTGTGTACATTTCTGAAATGAAGAGGGCTGCTAATGTGGAAATAAACTGAAGCAATCATCCAGAAATGCTTTTTGTCTGACTGTACCTACTGTGTCTGTCCTGACCCCACTGGCCAAGGAGGGGCCACACAAAGTAATTTAGTCAATTCCTCCACATGTATGTGTGTGACTGCTTTAGGCTTTGGATTCCTATACACAGAAATATTGTTATAAAAGGATTTCCTTTTTTCAGATTTTTCAGCAGAGTAATGGCATTTTATATCAGTCGCTTAGCTGTGTTCTTAACTTCGGTCACAGAGTAAGCTCATAACTGTTATACTGACTGCCTGCATGCAAATGCATTTCAAAGCAGCAATAGCTGGCCCACAATGCAGCATTTGTATGCTCTCAATGGAGGACATCAATTCATATCTGCATGTGGGAAATCATTTCTCACAACCAGATCAATCTGTAAAAGATATGACTGTAATGGTTCTTAGGGGGATTATCGGAACCATTCAGAAAAAGAAAAACTTTTGAACTAAGAAGCATAATGCTGTGTGATGCGTGAGATAATAGACTTAATAACTCTAAAAAATGAATTCACGCTAAAGAAATAAATATACAAAAATGTGCAAACTGCAGAAAAGTGACAAAGTGCTATACAATGAATTCCAATGGACTCATATATCGTGTAAATGTGCACACAACTACTATTCCACAAATACATAAATAACAGCATCAATATATGAAAGCCAGCTTGTTTAAATCATTAATGCCATTTTAACACCCCTACTAACACCATACAAACGCTATAGGAGAATTGGTTAAAGGGTTAAAATAACAAACATGTTATACTTACAATACCTATACTGTGCAGCTCGTTTTGCACAGAGTGGCCCCGATCCACGTCTTCTGGGGTCCCTCGGCGGCAGTCTCTGATCCTCCCCGCATGAACTCCACACATTCATGCGAGCGAGCTTGCATGGTGTGGAGTCCTTGCGGGCGTGCTCCCGTGATACAGCGAGCGGCTATAGCTGCTCACTGTATCACTCAGCCCCGCCCCCGGCGCACCGCGTCACTGGATGTGATTGACAGCAGCGCCAGCCAATGGCTGCGCTGCTTTCAATCCATCCGCTCTAGCCAATCAATGCCCAGGCTGAGCAGCGAAGAGGATGTCGGGGCCAAGCGTGGGACTTTGGAGGGGCCAGGTAAGTATAACGGGGGGCCGGTATTGTCTGAAGTTTTATTACCTTAATGCATAGGATGCATTAAGGTGAAAAAACTTTAACCTTTACAACCCCTTTAAGCCATAGAAATTTAGTAAAGTTTAAATAAGCCCCAAGAAATGCACACACTTTGGGAGCACATGTGTAAGAAGCCATACAAAAGGGTAGACAACAGAAGATAAGCGAAAATAAATCACATTGTGTAACAATCTCACCATGTATGAAACTCAAGCGATCATAGTAAAGGAAGTCAGGAGACAAGTGTCGCTCTCGCAGTAGATTTCGCTGATTTGCTGTGGTATAGCAGAGGAAAACCACCCGCATGTTCAGTTAGGTGGAGCTTTTTTATGTCGTTCACTGAATTGAAGATGTGCAAACCTGAAAAAGAAGTGATTGTCCAAAACTTTGATCTAGTCACTGCTGCACAATTATACCCTCCCATGTATAAATAGCTGAACACGAAAAAAATATTATTTCTGAAAGATGAATTAGCAGATACCTGCCAATGTACAAGCAAAATCTTATTTAAGCAAAGAGTTAAGTAGCCCCTTGCTCACTCCTCTTTCTCCCCGGCTGCCACTTAAACGGCTACTAATAACAACCCCCTGAGGACATCAATAGAGTCACTGTGTTGAATAATCACAGACTATCAGGCAAGGAGCCTTGCAGCAGCAGGTCCATTGCCTGTGACATCACACTTGGAGCTTGCATCTAGCTTTGAGTTGCTTTCATTAGCCCAGTCTGTTGGTCCGTCTGTGTTCTCCCTTAGATCTGCTATCTATGCTTTTCTGCACTGGAGCATCCTGCCTTGAGGAAAGGCTTTTCTATACAATTCGTTGGGAGGGATTCGTTGGGAGGAAAATAAAAAGGAATAGCAAGCAAAGACTAGGAGAGCTGCAGCATGAAATCTATCCCTGCTTGCTACTTGCTTTCTCTTTTGCTGCCTGCGATGGTTTTCAGCACTAGGTGAGTACAGAAAGCTTGTTCTGCATTGAGAATTATGTGTGGGATACTGTGCTGCTTTCCCTGTGCAATGCTGGTGGCTCAATTTCACAGCATAGACAGCTTATGTGCATATAATCCGACTGCTCTGGTTGACTCTCTCTGCCTTGATTTCCAGGAGCAGTAGACCACTCTAGGCACACATCTGATTCTGCAGGTCTGCGCTGATGGAGAATAGGAGCTTTTGTGTTAAATTAAACTTGACAGACACTTTATGTGTATTTAAAAAAAAACATTTTTAAAATATATTTTTTAAGGGTCAAGCATATGTCTGGTTGTGCCCATCTGGAACATTATTGAATTATTTCATAGGTTGGAGATTAAGATGACTTTGAACAAAGTTGCATTTCCAATCTAACTTTGAGTTTGCTCCTAGTTATCACCATGGGGTGGTCTTGGACATTGGCGGTATTGTGTGGTCTATATCAATGCTCCAAATCCAATTTACCCAATCTGTAGAAGAAAGTACAAAGTGCAATAACCTACAGAAACCAATAATTTTATCTTTCCCAGATCTGATTTCTTTAAACTGATGTTTTAATGTTTGCTTTGTGTGATTGGATTGTCTATATGATTTTTTTTTCTCTTTCTGAACTGTGGTGCTGAATAAAGCAACTCTTCTGTGTTAAGGAATGAGGTCTTTGCTGCTGTGGTTGGCAAATCCCTTAGTTGTCATATCTAATTACTAAATCATTTTGCTTATTGTTTGTCATCCTACTATGCTAATATGGTTCTGTGATCCCACCTGGTTCCTAGACTGCTACTATCATGCTTTGAACTGGATTTCCGTCTCCTTAGCTCAAAGCAAATTATGTGAAAGATGTATTATTAAGCTGTTCTCCTCTGTTCTGGTACCGATGGGGTTAAATCATTTCACTCATGTCTGTTGAAACAGCTGATGTGTTCGGCTTCTGCATCTAAATGTCTCTTCATTAAAACAATATTAGCGGTGACATTGATATTCCGTACTATTCCTGGAATATTGCTGCATTGTACGGGGTCTGTGTTATCCCTATGAATGATGAAAAGTTGGTCCTGTAGACAGTACAATATCTGTCATTGTGTTGTGTGGCTGCACCATGCAGTACTCTGTGTGCCCTCCTTGTGCCCTTCCCTCTGATCAGATCCAGAAGAAAAGATTGTTTGGTTTTCAGATTATTAACCCTCTGTAGCTACAATGGCTCTATAACCATTCATGTATTGTCTTATTAAACCGTGGTTCCGTTGTGGGAGCTTAAAGGGTAACACCTCCCCTCCTTCTCCAATAAATGTCACGAGACAAGCCAGGGCAAGGAATTATTACATTTTGTAGACAATATTTACTACCTGTGTTGTTCTGTTGTGCCCAACAGGCTTTTGAAATCTCTGTTGTACCCAATGGGTAACATATACATTTGTTTATTGCCATGAAGGACTGCCTTTAGTTGTCTAGAGTCCGAAATGAATTATTTGCATTAACATGACATTTAGTTATTATGTTTTATGGCAACAAGTATTTAATGAACAGTTTCCATTGTGGAACAGTTTTAACGTGCCTTATTGATCATCAAACGCTTCAAAATCGCACATAGGGCGTTTAGGGAGCACTATTCATGTGACAGTACGACTGTAAAAATTTAAAATATATAAATAACATCCTGTTTTCTAAACTGATAATTAACTGATTTACCTTGTTGGAAAACGCGGGTAGTAAATGGACTGGCAAACTCCACTTTGTCTTTGGATGATCTAGGTCTGTATTTTCAAAGGCGGGCGTACGTTTGTACAAAGTGACAGCAGGTCAACAAAGGACTGAACTCTATTAACTTACATTGCTGTAATAACCGTGTAGAGTAAAAGCGGCATAGACTGTAGTCTTTAGTTGCCCTCGTTGGCTTTTTTAATGACACGTGACATGACTTATATTATTAGGAGCCATCCGAACAGTGCAAATTCCCTTCTACACATCTACAGTAACGATCATGTCGATTAAATCTTCCAATTTGTTAGAAGTTTTTCTGAGTTCTGTGTATATAAATGCATTTCTTTGGAAGCTCAGTCTTTTTGAAGCTGCATAACAATGAATAGTTACATTTACTGATGTTTATAGCTGCCATAGCAACTTCAATGCATGTAAAATAAGATTGTCCATTTTACAAAGTCCATATTGCTTATTAATCATCAGGAGTTTTCCATTTCAAATTAAAACCCGACTTCAACTTTGTGCTAATCTGATACTCAAAAAAACAAGACAATAAAATGGCAACTATGTGATTTTTATTAATTCCAATAAACAGGCTCTATCGTAATAAAAAAAGCAAAAATAGCCTCCCTTCAAAGATGCTTACCCTTTTGCCTTTGCCCAAAAAGAATGAAAGGCAGGGAAAGCTCAATAGCGCCCCCTGCCTATGGGACCAGGAAACGACACAAAGAGGCAGTTAAATGTCAGAATTAATGTTATTGGTTACTTACCTGTTAATCTTTATTAACATTTTCCGAAAATGTATACGGTGGTCATATGACTGAAAGAACCTATAGGAAGAAAAAAAATTATAACAGTCGTCAGAACAACGACAGCAGTTGAAGAAGATGCATCCGGGTTCCTGACCAAGATTTGTTTGGCAAAGGTGTAGGATTACAAATCAACTTAATTGGTTGTTTGCTTTCAGTCTAGTTTAAGATTTTCTTGGAAAGAAGATTTTAAATACTCACCACTCCAATTGCTTATGCAACCAAACAATGTAATGATTCACAGAAACTGCCACCAACCAAAATCTGCTTCAGATACCCAAAGCCAAATTCAAGTCCAAAGGAGAAAGAAGATTTGCGCTCCAAGGTCCCAGACTCTGGAATGCTTTACCAACCAGCATTCGGTTGGAGGAAAACCACCTGACCTTCAGAAGAAAGATCAAAACTCATCTCTTTTGATATCAAGAGAGACAGGAACAACGAGCGCCCAGAGGCGATTTAGTTCGCATGTGCTGCGCTATATAAGTTTTTCATTCATTCATTCATTCAAAGACTCTTTCGAATCCATCACTTCTGGGAGTGTCAAATTCGTAGTCCCCAGCTATGCTCAGTGGTTCCTTCCTTAGACCCCTACATTACTACGGAACACAGTAGTGATATACTGAGTCAGCAGATGAAACCAAAGAAGTGTCAGATTCTGAAGAGCCTTTGGATAGTGGTCTCTATTTACAATGGCTCTCAGAGTCACGGCTGAGGGAGAGGTGAATAGTTACTATCTTCTTTCCAAATGAACATTTGATAATTATATTTTAGTGACAATGTTGCTTTAAAGGACATCTTCATCTTAGTTTGAAATCTGAATGTTGGTCATCACTAGAAAGTTGAATTAACTGTTGACATATTGTATCCCTGAAACTGCTGTGATGAGGTTATCACGTGGCACACTTTTGTCCTCACCCAGTTCCATAAGACCATAAGGTAACTGTCATTCTAAGATTCCTTTAGAAATATAAAAACATGCATCTGAATAAATTTTCTAGAAAACAGTTTAGAATTGAAAGCTATTATGTGCTAACTATATGGAAAGAGAAAAAGAAGCAGAGGCTCCTTCTAAGTGTAAAAGTGTATAGCATTTAATACAACAACCCATAAAACAACTCACATTTTGAGTACTGGTACTTGAAATCAGGCACATCAGAAGTACACTGCAGTGTTGAGTAGAGAATTTGATAAAACTCCCTAAATAAGAAAGAGGCTTCTGTTTTATTGAGAATTCCACTGGATAGAGCGTCTTTTACCAAAAGGTCAGCCTCAATTTTATAACCTGATAGGAGGTCTTTTTAGTCTAGCATAGGTGGTGGAGTCTGCTAGCAACCTATTTGCTTCGGCAATGCAGTCTATTTTATTCTGGATAACTAAACCTCACCCCTTATCTACGGCTTTGATGATGAGATTGGTATTATTCATCAAGTTCCACAGCCATATTTTCTTCTCTGGAGAGGAAGCCTAGATTTTTTTTGTGTAATGGTGGGTTGTTGACAGGGCTTTAGAAAATCTTGAGTTAACTATTCTGTAAAATGTTTCTAAAAATGGGCCCTTTGCATGGTGTGAAGAGAAGATAAAGAGAAAAGAAAGGAGGGTGCACTGACCTAGTGCATTACCACTTAAAATTTGTATTAAATACAGAATAAAAGCAATAGTACTACTCACAAGGAAAATTGAGTAAGCGCTTTTCAGACAGCTGGACTGGACTTTGCGGCACCTGCCAGTGGAACCTCAGACATCTGGATGGCTGACGCGTTTCTGAGGCGTACCCCCTTCCTCAAAGCCTAAGTTGTCCGTGGTCAAGAGAAGAGAAGATAGACTTAGGTTTTAGTGTAGAGTGAACTATGGGCGAGGGGGATGAGTGGCTAGATGCTGTGTAAAAAGCATCACTCAAACTCTTTTGGTATAGTTGTTCTAGAGTATTGAGAGTGTACGCATCAAAATAAAATTCTGTGGGAATGGAAGTGAGTGCATCAGGTATTTCTACTGTAAGAGTAGAGGTGGATCAATTTGTTTGATTCTTTAATATGAAAAAAACTCTTAATAGTAAGAGTAAGGTTCCTGATATATATGTTAAGGTATTTGAATAGAGTTTAAGGGTTAGGTTTATTAGATGGGGCAAAGTTTAGACTTTGGCTTAATTGGGAGGTTTCTGCTGCTGATAGGGTGTATGAGGACAAATCAAAGAGTTTCACAGTCTGGGAAACTTAATTTTTGTGTTTTTTGTTTCTTCCTCTTCCCCCTCTGCAACCTCCTTTGTGTACTTTCTTTTTTGGGTGATGGTCAGAGGGGGGCTTTGTTCTAAAATGGGGGTGAAGGATCCCTTTAACTGTAATGTCCGATAACTCTAAGGGGATGGCGTGGGAGATGATATTGTATCTCCTGCTGGGGTCAGACTGTCATGATCCGCCTATGTTTTGCCCAAAAGCAGCAAGCGGACTGGAAACCACAATAGGGGAACAAAGCCACTGCTGAGAGATAGTAATCTAATATCTGATACATAGAAATTGCAATTGGGCTGTTTACTAGGGTGTGACATGATAGGGGTTCACACATAACCAGCGATTGGCTCCAACAGGAGATACATCTGAACCTATTCCACTGACCGGCACACCAGCATGCATAAAGACTCACCCCTGAAGTATACTTCTGATGTGCCTGATTTCAAGTACTCAAAATTTGAGTGGTTTTATGCTTTGTTGTATTAAATGCATATAGTTTTACACTTAGAAGGCACCTCTGCTTCTGTTTCTCTTCACATGTTCCTGGAGTGTGCTTCTGCTTCCCTGACGAGGCTTGCTCTGAGTATTGAACTGTCCACCTCTACCTCATATTCCAACCATCCGATGGATCGTTTTTAACGACTATGGTTCCCCCTCTTTTTTTACCCCCCCCCCCGACCTTATACATGTACAGCCTGCTCATAGGCTGATGGTTGCCTGCTACAGTGGTAACTCTTTGCACCAATACCATGCCCCTTTGGCTATCTATATGGACCTTGTTTCTTTCTGATTTGCTGACCTCATACTTTTCCTGGGTCAGTGAAAAAGAAGGTATTGAAGCCAGACAATTAGCATGACAGCCAGGCTGCTGCATTTTTTACAAAGAAATCTATAGGAATAGCCTATGTATGTCTTTATTTCTCTTGTGACAGGTTTCCTTGAAATGTCAGTTTATGTAGAACTAGCCTTTACAAATCTTACATTATAGCATCTATCTTTCATCACCAGCCGTTGTATATGTCAAGTTATATGCCCCAGGATGTAGATTGAAAAAAAAGTTATATTAAACATACTGGTTGTTTCCATGGTGACTATAATAGCTTACAGGGCTTTTTGGACTTGTGTGTACATACAGAATCTACATAATAAAATACTAATTGACTAAAGTTAATAGCTAATAAGCGTACTTCCATTAAAGTCATTCTTGCCACATTCCTTATTAATGGCTGTTTATTTACACACGAAAGAGTAGCAGAATAAGGTGTAATACGGTATTACAAAAGCAAACAAACATTTCAATCTTGTTTCCTGGCCACATCTGTGTGTGAACATAGAATAACTCTACGAATAATCTGAAAACACTTCACAAGATTGAGTTTAGTAGGGTATGCCATACTTCAAAGTATTACATACGTTGGCAGTATTTCTTGTGGACAGTGTCTTCAATCTATTTTTCTTTTTGATCTAAGCAGTAGGGAATTTATTCAGAGTGCAACTAAAATATAGCAATTTAAGTTCTTCATGCACATACTGTTTGCACATAAAAGAGAACTCAAGGTAGAGACCTAATGTGGATAGTTGAAGAGGAGGCTCATGATACAAATTAATTATGGTCTTGTGTTAAGATGTTTCTGACTTTGACATTGCACGTAAGCTTAAGCTTTGAACAGTGTGTTAAATACATTACCTTATTCTGTTGTAAGGTGTACTTGGCGTAGTAGAGGATCATACCAAGGGCAGCCTTGGGGCCCAACATTACAGGCTGGCCAAGGGGATGCAAAAAAGAAAAACCTTTTTTCAAGTTAGCACTATTTAGAGCAGGGTTCCCCAAAAATGTTCAAGATTGGTGTCAAGTGGTCCATGAGACTATCCAATGGTCCATAAAATGCTGCGGGTAAAAAGGGGTCTGTAGATATCTGGGGGTCAATAGGTGGTAAATAAATAATGGAAGTTTAGTTGGGTCAATTCATTTTCTGAGGTCTCTGTCATGTTACACATTCATTGTTGTTTTTCTTCTAAATAATTTTGTTCCTTCCTCACTACGTAGTTAGGAGATGCTCTGTATAGCTAGCCCCACCCTCCTTTCTTTGTGTTTATTTTCTGGGCACATGTAATTGCTTAATCTAGACATACTATTATTTTTTTTGACCTATCTAAAGTTCTTCTGTGAAGATCTGCACAAGTTTTTAGTTAAAGTTTTCTGTGATATGCAAGATGTCATTTGAATCATATCACTGCCTACCTACGCTGCTGAGATTGTAAGCTGTAGCTGTTTCACCACAACTGGATAAGTTATAGAGATCACACTTGCAATTCTTAGGTTTGGGATACAGAATAGTCACTGTACAACACCACGCCATTCCCTAGTCCTAAAGGTGAAGTGACTACTGGAGAGACAGTGTAACCCAGGATTGGATGGTCAGTTGCCAGCCTGAAGGGTCTTAGGTAGTCTCTATCAGCTGTGTATTATCACTGTCCTTATTAATCAGCATACTTTGTAGTGTTTATCTTTGACTACCCTCGTTCCTGATTCCTGGAAGTATTCTCAAATGTGTTCTCTTAGGCCTTGTACACACGGTCGGACCGAACCGATGAGAATGAACCGAAGTTCAGTTTCATCGGACCAAACCGACCGTGTGTATAGGCCATCGGTCTGTTTTCCTTCGGAAAACCGAACCGATGGACCGCTGCCCCATCGGACCAAACCGATGGTTAGTACAGAAAAGCATCGGTTCAAAACCCGCGCATGCTCAGAATCAAGTCGACGCATGCTTGGAAGCATTGAACTTTGTTTTATTCAGCACGTCATGTGTTTGACGTCACCGTGTTCTGACCCGATCGGATTTTGGACTGACGGTGTGTACACATATCAGGCCGTACGGCCACTTCAGAGGTGAACCGATGAAAACGGTCCAACGGACCAGTCACATCGGTTTGGTCCGACCGTGTGTACAAGGCCTTACAGTATTAAACATATTACTCTACCTTGGTACACACCACATACTTTGTTACAGAGCCATTAAATATAGTAACTTAAAACTCTCTTGGAGAGCAAGTGACTACACCAACCTCAAACTCTGTTTGAAAACCAGTGAGTACACTCCTAACTATAAGAGTGGTGCCAAAAAACTGATTGTTGTGTATTTATAAAAAAATAAAAATAACAGTGTAACAACCATAACGGCAGCTTCTGATACCTAGAGGAAGTGCCTGCAGCATTCAATAATATATTTATATTATTACTATTATTTAGAGTAGTAGTTTATAACACATACCCCCAAAGGGGCCACTGGAAATACATAGGTTCTCCCTAAGTAGTACAGAGGCATAAGGTCACACAAGCACAGTCCCACACACACACACTGACAATTCAGGCTCAGGAGTTGATTAACTAAAAATTGAGGTGGTCAATCAGCTGAATAGATTAGGACCCCGGTTTTACAGTAAGTATGTTTTGGCTTTATAAGTCTCAGGTTTCCTTTAGGATAATCAAATGGCCATGTACAGTACAAACATGTTCCCTGTACCTGGAAATATCATTTAATATTATCAGATACCATTTACAAATACCTGTATACACTTCTTTTTTAATGAAATCTTATTACATTTATGGAAGGGCCCATGGACTGTAAGCAGCTCAGAATCAAATGTACAATTATTTCACATCTGGCTTGACAGTCTTTGAACCCAACAAACTGCATAAAATAAATGAAAGGATTTGAATAAATTGAGAACACATATCGAACATGCTTGGATGTGCATTGAAGCCAAACATAAAATGCTATTTTAAAGAGATGCTTGTGTGCATATGTGTACATTTATTTTACAGACAATCATTTTAAAGGAACATTTCACAGCCCTCTAACCTTACTAAACACCCAGAGTAAGAGCAGGCAGGAAGCTTTATCACATATCAATTCCTTTTGTGATCCCAGAGAGTCCCAAAAACCTGGGTATAAAGAGACTTTGATTCTTGCCATTCTGCTGTTCAGTAAAAGCATGATCAATGGCAGTTGAGGTACTGTCACTAAAATGTGAGCACAATATGAATCAGTGCCATTAAAAGTCAGGTAAAGGGCAAAGGACTACTATCCAGTATTGGTCTCCTAGACACTGGTATTTTCCCCATTACTGACTTACCATGCCTTGTTCTGCATTGTGTCTCTCTAGGGCAGAGGCCTCCAAGCTGCGGCCCGAGGGCCAGATGTGGCCATTTGCCAGCCTTTATCTGGCCCCTGGGGCACTATTCCTCCCACTGACACCATCAATGGGGCACTATATCTTCCACGAATACCAATGATGGGATACCATTCATCATACCAATAGGGGCACTACTCCTCCTCCTAGTGACCACCAACCCTGAGGCCATATTTATCTTCACTGATGCTGGGCCGTGACATTTTCTGCCTCTGCTGGCCACATTTCGGCCCCCCCAAAGTCCTAAAGGACAATAAACTGGTCCTTTTGGTTGAAAAGTTTGGAGACCCCTGCTCTAGGGAGGTGGTCATGTTGGTAGAAGCAGGGCTTTGCTTCCCTATATCAAAGGAGAACTGTACAGCACAGTAGTGTCATCCTCAAGTCTCAATCCAAATCTTGTGAGACTAGCATTTAGAGGCGCATTGGCTTAACCTTGCAATGCAGAGATGCAACTATGAGGCTGTAGGTACAGAAGTGTCTACGTACACTCACATACCAGGCAGTGCACTGCTGTTTTCTTAGAAGGAATTCAAAACGAAAGTCAGGGACCTGCTTTAGGCAATTTTAAACCCAAAAACAAAGAGATAAAAAATTAAATTCCAGTTTTCCAATTCTTATGCCGCGTACACACGATCCTTTTTCAGCCTCTAGAGAAAATTATGTTTTTTCCAACTTCATCATTAAAACGACGTTGCCCACACACGATCGTTAATAAAAAATGCTCTAGCAAAGCGCGGTGACGTACAACACGTACGACGGCACTATAAAGGAGAAGTTCCATTCGGTTGACGCCACCCTTTGGGCTGCTTTAGCTGATTATGTGTTAGTAAAAGACGATTTGCGCTTTTCTGTCTGTTAAAGCGTGATGAATGTGCTTACTCCATTACGAATGGTAGTTTTACCAGAACGAGGGCTCCCGTCTCATAACTTGCTTCTGAGCATGCAAGGGTTATGAATCCAAAGCGGGGACATGACCTCAAACTAACTGGTGGAAAGTTCAAAACTAATCTTAGAAAGTATTATTTTACTGAAAGGGTAGTTGATGCTTGGATTAAAATACCAGCAGAGGTAGTGAGACAGTCAACAGTAAATGGCTTCAAACATGCTTGGGACAAACAGATCTAAACTATAATTAGACAAAAAAAATTACAAAAAAACTGACAAAAAATGAAAAAATTCGATGGACTACTCTGTCTTTTTCTGCCGTCACTTTTCAATGTTTTAAAGCTTTAACGAACTCTGCAATTAGCATTATTTTTGCCATAAAGATGGCCTAGGCTATAAGTAGACCCTGAAACTGAGCTGAAGCACGGTGGCCAAGACCATACAGCGGTTAAACAGGACAGGTCCCACTCAGAAGAGGCTCGTCATAGTCGTCCAAAGAGGTTGAGAGCAGGTGCTCAGCATCATATCCAGAGGTTGTCTTTGGGAAATAGACATATGAGTGCTGCCAGCATTGCTGCAGAGGTCGAAGGGGTGAGGGGTCAGCCTGTCAATGCTCAGACCATACGTCACACACTGCATCAAATTGATCTGCATGACTGTCGTCCCAGAAGGACGCCTCTTCTAAAGATGAGGCACAAGAAAGCCTGCAAACAGTTTGCTGAAGACAAGCAGACTAAAGACATGGATTACTGGAACCATGTCCTGTGGTCTGATGAGACCAAGATAAACTTACAGTAAAACCTTGGTTTGAGAGCAACTTGATTTGAGAGCATTTTGCAAGGCAAGCAAAATGTTTTAATACATTTTGCCTTGATATAAGTGATGTCTTGATATAAGAGTAGCGTCATGTCACAACTGAGTATAAAAAAGAAGAGAGGTGCCTCTAAGGCCCCATACTCACGACCAAACATGTTTGCTGAAACTGGCCCGCGGACCAGTTTCAGCAGACATGTTTGGTCGTGTGTAGTTACGAGCGTACAGAATTTCACCGTACATTTGCCCGCCAGGCCGTTTTTCAGCAGACATTTATTTCCAAACTTGTTTTAAAACCGTCCGCTCAAATCCTGTCCGAACGGACATGTTTGGTGGTGAGTACACAAAACCAACGTACAAAAACCCCGCGCATGCTCAGACTAAATGAGGCCACGGGAGCGCTCGTTCAGGTAAAACTCACGTTTGTTTGGGATATGGCACATTCGTCAATAGAAAGATTAATTCTAGCAATAGAACACTGAAGCAAACCACACAATAAACAACGCTTGATGCCGTCGTTTTATTCATTCTTCTCTTGCTATAACTAATCAGTTATTTAGCTCATGTTATTTCAACTGAGTTGTTCCATACTGAAAAGTGACATTTGTTAGCTGTGATGTAGTAAGATTTTTGCAAACTTTTATTGGCCCGACGTATCATATTTTTAGTGGTCCTCCACATTTCAAATTTTTTGCTTTTAATGTTTAATGGTTATCTTTCCCACTTTATTTAGGTGTTTATAGTTATGTCACCATTTAGAATATTTTAATAGGAAATAGTTTTGATTTTGCTTTTGTTTGTATATTTAACTGGATTATTTTGAAGGTTGTTTAAATTGTCTACCATGTTGGCACACCAAATGCCCCCCCCCCCCCCCCATGAGTTAGTGAATATTTTAGATTAAACATTTTATTTGTTTGTAATGTTTGATGCCTAAAATAATACCCACAGTATTACAAACAATAGGCACGTTTTTCAAATCAACAAAAAGGCTTTTATTTGAGCAAATTATAAAAAGGATCAAAAACAGAATGGCAGCACTTGAACAGCTAGCAAAATACATGCAAACTTGCATTTCAAACATGGTGAAGGATAAACTAGCCAACCTCAGGAAGCACACAAAATAAAATCTCAAGCAGCAGCACATAACCAAAGGAACCCAAGCTGTGGTAGTCCAAACAAGATGCCATTTGTGGGGGATCAAATGGAAGGCAGGGCATCAACGTCTCCTCTTCCTTGCAACCTTCCTTCCAGGCTGCCTTACAGCGGGTCTTCCCTGGGCCCTTGCAGGTGGGGATGATGTGGCAGCAGGAGTATGATGTTCAGCAAGCCGGGCCGGGTCACATAGCCCAGTGTCTGGGGTCAGCATCTCCCTCTGCATCCACCAAAGGGCCTGGTTGATGATGCCCTTGGCCAATTGCCTCTGCTCCTCCGTGCCTTTATTGAGATCATGTGCCACGGAGGCACTGTAGGCCTCAGTGGGGTTGAGGGGGGCCCTCATGATGGCACTCGCCTCCTGAATCATTTTGAGGCTGGCTTCCTCCACTGCCCCCAATTTCTTCTTACGGCCTGGTGGCCTAATATAAAGGGGAGGAGCCTGGCTGGTGGTGCTTGTCCTGGGGAGCTGCTCAACGCCACTGGGCCCGGCCTCCTCCTGGCTGCCACTGACCCCTTCGGCCTGGCTGTCAGTGAGGAGAGGATCTGCCACCTCCTGGCTGGTCTCTTCTTCCTGTGTAAAAAAAAGGGACATGTTGTAATATATTTAGGAATATACTCACTCACATTTTCATGCTTGAATCTTATTTTTTGCCTTGAATTTAAACTTGAAAACAGACTCACCCTCTGACCCCTGCAGTTGTCATCCCTGACACCTATTTGTTTGCCCACGATTTTAGATTTTTACTTCCCAGCTTGTATTTTATTAACCAATATCAAGTCAAGAATCAAACAATAATTAAGATTATTACATAAATAGTTATGAAACTACTATACCTCATCATCGTAGAGGCGCAGATCTGCCTCTCTGTCAGCCAGGCCCTCTTCATCTGACTCTGCAGGGCTGTGGTGATCTGGGGAAGTCCCGCTGGGAGGTAGCGTGGAGGAAAGGTTGGGATTCAGACTTGACATTGATGGCCTGCCTTCCAGTTGATCCCGCAAAAATGACATCTGGTTGTAATACCACAGCTTGGGTTCCTTTGGTGGTCTTGCTGCTGCTCCAGATCTTAGCTGCTTTTGGTGAGCTTTGTACGCTCTCCTATATGTGCCCCTGAGGTTGGCAAGTTTATCCTTCACCATGTTGGCACTGCATTCTGGCACCCATGTCCTCATGTATGCTGCTAGCTGTTCAAGTGCTGCCGCTCGTACGTCCTTATTGTGGTAGGTGGGCTGCTTTGAATCCCACAGGATGGGCATTTCCCTAAATTTATCCAGCAAGTGCTGGATAATCTCTTGGGTCTGCAGGAGATCCATTGGGAAATTATGATTTACTCTTTTTTATTCTAGATTGAAAAAATAAAAAGAAACCAAAAACACAATTAAAAAAAGCCTCAGCATTTACATTGATAGAATATGTTGTTTAAAAAGTAGTACCTATATAGAAATACAAACACAGTGTCTCTTGTTTAGAAAATGCTGGCCAGCTCTGCCCCATTGGTTGGTTTTAGCTAACATTTTTTTTATACATGCCGCCCCTTTGGTTACATTGCAGGAAATAATAGAAATCTACAACCATACACAATTATTACAAATGACAGCATTCATCAAGGCACTATTGCATGTGTAGATATCCTGCCCCTCAGCATTGATTACATGAAAGAAACTTCCTAATGACCTCTGTCCAACCAACACAGAACAATACTTGGCCTGATCTGAATACACCCTACATAATTGATAATGAGTCACAGCATTTTTGACCTCTCTATTTTGTGATGTCTACAAAAGCATTTGGGTACGAAAATCACATTCTGGTATCCAAGAGACATAATAGCTTAATAAAACTGTGCAACCAACAGACCAAACCCCCATCCCATGGCTCTACATTTTAGAGCCCGCTGCTGATCCCATGTTAAAATTTCTTACCTGCCTCTCTCAAAATCCTCGTTTGTTACGCTCGCTGAATTAACACGTAACCTACGTAATCACGTCAAGCGCCTTTTATCCACTCCGCGTATGTATGAAACGCCGCCCTCGTCACCTTTGCCATGCCCCTAATCAATTGAAAAAGTAAATATGGCGTTAACTGTGTAGGTTCTGGAATCGCGCGAATATTCTCTGCGTAACCTACGTCAATACGTTGTTGGCATTCGCGACACTCCGCATATGCAAGAATCCCCGCCCTCATCTCCGCCCCTGACGGGACATTTCCTCGTTTCCACGCCCCTAATCTCTGTGGGAAGGAAAGATGGCGATGTCACACGAGCGGGCACGGAGCTCTCATGGCGCAAGTGAAGGGACAGAGGCAGGACCGTCCCGATCCAGGCCTAAAAGATATAAAGCCACTAATATGGCGTTCGAAGAAATGGTGGAGTTGGTTTACATCATGAGGAGGAAGGATTATGATGGTGAATGTGGGCCCTACAAAACACCGAACCGTAGAAAGTCACACATAATGGACAAGGTGGCAAGGAGAATGAGGAGAATGTTTGGTGTCACCAGGTCAAAGGAGCAACTACGGAAGCGTTGGTCCGATTTAAAATTGAGGGAGCCACATCACATGAAGAAGATACTCAAAATTCTGCGTAAAAGTAAGTCCATATTATTTAAGGGGGGGGGGAATGTCTGCAATAATGTGTTGACATGTATTTTTTCACATCTGCCTCCTTGGCCTGCTTGTACTTTTGAACACGTGTAGATACTGTATTGTGTTTATGTCAAATAACAACCCTTACCAAATTTTGGGAAATAGTAAACACGCGTAATATGACATTTTTTTGCAAAAATGTGACGTTACTCCAGGAACAACACACCTGGACATGGCTGACTGGCCCCAAACTTGGTTTTCCAACATTGTTGAATAGCAAAATCACAGAAATTAAATTGAGTGAATGTGACAGGCAAACAAGATTCATTCTCCAAAATGCAAATAAAGATGATGTTTTAACATCTTGAAATGCAAAGCACCTGTGTCTCAAAAATCAAAGTATATTTATTTGGAGGGTCGACGAGAATTAATGTTTTGGGGGGACATCCATGTGTGTCACTTCTTTGCAAAAAAGGGGCAGGATCAGAGCTTGGCCTAGAACTACGCCAAAAATGGAGGATTTCTGAAAGAATAAACAACCAAAAATCATCATAAATGTATCGTCTATGCAATGTGTGCGATTTATGATATCCAATATCTGTGTGCTGATGAGTATACCTTTTGTTTTTTATTATTTCTTATAGGGGAAAGAAGACGCCAGCAATTGGAGGAGGCAGAGAGGGCCAGACACCCGCAAAATCAAACACCTCCACATGTTGAGCAGGAGGAGGCTGGGGAAGGAAGAGAGGAGGATGTGGAAGGAGAAGAGGATGTGGAAGGAGAAGAGGATGTGGAAGGAGAAGAGGATGTGGAAGGAGAAGAGGATGTGGAAGGAGAAGAGGAAGGAAGAAAGGAGGAAGGAAGAGAGGAGGAAGAAGTAATTTTGGACTTAGAATTTATAGCAGATGAAGGGCAAGTGGCGGAAGAACAATTTGGCGAATTGAAAGAAGGTGGATTGATGGATGAAGGAGGAGTCGAAGATGATGGGGAGGTGGTGGAAGAAGGAGGAGTGATAGAAGATGATGGGGAGGTGGTGGAAGAAGGAGGAGTGATAGAAGATGAAGAAATTGGGGATGTGGAAATTATCAGGCCATCAGGTCAGTGTCACCCCTATATTAATAGGGCCAAACATATGCAGATAGGCTGGAAATTATTTACATATTTTGAATGCCAATTTGTTTCTTTTTAGGGGATGAAGATGGTGTATCACATTTTTCATGTGCAAGTGCTTCTATAATTGTACAGCAAGTAATGGAGTGCAGCACGGAAATGGACATTATGCGGGAAAGGATGCTAGTCATGGAGCAGAATGTGCGAAATGTCATTTCAGAGTGTAGCACGGAAATGGACAACATGCGACAAAGGATGCTAGTCATCGAACAAAATTACAAAAATATCATTGACATGATGGGCCGTGTCAAAGACTGAACCACAGAAGCCCATCCCCCGCCCATCCCCCGCCCACAAAACCCTTTTTAATTTTTGTACTTTATAATACGCCAAAATTTCTAATTGCACACACAGTGTGCCAATATGTGCTATCTGCCATCACAGACTATCTATTGTCTGTGCTTTGTGGGTACAAACCCCTCCTCGATCCTCAAGTAGTTGAGAGGAAGGGTTTGCTCCCACAAAACACAGACATTGATCACCCATGATGTCAGATAGCACATGTGGCCATTTGTCTGTTTAACCAATGACATTTGGCGAGTTTTCACTGAATGTGTGCATTTAGAAATTTTGGCGTGTTCCAGTGTGAAAGCACACCATCCATATGACTGACTGCTGTTCTTTTTTTAAATTTTTGTTTGGTGTTGATCTTTTTTGGTTTGTAAATGTTTCCAGTTTCAGATCACAAAACGAACAAGAAATCTCACCTAAAGAAAGAAGTTAACTAATTTTTCGAAAAATAATACAAAAATTTGTGTTGTGTTAAAATCTTGTTGAAAAAATTAGACACAAACAAATACAAAGCCAAAAAATGTTTTGTATAAAAACAATACACAAACATTTCTAAATGTAAATAAATGTCTTCGAAACAAATACCCAAAAAAAAATTATAAAATAAAAAATAACCCAAAAAATTTATACATAAATTAGTCTGGGTTATTGAAAACCAAACTAAATAAGAACTTTAATTTTGAACCAAAGTCTAAAAAAATTATGTTTAGAAGTGTGTATATATATATATATATATATATATATATATATATATATATATATATATATATATATATATATATCTATATATATCTCTAGAGATAGATATATAGGAGACAAGCCCAAAAATTCTTGCGTATAGTTTCAGTGAAATTATTCTTACATTGTGTTTCGATCAGTATTATTGCTAATCACTGTCAATAAAGACAAAAAAATAAATAATTAAAAGCCAATATTTTGTTACAAAAATTTGCAGGAAATGTTTTCTGCCTAAAAATACACATTTCTTGTTAAAAAATGACTAAAAAATAAAATAAAAAATGTGACATCAAAAGCAGAAAAATGAGTGGCTTCTTATTTCTAGACTGAATACCCAGTTAGTAGATGAGTGAATAATGTGCAAATGTGGTTAGTTAATACATCTGAGTAAGTAAATCTGGCACTAGAAGTGCACTATTTTTGGAGATAACCTGGAAGACAGAAAAATAGAGAAAAAGCAGTAATGACAAACAACTGTATAAAGTCCAATGGTCTAATTATTTATTAGTTGTGAGAATATTCCTTTCTTTGGGGGCCGAATTAGAAAGAAATATGATCTGGCATAGCAATGGCCCCCCGACCCATGAAGTACTCAACATATTTGTCGCGTACCTCACGAGCAGATTGGGGGGCCAAGCCAGCGCGACCAGTGTCCAGGCCAGGAATGTTCTCTGAGGGTAGTCCTGCCTCAGAGCCCATGGAGGCTAGGTACGTCTGGGAGTGCCTGCGTAGAAAATTGTGCAAAATGCAGCAGGCAAATATAATGGTGTTCAATTTATATTCCGCCAAATGTATCGATGTCAGGAACAGGCGGAACCGGTTGCTGAGGATCCCAAAGGCATTCTCGACTACCCTCCGAGCCCTGGACAACCGAAAATTGAACACACTCCTCTCTGAGGTGAGGGTCCTCTGGGGAAAAGGCCGCATTAGGTGAGGTCCAAGGCCGAAAGCCTCGTCCGCTAGGAACACAAACGGAAGTCCTTCCACATTATCTTCATCTGGTGGCAATGCCAGACCACCAGTTTGGAGACGATCATAGAAATCAGTCCGTGCGAACACTCCCCCATCTGACATCCGGCCGTTCTTCCCCACGTCCACATATAGAAACTCATACTGTGCCGACACCACCGCCATCAACACAATACTATGATAACCCTTGTAGTTATAATAGAAGGACCCCGAGTGGGGTGGGGGCACAATGCGGACGTGTTTCCCATCTATTGCTCCACCGCAGTTTGGAAAATCCCACCGCTCGGCAAATTGGGAAGCCACAGACTGCCATTCCTGTGGTGTGGAGGGTAGCTGTGGGGACAAACAAAAAAAGAGATTTAGTACTTTGGCACATAAACATTGCAAACATAATCATACAAGCATCCTTGTGCAACTTTACATTTTTAAAATAGCATTTGCAAATTATGAAGGGAGAATTTCGGGGCACAAATAGATAGGCCCACTTAATTAATAAGAGACTCCACAGCCCTCTGATGGGGACAAAAACACTTTGAAGGGGGGGTGGGGGGTGTTTAACCACTAGAGTACCGGGCCATCGTCAAATGACGGCTCCACGGTTACTCTGAAAATTCAACAGGACGTCATTTGGCGTCCTGTATTCTTGCGGCCACTGGGGGGCGCGCGAGCGCGCCGGCGGCCGCGCGCGCGCGTCCGGCGCGTCCCCGAGATGCCGATGCGCGTGCCTGGCGGTCGCGATGTCCGCCAGGCACTCGGAATCGGCGGCTACAGGGACAAGACGTGGAGCTCTGTGTGTAAACACAGAGCTCCACGTCCTGTCAGGGGAGAGAGGAGACCGATCTGTGTCCCTTGTACATAGGGACACAGCATCGGTCACCTCCCCCAGTCACCCCCCTTTCCCCACAGTTAGAACACAATTTAGGGATACATATTAACCCCTCCCTCACCCCCTAGTGTTAACCCCTTGAATGCCAGTCACATTTATACAGTAATTAGTGCATATTTATCGCATTAATCGCTGTATAAATGTGAATGGCGCCAAAAACGTGTCAAAAGTGTCCGATGTGTTCGCCGCAATGACACGGTGACAGTAAAAAAATCGCAAATCGCCGCCAATACTAGTAAAAAAATTAATAAAATAAAAATGCCATAAATCTATCAGCTATTTTGTAAACGCTATAACTTTTGCGCAAACCAATCAATATATGATCATTGCGATTTTTTTTTACCAAAAATATGTAGAAGAATACATATTGGCCTAAACTGAGGAAAAAAAATGTTTTTTTTTTTTTAAATTGTGATATTTATTAAATAAAAAAGTAAAAAATAGTGTTTTTTTTTTAAATTGTCACTCTTCTTTTGTTTATAGCGCAAAAAATAAAAACCGCAGAGGTGATCAAATACCACCAAAAGAAAGCTCTATTTGTGGGAACAAAATGATAAAAAAATTGTTTGGGTACAGTGTAGCACGACCGCGCAATTGTCATTCAAAGTGCGACAGTGCTGAAAGCTGAAAATTGGCTTGGGCAGGAAGGGGCGTAAGTGCCCAGTATGGAAGTGGTTAAACTGTTTTTAGAAAAAAAAAAAAAAAAAAAAAGTGGCATGGTGGGGGTTGGCCCGAAGATAGCATGCTGGACAGGTTAATATTGGGTAAGATCAAAATATGCAGGTAGGCCAAAATAAAAAGAACATGTAAAAGCTGATATCAACATGCATAGTGAGAAAAGGGAACGTTAGTTAAACACACAGCATATCTGGGAAATAAAATAAAAAGTTAGTTTGCCACATTATTAAAGACACATTGTGAGGTTAAAATGAGGAAACTTACCTTCATATACTCCTCGTGCATAACTTTAATGATGGCAGCACACGTGTCCGGTATGATGACCCCAAGCGCCTGCGGAGAGATGCCTGTCGAGAACTTGAGGTCCTGCAGGCTCCTCCCAGTCGCCAGGTACCGCAACGTGGCAATAAGCCTCTGCTCGGCCGTGATGGCTTGGCGCATCACAGTGTCCTGCCTCGTGATATAGGGGGACAGAAGTTCCAGCAGACTGTTGAATACGGGGTCCGTCATGCGGAGAAAATTCCTATAGTCATTAGGATTATTCTCCTGGAGTTCCCTAAGCAGAGGCATATGAGAGAACTGGTCACGCTGGCGCAACCAATTCTTGGTCCAGAAACGCCTCCGCCCCCTGTTTCTGGCTAAAGTACTGGAATAATGAACATATCCAGCAGCCATCCCATAAACAGCGCCAACTCGCGAAAATTGACGCTGCTGCTCCATCATGGCTTCAAACCGGCCGGCTGGTCAGTCAAGAACACACTCCAACAGAAAGCACAATCAAATCCAGCGGTACCTGCAAAGAACGCACGACACACAGATACGAACGCACAGTACGAATCTGCTAAGCAGAACGAACTGCACGCCTGTACCCGAATGCCAACTACGTACCCACAAGCACACGCACTGAACGAGAAAATACTACCTGCTAAAGCCTGGAGACCGAGAAGCGCGAATCAGCTCTAACCAAACCTTCACTAACACGAGCAAAGCCGTAACTAGCAAAAGCGGAACAGAGGGCGTCGCCATTGACTTTGGCCTTTCCCTTTATAGTGACGTCAAACGTGGATTACGTGCACGCGTTCAGGTCCGCAGGGAAATATCGTCCGCTGGTGTGTACAAGCCAGCGGGCCAAATGAAAAAACAGCCTTGTACGCCGGAAACAGCCCGTCGGACATTTCGAGCGAACATGTTTGGTCGTGAGTACTCGGCCTAAGTGTAGCAATATGGTTACATTTAATGAAGGTACAACATTTAGCAACTTATTGCTACACTTAGACGTGCCTCTCTTCTCTTTAATACCCTGTAAAAAAATGCTTTGATATACAAGTGCTTTGGATTACAAGCATGTTTCTGGAACGCATTATGCGTGCAAACCAAGGTTTTACTGTATTTGGTTCAGATGGTGTCAAGCGTGTGTGTGTTTTTTGCACCGAGCAACCCTGATCTTCCTCTTCTTGCATATCCCGCCAAAACTCCTGGCCCCTCCCTCCTGTAAAGTGCCCCAACAGCAAACAGCTTGCTATGGGGGCACCCGAGCCAAGCCGCTGCTCTGTGTCCATTCACACACAGATGCAGTCGGCTTCACCCTCCACTCTTTATTCGTTGGCTCACTGGCTGCGATTGACAGTAGTGGGAGCCGGTGGCTCCCTGTGCTGTCTCAGCCAATGAGGAGGGAGAGATCTGGGACAGCCGAAGTTCTTGTGCACATCACTGGATGGAGATGGGGCTAAAGTAAGTATAGGGGGGCTGGGAGCTGCTGCACACAGAAGGGTTTTTACCTTCATGCATGAAGGTAAATAACCATAAGCCTGTACAACCACTTTAAGTACTGTGAAAAGCTTTCAAACTGTATTTTATGGATACCCAAGCAGGCCTGTAGGACACAGTAAATGTTTTTATGGTCGCTGAAGGCACCTGTTTGAAGACTGTATAGAACAGGGGCAGGCAGTGCATGCTACTTTACTTTTTTCACTTTAACATGAATGTGTTCTACAGAGGCAGCCAGTATTAGCATTGCAATTCTAAGTATCATTTGCTGCCCTAGGCAATCTCCCTCCTGACAGTACCAGTGGTTTAACATGAGCACCAGCCATACAGCAGTAACAACTGTGTTAGTAATTCCAATTAAGTTAAAATACTGTGTGATTTCACGTATTGCATTGTGTTGAAAAAAAAAAAACCTGTTTATGATATGCAAAAGTATAAGCTTCTTATTACAATAATAACAGGCTTCAATAATGTAGTGCAAAGTGCTGTAAACTGATTTCAACCAAATAGAATAATGTTTTAACAAGTGTAAGAAAGGGAAAGTACAATCTAATCGATTACGTAGATAACAAAAATTCTATGCACATCATCATTACTCTTTGTAAGGTCTTAAAGTCTACCTGAACCTTTAGTTTAAATTAATGCAATCAATTAAGGTGTGAAAATACCCTTTCATTCTCTTTAGAAAGCAGTCACATCTTGAGTAAAAAAGCCTGCCCCTTGCCAGCATTCTGCAGAGAAGGACCATTGCTCCCTGTAAAGAAGCAGTCATTTCTACGCAGAGGTCGGACACCCTTCCCGTTGAGTCAAACTATTTTATTTTTGTTTTTATTATATACTATATAATGTATATATATATATGTTTTTACTATATAATCAAAATAAATGCTAAGAAAATAAAAATATATGTATCCAAATTTGCTAACAAATTAAAGCCTAGGCTAGAAATTTTTTTGAAAAATCCAGACATTGTGGAAAAAAGACTGAAGGGAATTTTTAGAGACCCTAGAGGCCCTGCTGGTTAATAAAAAAAATCGGAGAAACATGTTTAACCACCTCAATACAGGGCACTTAAACCCCCTTCCTGCCCAAGCCATTTTATAGCTTTTGGTGCTGTCGCACTTTGAATGACAACTGCGCAGTCATGCAACACTGTACCCAAATGTTGTTTTTCCCCACAAATAGAGCTTTCTTTTATTGGTATTTGATCACCTTTGCGGTTTTTATTTCTTGTGTTATAAACAAAAGAAGAGTGACAAGTTTGAAAAAAAAAAACACAATATTTGTTACTTTTTGCTATAATAAATATCCTAATTTTTCAAAAACAAAAACAATTTTTTTTCCTCAGGTTAGGCCGATATGTATTCGTCTACATATTTTTGGTAAAAAAATCGTAATAAGCATATATTGATTGGTTTGCGCAAAAGTTATAGCGTCTACAATCTAGGGGATAGAATTTTTTTTTTTTCTAGTTACATAGTAATTGCGGCGATCTGCGATTTTTATCGTGACTGCGATACTGCGGCAGACTTATCGGACACTTTTGACACTATCTTGGGACCATTCACATTTATACAGCGATCAGTGCTATGAAAATACATTGATTACTGTATAAATGTGACTGGCAGGGAAGGGGTTAACACTAGGGGCAATCAAGGGGTTAAATGTGTGTCCTAGGGGGTGATTCTAACTGGAGGGGGAGGAGACTCACAAGGGGAGGAGACCGATCGGTGTTCCTCTGTACTTGGAACACACCAGTGGTCTCCTCTCTTCTGACAGGACGTGAATCCACGTCCTTGGCTGTGTCACCGACAATTGTGGGTGCCCGGCAGATTTTGCGGCCGCTGGGCACGCGCACCTGTACCCGAGTGATGCGGCGGGTGGCCCCTAAAGGCCGTCATTTGACGCCCAACCAGAACAAGAGCCGCACCGCCCAGCCGTCATTTGACGGCTGGCCGATGGCAAGTGGTTAAAGTGGTTGTAAACCTCAACATGAAATATGAACAAAGCATATCTTTTTTATAGTGTGTACTTGTCTCAATTAGGAGCGCTAAGTGTAGTTTTTGTCAGCTGCTTCATTTTTCTACTATCAGCCTAAATCCCTTCTGAAAAGTTTTCCTGACACCGAGAGAAAAAAGGTGACAAGAGAGGGACCTCCAGCTGATTGACAGCCTCAGCCCTTTCCCTGTGTGCTGTGTGAAGGGGGTGGGGTGTCCCTCCCCTCCCCTCCAATCAGCTGTCAGCTCTCCTCACTGAGCTCTGCAAAGTGTGATTTCTGCTCTCAGCCTCTTTTTTTCTGATTGCTCAGACAAGCTTTATAAGCTCTGGACTTTAAATGTATGTAGAGAAGAGAAGACTGCTGATAGACATGTACAACTTATATAGGTTTTGATTGATCTCACTGAGTATATTTAAGGGTTTACAATAACTTTAATGCTTTAACATGCATTTGACAGAAAGATTAAACCTTTGTAACATTTATTGTAAAGTATATGTGAACCCTCATCTCGTAAAACAATCCATTCAGTTTAAAATAAAAAATTAAGGGTAAAGTATTTGTGTATAGATATAAACATTATAAATACCTTTTGTTCTCCTTTTATATTAATGAATAAAGCGGAACTTCACTAATTTTTCTATCATTCCATCTATTAAATCCTCTGCTCTTGTTGTTCTAATTTTGGCTAGTAAAACATTATTTTTCGTACAGTAAATACCTTATACAACCCACTTCCTGTTTTGTATTTGGTCATTAGCCTAGGCTTATGACATCATGCACAGCTCTTTCTCTCACTCTCGTGAGAGTTTGCCAGGAAAGGGGGGAGGGGTGAGTCATAAGAGGGCCAATGAGAGCTGCAGAGCTGGAGGTGTGCCTCTTTGTGTCTGTGTAAATCCAGGAAGTGAACAGTTAGCAGCTTCAGCTGCCCACAGTTAAAATGGCTGCAGCCAGACTCAGTGGAGGGAGATTTCTGCAGCATATTTGGCAAGTACAGAGTCACGGTATATATAAAATATATAAAAATAAGCTTCAGAGCGCCAAAGATGTTTTTATTACAAATTATGTGAGCATACTGCAGTTTCTCTTAAAACTCCCTCAGTCCTTAGCTACATACGAGCTGGGGAGGAGAAAAAGAAGCACACTGGTCTTGTCAGTGATAGGCTGTGCAGGGAAGTGGGGGGTGATAAAACCCTTGGTTATGCTGCATTTTTTACCAACCCCCTAACTGCAAGCGTAAACTTATGCCTCGTATACACAATCGGTTTTTCCATCAAAATAAACTCTAATGCCGCGTACACATGATCGGTCAAACCGATGAGAATGGTCTGATGGACCGTTTTCATTGGACCAAACCGATCGTGTGGAGGCTCCATCGGTTATTTATCCATAGGTTAAAAAAAGCAATCCTGTTTAAATTTAACCGATGGATACCTAACCGATAGAAAAAAAACGATCATTTGTAGGCACGTCCTTCAGTTAAAAATCCACGCATGCTCAGAATCAAGTCGACGCATGCTTGGAAGCATTGAACTTCATTTTTTTCATCACGTTGTTGTGTTTTACGTCACCGCGTTCTGACACGATCGTTTTTTTAACTGATGGTGTGTAGGCGCGACTGACCATCAGTCAGCTTTATCGGTTAACCGATGAAAACGGTCCATCAGACCGTTTTCATCGGATGGACCGATCGTGTGTACAGGGCATGACGGGATTTTTCGACGGAATTCCGCTCAAGCTCTCTTGCTTACACACGGTCACACCAAATTCCGACCGTCAAAAACGCGGTGACGTACAACACTACGATGAGCCTAGAAAAATAAAGTTCAATGCTTCCGAGCATGCGTCAAATTGTTTCAGAGCATGCGCGCTTTAGAACATGTGTTAAATGTATTTCCAACACCTAGTCATGTGTTGAGATTCATCTCAGTTCATAAAGATGACATTTTCTATTCTTCACACCGATCACAACATCTTCTCTTTCTAACTCCATCAGAATTTCCAATGGAAAAAGTCAGATGGGGCATACACACAGTCTGAATATCCAACGAAAAAATTCCGTCTGACTTTTTCCATCGGAAATTCCGATCGTGTGTACGAGGCATAAGCCTTAAACTTGTTTGAATGTGTTACCTCCTTCGTTTTCTAATGGCACTCAAACTTTAGAAAGAAGTTTGCCGTCTTTGTATATTTAGAATCTTCTATTTCAGAATGCTTTTATATGTGACAGCTATAATGGTGCTAAGCAATGTGCTCACCGTCCCCCCATTTGCTGTAATATTATGATATTAAAATACACATTGAAAACTGAGATGGAGATTTGTGGAAACTCAGGCTCTTTTGTTATCATTCAGATGAAAATATCTTCCAAAAATGGTTTTATAAAAATAGTTATAACAACTGTCAATTAAGATACGACCTGTTCTGGTAATTCTATGAGCGCCTAAAGCAAGTGAAAAATAATTTGTTCAAAAACATCTCTGATGTCTATCACTATTGATAACCTGACCCCAAACCAAAAACCTTATCTTCACTCAAACTTTAACCACTTGCTTACTGGGCACATATACCCCCCTCCTGCCCAGGTGAAATTTCAGCTTCCGGCATTGCGTCGCTTTAACTGACAATTGCGCAGTCGTTTTGGTGGTATTTGATCACCTCTGCGGTTTTTATTGTTTGCGCTTTAAACAAAAAAGAACGACAATTTTGAAAAAAAATACAATATTTGTTACTTGTTGCTATAATAAATATCCCATTTTTTTTTTTTAAAAACATTTTTTTTTTCAGTCTAGGCTGATACGTATTCTTCTACATAATTTTGGTAAAAAAAAAATCGCAATAAGTGACTGGTTTGTGCAAAAGTTATAGCGCCACAAAATAGGGGACAGAATTATTTTTTTTTATTATTTTTTTTTACTAGTAATGGTGGCGATCTGCGATTTTTATTGGGACTGCGACATTATGGCGGACACATCGGACACTTTTGACACATTTTTGCCACCATTCGCATTTATACTGCGATCAGTGCTATAAATATGCACTAATTACTGTATAAATGTGACTGGCATTGAAGGGGTTAACACTAGGGGGTGAGGAAGGGGTTAAATGTGTACCCTGCAAAGTGTTCTAACTGTGGGGGAAGGGGGGTGACTGGGGGAGGTGACCGATCTGTGTCCCTATGTACAAGAGACACAGATCGGTCTCCTCTCTCCCTGACAGGACGCTGTCTCTGTGAGAGCCGGCAATGAGAAATGATCTCATGTGTTTACATATGAGATCATCTCTCATTGGCCGCACAGATCACCTACCAAACAGCCACTCCGATTGGCCGTTCACGGCGATCTGTGATTGGCTGTGTCCAAGGGACACGGCCAGCTAAGAGTTTCCCCGCTGCGCTCGGGAGCGCGCGTGGGGAACGAGGAAAGGGGCGAACGTCAATTGACGTCCTGTTGGATTTTCAGGTCCGCGCTGTAGCCGTCATTCGGCTATAGCGCGGGCCTCAGGTGGTTAAACTTTGGTTTAATAAAAAATAAAAATCTATTCAAGTATATACAGCTGTGACTAAAAGTTTTGAGAATATTACGGTTCAGGTTTGGGACAAGATTTGGTCCTCTACTTTTAAGTCTTCCAAATGTGTGACCCATCGTGAAACATCCATCAAAATCCTCATGTTCTGGTATAAAACCCCTGATGTTATCCATACGTATGTTCCCTCGGTGTCATCACTTTGCTGGCGTTGTGGAAGCATTACTGGTACTTTGTTCCATATCTTTTGGAATTGTTCCCTGGTCCAACCCTTTTGGTTGAAGGTGAGGCTACTGTTACAAGAGGTATTAGATTTGTCCCTTTCGTTTGACCCTTTAAATTTTCTTTTGGGACTTCCGTTCCCTGGCCTGACCAAAAATGTAAACCGCTTGGCCGCTTATGTCTTACTTGCGGCCAGGAGGCTTATACCGCTGTGTTGGTTATCCACGGCTCCCCCTCCGTGGTCCAGATTCCTACACCTAGTCGCTGAGATTCGGAGGATGGAGTACTTAACAGCGTCTGTCCATGATTCTATCCCACAATTTGATAAGGTTTGGGAGCCTTGGGACCACTCGAGATACGGGACTTCTGTGCCACTATCCTCACCTTAGCATTTGATATTCATCTATTCTTTTATTTTATTTTTCATAAGAAACTTAATATTTACTATTATTCTCTGCTCTATGTTGCTAATTTCTACATTGGAGTTGTTTGTTTTACATTATTCTGATATTCTTGTGCAGATTACCACTGTGATCTGCATGTTTGGACACTGTATTTTTGTCAAGTGTTTCTATGCTCTCTTTTGAGAAATCCCTTTGATATCATTATGTTGATGTTATCTTTTTTTTTTGTGTGCTATTTTGCTTTGAATTTTGTATTTCTTAAAACCCAATAAAAATACAATTTAAAAAAAAAAAAAGTTTTGAGAATAAAGCCTCGTACACACGACTGGTTTTCCTGACAGGAAAACTGCCAGGAGAGCATTTGGCCGGGAATCCCGGCCGTGTGTATGCTCCCTAGCAGTTTTCCCGTCAGGAGAACAGCCAGGAATCCCGACGGGAAAATAAAGAACCCTTCTCTCTATTTTCTCGTCGGGATTCCCGGCAGAGTGTTTCCTGCTTCAAAAAATGTTCGTCTGTATGCTTACCTGCCTTGTAACAAAACCGCACATGCTCGATAAGACTTTTACTCATGCGCGGTAGCATACAAGGTTAGTGTGGGGTGTAGCAAGATGGCGGCGATGGCATAGAATGTGACCAGTGCCGTCTCGTCGTAGTCGATGACGTCACCGCATTCTTGCCATTCAAAAGAACGGCGGTTCTTTTGAATCGCCATCTGTATTTGCAAGAAAAGCTTGCCAGGAATCCTGTCAGGTAAACCAAAGTTTTTTTTCCTGACGGGATTCCGAGCCGTGTGTACAGGGCCTGACACTGCTGCCTCAGTTTTTATGACAACAATTTGTATATACTCCAGAATGTTATCAGGAGTGATCAGATGAATTGCAATTATTTCCCTCTTTGCTATGAAAATGAACCTAAACCCCCAAAAAACATTTCCACTGCATTTGCAAAGAAAGCTTGTAGTATGTTGTAACGCATGCTTGTTATACTCACTGTGGAACCTAAGGGGCCAATCCCCTGCATTGTGTAAAAAGGCTGTATTCTCTGATCCTCCTCTTCTTCCCGTGGTCTCCTAATGATTTCCTGACAGTACAGAGACTTTGGAGTCACTCTGCACATGCTCAGTTTGGTTTGTATTGTTATGCCCTGTACCCGTTTCTTCCATCGGAATTCCAACGGAATTCATCTCAAGCTGTCTTGCATACACGCGGTCACACTAAATTCCGACTGTCAAGAACGTGGTGACGTACAACACTACGACGAGCCGAGAAGATGAAGTTCAATGCTTCCGAGCATGTGTCGAATTGTTTTTCGAGCATGTGTCGTTATTTTGCGAGTCGGAATTGCTACAGACGATCGGATTTTCTGATAGGAATTTTTTCTGTCTGAAAATTTGAGAACCAGCTCTCAATCTTTTGTTGTCGGAAATTCCGACATCAAAAGTCCGATCGAGCATACACACGGTCGGAATTTCCGTTCAAAAGCTCACATCGGACTTTTGCTGTCGGAATTTCCAATCGTGTGTATGGGGCATTAGAAAAATTATGAATGTAAAGAGTTTTCTGATTGGCTTAAATGGAGTTTGTGACATCACCATCCCGCCTCTCCACCTCATCCAATCACAGAAAGATTTTAATTCATTGAGAAAATGCTAGAACGGCACCCATGAGCAAGCCAGTGTTTTCACAATGCAGCAAGCAAAAGCTTGGCATTGAACCCGAAAGCTAGTGGAGATCACTTTAGTAGGGGTGCATACTACAGGGTTTTTAAGCTTTCAACGATCCCACAGGTATGGCACATACAGTAAAACCTTGGTTTGAGAGTAACTTGGTTTGAGAGTGTTTTGCAAGACAAGCTAAACATTTAAAAACATTTTGACTTGATATACAAGCAATGTCATATAATAAGAGTAGCGTCATGTCACAACTGAGTATAAAAGAGAATAGAGACGCCACATATTTCTACACTTAGAGGCGCCTCTCTTCTCTTTAATACTCTGTGGCTCCTGCTGGATTTTGCTTCTTGTAGAGGCTTCCATTTGTGGATGGACCATTTATGGTTACACAACTTATCACATTGCTATAACCTTTTCCTATGGATTATAAACTGAAGGACCTGTGAATAGATGGTTGTGGAACAAATCATTTGAGTTTCCATTACTTCTTATGGGAAAATGTGCTTTGATATACAAGTGCTTTGGATTACAAGCATGTTTTTGGAACAAATTATGCGTGCAATTCAAGGTTTTACTGTATACTGTATGATTACATAGCTCCAATTGGAACCACTATAATTACACCGAAATTGGCAGCCCTAAATTTCGGCTTTAATAATTAAAAAAATACAAATTAGTGTTTCAAAATTCTTTAAACAGGATGCATTTTGCTTTCAGCTGTCAGATGCAGGCATACTTTATTTAAAGCTTTAGAACATGTGTTAAATGTATTTCCAACACCAAGTCATGTGTTGAGATTCATCTCACTTCATAAAGATGACATTTTCTATTCTTCACACCTATCTCAACCAAAAAAACAACATGAAATAATACTCCTGGAATGCATATGCGGCATAAAAACAACATGAAATAAATGATTTTCCGGAATATCTTCATGCCTTTTAGACATGATGCATACATGTAACCTCTCCAGGGCTCCTCTCTAAGTGCATAGTGTAGATTGTCTGTATATAATTGACCTAATAGTGATGCTCTTACATGATGCAGAGGTTTGTGTTCCTCTCCCGTGTTTGTGCAGAACGTAAGAATCCCCATGGTTATGATGTACCGACTCCTTGACAACTACACGGTGTGTTGCTATGACTTGTTTGTATAAACATAATCCATGCGGACTGTAATAATTGCCATAAAACATCACTATAGACCACCGTTTGTCAAACCGTGAGGCGGATCTGGCTTTCAATTGTTAAGGTCTGACAAACGACCTTCGCACTTTGCTCCAGTCTTAGCTGGATCTGGCTTCTTTCGTAGATAAAGGTTGACTAATTACAGCCATTCTAATGGTGTGGAGTGAAACCAATTAATGTAGCGGGGTCACTGATTATTTAAAAAGGTCACTTAGAACGGTCTGTACTTTGCATTCTTGGGTTTGCCTTATTTATATTGCAATGAAATATAGAATATAATCAATATCCTTAAAGTGGTATCATAGTCATTTAAATGTTTTGATAAATATACTAATAAAAAGGGTCAATTTAAAGTTTCACGCCTTTTGATTTCTTATTGTCTCATGTTGAGATATGTAAAAGAATGATAGTCAGTGACTCTTTTTTGATATTACATAAAACATACAGCCAACACACTGCAGGAGATTGTAGCTCCCCTTCTTCAGGGCTAATAGAGACAGTGGCCCAGATTCACAAAGCACTTACGCCGACGTATGACAAGTTACGCCGACGTAAGTGCAAATGTGCGCCGTCGTATCTGTGCGCCACACCCAAGAACAGATATGCGCCTAAAAACAGGCTAACCATGCCGACGTATCTTGCTTACAACGGCGTAGGGTGGGCGCACATTTAGGCTGGGCGCATGGTGCCGCTCCCATTGATTAGTCATTCAAACATGCAAATGAGGGAAATACGGCGATTCACGAACGTGCGTGTGCCCGGCACATGCTACGCTAGAAAGGCGCGTAAGTTGTACGTCCGGAGTAAAGTTATTCCCCATAAATGAGGTGCAACCCAGCAACAGACATGCTCAGGTCTGCACCAGGGAACACAAGCCGGCGTATTGTGCGTTGGACGTGTGTCTGGCTGGGCGTACGTTACGTTCACGGCGTACACAGTGATCCGGCGTAGCTTAGGCAGTTGTGCCGGCGTGGTTGTGAGCAGGTGCGGGGGGCAGGCGCGGGGGTGTGTGCACATGCGCAGTTCGTGATACGTACATGTCTGGCGCTCGGCCCATCCTTTGCATGGGGTCACGCCTCATTTGCATGGGTCACACCCACTTCCACCTACGCCAACATACGTCTACGAAACCCACGCCACGCTGGCGCAGCGTTGGGAGCACTGGCTTGCTGAATTCAATGCTTGCCTCTCTGCGCTGCATTGGCGTAGCGTACGGCGGTTACTCTACGGCGGCGTAATGTGCGCCTTGCTCCCTGTGAATCTGGGCCAGAATATATATATATATATAAATATATATATATATATATATATATATATATATATATATATATAGTATCTCACAAAAGTGAGTACACCCTTCACATTTTTGTGACAACACTGAAGAAATTACACTTTTCTACAATGTAAAGTAGTGAGTGTACAGCTTGTATAACAGTGTACGTTTGCTACAAACAAAAGATAAGACTGCGCCAATAATTGATGAGATGTCCACATCAGTCCACTTCCTCCTCCAACAGACGTGGTGACATCACTACATGCCCTTTCCAGATGCGTTTTGTCACAACATTCATTCTCAATTCCCATTGAGAACGTCTGTTGTGACGAAACGCATCTGGGAGGGCACGTAGTGACATTCCATGTCTGTTTGAGGAGGAAGGGCTCCTGTTCTTTGCCGGCCGGCAAGTTTTATGCTTTTTTATCCTACGTTTTTGTAAGTACAATACTTTTTTACTAATAAACCAGTTGAGACGTTATTATACTATGGTCTCTCGCCTTCCTTTACACGGTATCACAGAGCCTACGGTATGCTGAAGGAGTGTGTGACATGTTGAGGAAACATCCCGGGTGTTGGTTTACTTCCTGGTACAACTACTCTGCATGCAAGCCAAAGGCCGTGGCTGGGTTATAGCCGAATGCGCTTTTGTGCTTGCTATCTGGTAAGCGGCCATTCCTATACAATAGTGGGCACATTATTTGGATTATTCACTGCGGTGTGTGATTACACAGGACCCATCTATGGACTATTGTATAGCTTATGGTCTTCTTTGAGTTGTATAATTTATACACTAACTTTATGTCATCTTAAGGACTGATGTGGACATCTCATTAATTATTGGCGCAGTCTTCTCCTTTGCTTGTTTTAAATTGTGTGTATCCCACTAAGCTGCTGCCGTCAAACTCTATTATCTAATTTGTCTAGCGCAGTTTTTTCTGTTTTTATTTTTTTTAAGTGTAAGTTTGCTGTCACCTCAAAATAACTTAACACACATCCATTAATGTCTAAACCGCTAGCAAAAAAAGAGAGTACACCCCCAAGTGAACATTTTAAAATTGGGCCCAATTAGCGGATTTTCCCTCACCGGTGTTATATGACTCGTTAGTTTTACAAGGTCTCGGGTGTGAATGGGAAGCAGGTGTGTTAAATTTGGTGTTATTGATCTCACTCTTTCATACTGGTCACCAGAAGTTCAGCATGGCACCTCATGGCAAAGAACTCTCTGAGGATCTGAAAAAAAAGAATTGTTGCTCTACATAAAAATGGCCTAGGCTATAAGATGATTGCCAGGACCCTGAAACTGAGCTGCAGCACGGTGGCCAAAACCATACAGCGGTTTAACAGGACAGGATCCACTCAGAACAGGCCTCGCCATGGTCGACCAAAGAAGTTGAGTGCACATGCTCAGCGTCATATTCAGAGGTTGTCTTTGGGAAATGAACGTATGAGTGCTGCCAGCATTGCTGCAGAGGTGGAAGTGTTGGGGGGTCAGCTGTCAGTTCTCAGACCGCACACTGCATAAAATTGGTCTGCATGGCTGTCATCCCAGAAGGAAACCTCTTCTAAAGATGATGCACAAGAAAGGCCACAAACAGTTTGCTGAAGACACGCAGACTAAGGACATGGATTACTGGAACCATGTCCTGCGGTCTGCTGATACCAAGGTAAACTTATTTTGTTCAGATGGTGTCAAGCGTGTGTGGGGGCAACCAGGTGAGGAGTACAAAGACAAGTGTGTCTTGCCTACAGTCAAGTATGGTGGTGGGAGTGTCATGGAGGTCCATGAGTGCTGCCGACACTGCGGAGCTACAGTTCATTGGGGGAACTATGAATGCCAACATGTACTGTGACATACTGAAGCAGAGCATGATACCCCCCTCTTCGGAGACTGGGCAGTAGGACAGTAATCCAACATGAAATCGACCCCAAATAAAAGTTGTTGGGGTCAGGGGGATTATGGTGTGGGGTTGTTTTTCAGGGGTTGGGCTTGTCCCTTTAGTTCCAGTGAAGGGAACTCTTAAGCATACCAAGACATGTTGGACCATTTCATGCTTCCAACTTTGTTGGAAAAGTTTGGGAATGGCCCCTTCCTGTTCCAACATGATTGCACACCAGTGCACTACCCAAATCCAGGGGACAGGGCTTTAATAGGCTCTGGCTGACCAAAGATGACTGCCAGAGTCACAATGGGCAACAACATCCAACCAAATCACTTCCCCAGTGACCCAGGAAATCATAGAGGAACCAGGTTCCTCCTGACTTCCTCTCCAGCTACAGAGCCGCTGTGTTTAGGCGCCACCTGCAGTGAAGAAAATAAATTGCACCTGCCCACATATTTATACAACTATATTGATTGTGGTACCTATATCTCTATCTCACTGTCCTTTTTTATCAACATTTTGAATTGCAAATCAAAGACTCACACAAAAAGAGAAAATCGTTGTTAGAGTCTACATACACTTTAATGCCTGATGTACATTGCCTTCTGCAACCATAATAAGCCAACTGTAAAAACTGTGCACATTTTGATAACTTTATTTACATTACACTTATCACACTCAATCCCATAATATATCTTAAATCCTGACTGTAGATTCCTTTTATTACACCCATCTAAAAGATTAAAATAGAATGAAGCATACATCAATATAGATTTTTATCCCCATTCTTTCTCCCTGTCACAGGTTTAGGCTTCATTCCTCTTTATAGTCGAACATATATTCAGTATATGTTTTCTTGGCTCCTGTTGATTTATATGTGTATCTGTGAACTTAAGAAGAATCATTCTTCTCAAGATAAATTCACTTTCCTTCTGAGCACATATATTCATGTCTCCCAGGACCAGCTGTCTGACTTTGTCATATACTATGAGACATGGCACACAAAATTCTGTCCTAGTTTCTCTTTGAACTTGCCTGACCCAGGTCAACCTTGCACGATGCAGAGACACAATACTAGCAGGCGTAAGGAATAAAGAGATATTAATTGAACACCTGATACATATTCTGATATCTCAAGGTGAACTGTATGTATGACATGTACAACGTCTAGAGATACTGGTAAAATAATGATTTAGGAACTGAAAATTGTCTCCTCTAGAGCGGAAAGTGAGGGCGAAAGGCTGATGAGACCATTTCCATTAAGGGGTGTGAGATTTGTGAATGTGTCAGGTCCTTTTGACTATTGCATACAATACACCATAAAGAAGAAAAATGTCTGTGATCTTTATTTTTCTTCTGTAAAAAAAATCTATATATATTAAGCATATTGGTACTTTTAAAGTAAGCATGTCAACCTGCACTGCAATCTGAGCATATGAAGAAAGAAATAAATAAGCAGAGGTCTCTAAGATTGTAACTCAAAAAGATAAGTAGATACAGAGCTATAGATAGATGATGTTAGATACAAATCTCAGCCTTTCCCAGAAAAGCCAAGCTTGACCTGCCACTTATTTTCCCCCCATTGGTCAATGATGTTACCTCTAAGGTCTCGTACACATGATAGGATAGCCAGAAAACAACGGTCTAAAGACCGTTTTCATCGGTCCAAACCGATCGTGTGTGGGCCCCATAGGTTATTTAACCTTCGGTTCAAAAAATAGGAACTTGCTTTAAAATTTAACCGATGGACGCCTAACCGATAGGTCAAAACCGATTGTAAGTATGCAAAAGCATCGGTTAAAAACCTGCATGCTCAGAATCAAGTCGACGCATGCTTGGAAGCATTGAACTTCGTTTTTTTCAGCACGTCGTTGTGTTTTACGTCACCGCGTTCTAACACGATCTGTTATTTAACCTATGGTGTGTAGGCGTGACGGACCATCAGTCAGCTTCATCGGTTAACCTAAGACAACGGTCCTTCAGACCGTTGTTCTCTGGCTATCCTATCGTGTGTACGAGGCCTAAAGGACCAACAGAAAGCTCAGGATGGGTTGGAGCTAACCTCATATTTTACAAAAGAGCAAGATTTGGTTTTAAAGTCCCATTCTGGGATAAACCAAACTTTTTTTTTTAAATCATCCCTCCCGTCCTGCCCCTCCTAACCCACCCTACTATTCATTTTCCGTCTTACCTTATGTATAGCATTGTAGCCCTGTGACATACAACATTTTGTTCTACCGTATGTCCTCACGTGTAGTAGAATGACGATACAGCTTGACTTGACTTGACTTGATCAGATATTCTTACCTAAGTCCCCTGTTCCCAGAGTGGGGCTTAAACTTAAAATCCCTAAATACAGAGTTAAATATATATACATGGTAGGTATTTTATCTACCAGAATATTTGTTACATAGTTAACCAGGTTAAAAAAAGCCACAAGTCCATCTAGTTTGTAATGAAAAAAAGAAAACCATACAATCCCCTATACATACACATATACTCACAGTTGATCCAGAGGAAGGCAAAAAACCTCAGCAAATCATGATCCAATTTTCTTACAGCAGGTGCTAAAATCCGTTCCTGATCCCCTGTAGAGGCACTTGGATATTCCCTGGATCAACTTTACCTATAAAATGTCAGTATTCAATTATTGTGTAAGATAATGAAGTAGCGCTAAATAGTAGTGTAACAAGTGCAATGTGATAGTGCTAAGGTCCGTATGTAAGTAAACTGGTAATGAAATATTAAAAAAATACGTATGTGTAGCGCTAAAATTAATAAATGAATATCAAAATACCAAAAAATGTGTATAGTAAAAAATAAAACACATATAACATTAATAAATGTTAGACACAAATTGTGAAACATGTGAGATTCCTCTGTAGCGAGGAGTGACAACAGTGCCAACTGGCACGTGAACTGATGCACCTAAGGTGGTATCAAACATAAAAACAAAGTCCAACAAAAACTCCTAAGTGTGATGATCCGAGGTATGTAGCAAAGTTCATCAACATCCACAAGTCATTCAAGTGAAAAGGTGAATAAATAGAAAAAGCGGCGCACACGATGGCGTGCACGTGCACGTGAAGACGTGAGGCCGCGCTGCGCTCTCGGGTGAGGAGGAAGAGATAGGCAGCAACGAGAGGAGGGGCGGAACATGGCGTGAGAGAGAGCGAACATCCCCCCATACACACGCCGCATGCTGCTTCTTACCGGCTTACCACGGAGCCGTCGGGACCATCTGCAGCCGTAGATAGCGGTGCCCCGCTCGCCACACCAGGAAGACGGAGTTCAGGCAGTAAGCAGTGAGGGTATAGGAAGCAGTGTCGGGCAGGTATTGGGAGGACAGCACCCGCAACCCACACTAACCCAGGCCAGGTCCCATTGACGTGAGTATGGTGAGCCAGTGGTATACAGTGCTCGATGAGAAGTCTGCACCCCGTCTCTCTGTGGACCCAGAAGGGGAGGTACATTTTCCTTCTTAAAAATATGTCTAAACGTGTCTAAATTCTATTGAAGAAGAATTAGAAGGGCTGTAAATTGTAAACTTCTGTGGACATCATTCAAAGGGAGATACATCAGGATTGGTAGAAAAAACTTTGCTCTTGATATGATACATGCTGTCTGTTACCCTGTATGATATGCAACATCTACTAGGGGTGTGAAATATGGTCAAATGGAGGAAATGAACTCTACAAAGTGTTGACAGAACACAGGTATTTTTTTTTTTGACCAGGTGGACCCAATAGCGGAAGAATTGGGAACTCTCAGATAAGCAACTGACCGTTTAAATTGACCCTGAATAGAAGGGTATACAAGGATACTTTAACTGACTGTAGGGGAATTGATCTTGTCGGACCTTAACTGATTGAACGGGACTAAATATAGTGCGGTTGGGAGGGTGGGGGGGGGGGGAGGAGTGGGGGGGAGAGGGGGAGAGGGGAGAGGATCAGAAGCAGGCAAACCTCAAACCTGCACAAATATAAATATACATGTTGTTTCCTTTTTTTCTTTTTCCTCTCTTTTCCCCCCCCCCCCCCACACTTTAAAGACATCACTTTGAAGACGGGCTTATTCTCCGATATCCTTTAAGCCACTGCGGACCATAGGACAACTATACGCATCCCCTCTGCTGGTCAGCTCACGGTGTGCTTTATTAATTAAGGGCCAGGAACGCGGATATAAGTCAATCAGACCTGCAAAGTATGGTCAGGCATATACAATCAAAACGCATGAGATCTGAGGATCAGTAGCCGGGGTTAATGAGAACCTCAAGGCAAATTGGCTGTCTGTGTAAATGAACCTGGAAGGTTACATAAAAGGGATGGATAGGATGCGTTATCATTGATAACTGGTTGTTACAGCTCATTACTATACTATTAGATTGGGCGGGGACACCTTTATTTTGCATGAAATACCCAGACCAGGTAAAATAGACATATACAGATTCAAGATCTTATCTGTAACACATGGCTTGAACGGTTTACTCTCCCTTCATTGTGCTCTGTTTTTTTTTGCTGCCCGCTGGGAAATTATACCTCACTTTTTACCCTCTTTTTGGGGAATTTTTGTATGCCCCCTAGGTTCCCTCTTTTTCCGGAGTTCCTCTCTCTTTCAGGATTAGAAAAGAAAGAAGAAAGAAATCTGAAGTTAACTTTTCTCCCTCTTTAAAGTCTTATAAAAAGGAGAAAAAAAAAATCTAGACATCTCCCATCTCCCTCCCAGCTCGGTAGGGTACTACATCTATATCAAATTCTGTATCAATCGCTAGAAACAAAGGGTCAAGCTGGGGAAAAGAATTAGAAGGAAAGAATCTAACATGAGCAGAATGATAAGTAGATCAACAAAGGGGGACCCCCCTACCACCCCAAGAAATATAACAGCAACAAGCTCAATAAGGCCTTTTGTGTCCAGTAGAGAAAGCCCACTGGTTTCTGCGACACAGGGAGTAACAAAGCAACAACAAGGAAACAAAGCAAAAAAGATCGAAAAAGAAAAGCCCCATAGTGAAACCTCCGGAGAAACTTCTGTGGAATCAAGAGAGGAGGCATCCATGAGAAATGGATTAGAAAGCAGTAGGATAGATGCACAGTCCCCCTCAAAGGGAGAAATGGCGGAGATGTTGCTAAAATTGGAAAATGTGATAAAGGGGGAGATACAGAACTTACGGACAGATCTGGGTCACATGCTCTCCAGAATAGAATCCGTAGAGGAACAAACTGAGAGACAAGAACAAGAATCAAATTCACTAAAGATCCAGATCGAACAGATCCAATTAAAACAGAGGCACATTCTCTATAAATTAGAGGACCAGGAAAATAGAAACCGGAGACAAAATCTGAGGATCAAATCAATACCAGAGAAGAGGGGTGAGGACCTTAGGACAACAATGCAAACGATATTTAACCCCATACTGGAAAGAACAGCAGACAACCCAATCATGATTGAAAGGGTACATCGAGTAGGAAATCCGAAAAAAGTGACCTCCGAGCGAACAAGAGATGTTATAATAAGGTTCCGATTCTATGAAGATAAAGAAGAAATATGGAAGAAGCTGAGGGGACAACCCCCGATAGTCTTTGAGGGGGTCGATCTCCAGATATTCACAGACGTGGCCCCAGAAACTTTGGCAAGGAGATGGCTGTTGAAAACCACTTTTGAAACAGATGGTCGATTTAAACATTAAATATAACTGGGGTTTCCCTGCCTGCTTAATTGGGACAAGAGAGGGAAGATCTGCGACATTGAGATTCCCCGAGGACTTAAGTGAATTTTGCGGGAAACTGGATATTCGGGTCCCTGACCTGCCGGGCTGGGAGTAGGGGAGGGGGGCCGAGAGGGGGGGGTGTCCTCCCGGCGACACCCCATACCTCTTTCTCTCCAAACCACCCGGCCCCGTTCTAGGCTAATATCTGTCTCCCTAGGGTCCCTCTTGATGGTGTCCACCTTTTCTTCTCTTTCCACCGTCTGCTCCGAGAGATGAGGGAATCCCTGGGAGACGTTGGGAAGATGTTTGCAACTTGTCCTTTAGTCCAAAAGATCTAATGCACCTGGGAACGCCCCGTTGGCTTAAACGGGACAAGAGGGGAGAGAGAGGGGAGATTTGCAACGATAAGATTTTCCGAGGTTCTAAACAAGCTCTGCGGGAAATGAGACATTTAGGTACCCGGTCTGTCGGGTTGGGGCTGGGGGGAGGGGGGGCTCTATCCTGAGGCCCCCTGTCCCATCCCCTTCTATCCGCTCTGCCCTGCCTCGGGCCGCATTGGGTCCTTCTAGGACCCCTTTCTCGATATTCTCCTGGTTTGTCCCTCTGCTTTTCTTTCTCTCCTTTTTTTTTCTTGTACTCCTCTATTTTATTCCTCTCCCCCTGTCCGCCCGTGGGCCCCGAGAGGGCCCCTGGCGGAGTGGGGGGGAGAGGATTGAAGTCCTCCCCCTACCCACCCTGTCCAAAAGACAGGGGGGGGGGAGGAAAAATCCTAAACCTCACCCAGAGCGATCTGGACCAAGACATGGTAGTTGGTTCAGAGGTCTTTAATAGACCAAACGGGAGGGCGGGAGGGGGGGAAAGGGAGGGGGATGAGGGGGGGGGGAGGGATAGGGGAAAGGGTCTTTAATAGACCAAACGGGAGGGAGGGAGGGGGGGAGGGGGGAGGGGGGAAGAGGGGGGAGGGATTGAGGGGAGGGGGAAAAAGCCCTGTCTCACCTGGACAACTAGAAGAGAGCGTAACCCATAGAAAAGAAAATCGCAGACCCAGACCCGAGGAGAGAAAAGGGAGGAAGAGGAGGAAAAAAAAAAAAAAAAGAGAGCGAAGATGCCAGTAATTAAATGCCTCTCATACAATGTCAAGGGTCTAAACAGCCCATACAAGAGACATAATGTGCTAAAGGAACTGAAACATTATAGGGCAGATATTGCATTCCTCCAAGAGACCCATCTGACAATAGGGTCAAACGTAAGGATGTATTCGACAGACTTCCCCACTTGGTATTATGGAGACACCATCTCCAAGAGAGCCAGAGGGGTCGCAATAGGGGTAGCCAAGGGGACTAGGTTTGTGCCTACAGATAGACTAACTGACCCAGAAGGGAGATTCCTCTTTTCGAGAGGAAAATTGGAGGAAGAAGAGTATACCCTGGTAAACGTATATGCACCTAACATCTCCCCGATGAAGTACATATTGGGAATCTTAGGAAAATTAAAAGACTTTAGCAGGGGAAAGATAATACTAGGAGGAGACCTAAACTTCTGCATGGATCCGAAAGTGGATAAGTCCCACAGTACACTAGAAATCCAGGACACACAATTAAGAAAGGCCAAAGCTAGCCTACATAGAAACCAGCTTGTAGATGCATGGAGGATTTTTAATCCTACTCAGCGAGACTACACATTTTTTTCCCAGGTACATGGTAGTTATTCTCGGATCGACCACATCTTTGTGGATCATAGAATGCTGGAGGGGGTGGTCGAGACGAGAATAGAGCCCATGACGATCTCTGATCACGCCCCCATTAGTATAACTATAAAAATCTCGGGAAATCAAAGGCCCTATCAAAGCTGGAGATTAAATGAGGAACTACTGATTGAGGAAAAAAGCTTAACAAGGGTTAAAAAAGAACTAGAAGAATATTTTAAGATAAATGAGACTGAGGAAATTTCAGCGGCAACCCTATGGGATGCCCACAAGGCAGTGATAAGAGGGGCTCTGATCTCGGAAGGAGCAAGGAGAAAAAAAGAAGCGATCAGTAAAAAAGTAAAATTAATAGATGAGATCTATAGCTTAGAACAAAAACACAAAAAAGAAGGTAAGCAACGAGATGTATACCTAACTCTTGTCAATAAACGAAATATACTTAAAGATCTCATGAATCAGGAAATAAGAAAAGAATTCAACTCAATAGCAGGTGAAAGATACAAGTGGGGAAATAAAACAAGTAAACATTTGGCTCGGCTGGTGAAAAAAAAGAAATCAAGGAACTATATTGACAAAATCAAAAATGAAAAAGGCGAGGTTGTACATACAACAAAAGAAATTGCCGAAACATTTAGATTATATTATGAAAAATTATATTCAGTAGAACAAAAGACTTGGCAGACAGGAGAGAAAGAAAATAAGATCACAACCTTTTTAAAAGAAGCAAGACTCCCAAAAATTAGTCAATTGGATGCAGAGGGGATGGATAGGCCAATCACGGAAAAGGAAATCAAGTTAGCATTAACAAACTCTGCCTCAGGTAAAAGCCCAGGCCCAGATGGCTTTACAGTAATGTATTACAAAAAATGTAAAGAGATACTACTACCAAGGCTATGTAGGTATTTTAACGGCCTGGGGAAGGGGCACAAATTAAGTAAAGAGGCCTCGGAAGCAATTATAACTGTTATCCCGAAAGAAGGCAAGGACCTGGAGGGCTGCTCGGGCTACCGGCCGATATCTTTGCTGAACACGGATATAAAATTGTTCGCAAGGATATTGGCCGGGAGAATGAAGCAGGAAATGAATAAATTGGTACATCCAGATCAGACGGGTTTCATCCAGGGACGAGAGGGGAGAGACAATGGGGTAAGAACACTTTTGATAATCCGGAAAATGAGGTTGATGGGGTCCCCAGGTCTACTCCTGTCAATAGACGCAGAGAAAGCGTTCGACAGGGTAGACTGGGGACTCATGCTCTCTACTTTAAAGGAAATGGGGTTTGGCAGGGGGATGATGAACTGGGTGGCCGCCCTTTATCAGTCTCCTTCGGCAAAAATAAAAATAAACGGTAGCTTTTCGCAAACATTTCAAATGAAAAACGGAACGCGGCAGGGATGTCCATTGTCACCTCTACTGTTTGTGTTGTCAATGGAACCCCTGCTAGCCAAGATCCGCAACAGTCAAAAAATTAAAGGGATCAAAATAGGAGAGGAGGAACATAAACTCGCAGCTTTTGCAGACGACGTCCTCTTCTATTTAACTGAACCCAAAACATCAATCCCAAACCTATTAAGCCTTTGCCATGAATATGGAGAAGTTTCAAATTTCAAATTGAATATCACCAAAACGGAGATTATGAATATAAATGTTAGTAAGACAGAAGAAAAATCCCTGAAAAGGAACCATCGTTTCGCCTGGGTTAGCGAACTTAAATACCTTGGGATCTTGTTAGCAAAATCATTCAAAAAAACCTACGCGATAAACTTCATCCCATTGTTAAATGAAATTAAGAAAGAGACAAAAAGGGTGGAAAATAGAGCAATATCATGGATAGGACGAATCAATTATTGCAAAATGGTCATCATGCCAAAGATCCTATATAAATTCCAGATGATCCCCATAGCCCTCCCGAGAACGCTACTCTCAGCCCTTAATAAATTAATTATGAATTTTATATGGAAGAATAAGAAACATAGGATATCTTCTCAAACATTAAGGCAACCAAAAAAAAAGGGTGGACTCGCCGTCCCGGATGTTAAGAGATACTACGATGCGGTGATATTAGCAAGGGTGGTGGAGTGGGCCAGAGTCAATAAAGAAAAAAGGTGGGTAAGTCTAGAAAATGAAATATCACAGGCAAGGTTAGATAAGATAATATGGAATCCACCCAAATTTAGGACACTGGATATAAATCTACACGAGATAACAAAAAAGGCACTGAAAACATGGGATATAGTATATAAAAAAATTGAGAAAGAATACAACTCACCTCTCATAGCACTGAAAAACAATGATTTTTTTGCACCGGGTAAGACACAAGTAGGGGGGCATTGGATTAAAAAAGACACTGCACAACTAAGAGATATAATGAGTGAGGGTCACATTAGAACACTGCAGGAGTTAAAACTTAATAAAAATTTAATGGAAATCAATGAGTGGAGGTACCGGCAGCTAAACCATTTTATACAGGGTCTTCCCCACCCTTTGAGGTCGGGTGACCAGTTGTCAGATCTTGAGAAAATTTGTACCACAGAAAGATCCAAAGGTATCATTTCAAAACTATATAGGATCCTACTGAGGATGGGGGAGCCGGACGTACCTCCATTCATTGAAAAATGGGAAAGGGAACTGGGCACACAGCGGGATAGGACCACAATAGAGAGATTGTTGGCTCTGACTCACTCCTCTGCGGTTGACAGCCGCACGGCGGAAATGTGTTATAAATGCATCGCCGGTTGGTATATGACACCGGATAAATTAAAACAATTTAAAGAGGGGCAGACAGGGGACTGTTGGAGGGGATGTAGATCACCAGGAAATATGGCACACCTTTGGTGGGGATGCCCCAAGATAAAAGAGTATTGGGAAAATATACTGGGTTGCGTGGAAGAGATCACAAAGAAAAAGATAAAGATGGACCCATGGGTTGTTTTATTTCATGGGGGAGAAGAAGGCATTAAAAGGTACAGGGACTCACTGGTACCGCACCTCCTGAATGCCGCTAAGAGATTAATTCCTAGAAGGTGGCAAGATCCAGACCCCCCTTTAATGTGGGAATGGATTGACGCGGTCGAAGAAACATACAGAATGGAAGAACTGAAAGAGGGGTTAGAGGGTAATAATATCTTATTAAGCACAAAATGGGAAAACTGGAGGATTTTCAAGAAAACATGGAGTTACGCAGAAAAGCTACGGGAAGAAATTTAAACGCTCCCTTAGAAGAAAATTAGAAAGACCCATAGGTCTGAAGAGAATGTCTAAGGTGAGACAGGGGGGGAAGGGGTAGGGGTAAGGGGGGGTAAAAATGTGAAATGGTTAATTCCTGGTATAAAAAAAAGAAAGAAAAATAAATATAAAAAAAAATAAATAAATAAATAAATAAAGATGTATAAAGAAAAAGCAACACTAATGATGCTAAACCAAAATAGAGATGCAATGGGCTGGTACGCAGAACATGAGCATAAAACACGCACTCTATGAGGTAGAGTCTGAAGTGAAGAAAAAAAAAAAAAAAAAAAAAAAAAAGAAAAAGCGTGACTCCTTTAACGTGACAATCCCATCACCGGAAAAAGTGCAGGCTTACCGGAACTTGTTGACCACTGGTGGCATATGCCAAAAGAGGTCAGTCAAGGCTTTATATGACGATTGTCAAACAGCAATCATTGGCAGGAAGCGTAGGTCCAACTGGTGGGTAGGTCCTTATATGGAATAGGTCCCCAGGAGTAAGCCGGAAGCTATACTGATGTTGGTATCCCAAAACCAATTGGCTCAGTGTGTTAGTGGTGCATAGAGAAAAATAAAGAGAGGACTCCACTGTCGCCCCATTTACATGCAAGAGCTCTTTTACTTCCAGCCAAATGTAAGTTTGTTAGCTGTGAATAAACACGTATTTTTTCTTTTATACGGAGTTACGCTATGTGGCCACTTCTCTTTATTTTTCTCTATGCACCACTAACACACTGAGCCAATTGGTTTTGGGATACCAACATCAGTATAGCTTCCGGCTTACTCCTGGGGACCTATTCCATATAAGGACCTACCCACCAGTTGGACCTACGCTTCCTGCCAAGGATTGCTGTTTGACAATTTTGCTTTTTTGAATAAGCCGTGTCAGCAGCTACCATTTACGCACACCTGGCAGCGCAGGGTATCCACTCTCTTTCTGGTAATGAAATATTCAAAAAAGTTAATATACAAATAACAATAACAATCTTGAATCTATAAACGATATAGATAGTAAGCAATGATAGAGTCCATTTGTAAAGTGCATCCAACAATGAACTGGAGTTCTGACCAATAAAGTTCTTAATCCAAAAAAGGGTTCACCTCCAAAGCAAGCAAACAGAGATGAGGGGGAAGGGAGAGGAGAGTCCAAATTACAAATGGAAGGTAGAAAGTGCAAAATATCCTTCTATGGATCCTCCCCAAGTAATGCTAGCCTCTCACCTTAAGAAAAGACCCCAATGCGTCAAATGATGCATCAAGGAATACCAGTGACCGAACACAGTTGTTGTATCTTCCTCCAGATATCAGAGCTAGGGATCTCTGCCGCTGTTAATCCAGTTTCTCCAATCTTTCCTCCATTGGGGATTTTGTCTCCAGACACATGCAGTCAAGGGCAAGCAAAAAAAACACTCCATAGTGTATTAAAGCTTAAAAATCTTGCGTTTATTATTAAAACAACAAAAAACACAATAAAAACAGCTAAAAACGCCAATAGAATTCAATGGCTTCCTGGTCACGGCCGTAACCGGAAGTAATGTCACAAAGCTCCTCCTCCCGACATTGCGTCACTGCCATGTGACTTTATCAAGGGTAGTATGCAGTTATACTATGTACATTTAGGAAAGAATCCAGACCTTTTTTTAAAGCAATCTTCCAAGCTGGCCAGAACCACCTCTTGAGGGAGTCTATTCCACATTTCCACAGCTCTTACTGTGAAGAAACCTTTCCGCATTTGGAGATGAAATCTCTTTTCCTCTAGACGTAAAGAGTGCCCCCTTATCCTCTGTGATGCCCTTAAAGTGAATAACTCAAAACCAAGTTCACTATATGGACCCCTTATGTATTTATACATGTTGATCATATCCCCCCTTAATCTCCTCTTTTCAAGAGTGAATAAATTCAGTTCCTCTAATCTTTCCTCATAGCTGAGCTCCTCCATCCCTCTTATCATTTTGGTTGCCCTTCTCTTCTCTAGTTCCCGGATATCCTTTTTGTGAACTGGTGGTGTTTGTATTTCTGTGTATCAAGTTTCAAGATTTGCACAGCACTTCAGAGTGCACAGCTTGCCTGACATGAACAGGTAACCTCCCTGCCCCTAGTCTGTGAATGGCCACAAGAGGAGCAGCGGCAAACTTATGGGGTAATCTCTCTGCACTTTTCTCTTATTGGCATGCTCTGTGCCCACCCATGTGAACTCACAAATTCTGATTGGCTTCAAGTACTGCCCCTCCTTTTCTGTGAGGAAATCTTTCTGTCCACATTGCTGTTTCCACACTTGCTTGGCCACTAGTGCTGGCCCTAACTCCCTTAGTCAGTGTACTACAAGATGCTGGAGTCAAATGTATATATTTGCAATTAAAAAAAAAATACATATCTACATTAATTATTTGTGTTTTAATATTTTTCTGGATTTTAGCTTTAAATGATCAATCTAGTCTAAAATATACCGCATTTGCCGGCGTATAAGACGACTCGGCATATAAGATGACCCCCTAATATGCTGCTAAAAACTGTGGTTTTGTGGTCTACTCACCGCATTAGACGACCCCCTTGTGTGGAAGTAATGGGTTTTAATTAAACGAAGAAGCCGCAGCCCGCCGGGTGCTCTGTACGGCTGTATGTAGGTTGTATATGCGCCGCTCAGCCAATCCCAATGCACTGTGTTGATGACAGAGCATGCTAAGCCTGCTCGGATTGGATAACAACCTCTGCCAATCCGAGCAGGCTACATAATGTAGCCTGCTCAGATTGGCAGAGGTTATTACTCTAATCCGAGCAGGCTTAGCATGCTTTGTCATCAACAGAGTGCATCGGGATTGGCTAAGTGGCGCATATACAGAATACATGCAGCCGTACAGAGCACCCGGCAGCTGATATCGGTCGAGCAGCTGCTATACCCGGCGTATAAAACGACCCCCGGATTTTGGCTGTGTAATTCCAGTGTAAAAGGTCGTCTTATATGCCCAAAAATACGGTATTCATGTTATTGATGGTTATGCTGGCTTTATTTATATAATGTTTTTTTTTTCTTGATCTTTTGTATCTTCTCACCTGCCACATTTACTAGGAAGAGTTTTTTTTATTTTATTTACATATATCATGTAGAATGCAGTATATGAAGTGTGACACCCTCAGCTGGAGATAGACTCCAGAGAAAGGGGAATAACCTGGAAATTATCCTAGAGAGTTGTCACCACCAGAGTTGTAGGAATGCAAACTCGGACATCGAGTGATTCAATTTATCAGCAATCTGCCAAAAGCTGACACATTGGATTTTAATACACTAACCCATTAAAAGGAAAGATATATTGGCTATGTCTGAATGTCTCCTCTTGAAAATGTTGATGCTAGTTGCTTAGCTGCCATGCTGATCTCATGGGTTCAAAGCTCCTAAGTCACCAACCCAAAACACATAGACACAGATCACAAATTCTGATTCACTTTGATTCCAGTGGCTGCATCTTTTTTCCAAACTCAGAAAGTATTGAAGATCTTGGGTCAGAATTACAACTAGTCAACTAACATTTTAGATAGTCGGCAACGTGTTCTATTTATTAATGGGTACATTATCCCTTTCATTACAAACAGCTGTGTGCAATAGACAGGTACACCTACACTTAATCAGAAATCACGGTAAAGGAATAATTCTATCCAATGGAAAATAATTAAATCTTGCTGGCACCTATGCTGTTAGCAATGGCTCATCACTGATATCTCATCATTTTCTCTGTATTTAAAAACATAAAGTACCTGTTGCCAAGAATGTGTTTCCAGCACGACGACATCACGCTGATTCTTGGCAACAGGGTGCCAACATCTTGCACTCGCTGGAATAGAAAAAGCACATTCCAGCGAGCGCGTCATAGAAGCAACGGGGAACCGACTTGGATTCCCGCCAATTCTAGCCGCGGCGTTTGGTATGAATCATGATTCATACCAAACACAGCAGCTAGAAATTGGCGGGAATCCAAGTTGGATCCCCGTCGCTTCTATGACGGCTTTTTCCCCATCGCGGTGAGCCGGCTCGGCGCTGGCTCCCGCGACGGGGCTCGTAGGTGGTCAATCTCGCTGAGAAAGGGAGCAAGATTGACACAATATCGCGGTCACCTACTGTATGATCACAATTCTTGTTCTCTTTTATAGTATATCATGGATTTTATCTTGTTCTTGCAGAACATCCTTCCATACAATAGCTATTTAATTAATTTGAAGTGTATCATTTTGCAATCACTTCTTTACAATCTGAATTTTCGATGGTTTATTTGTACAGTGTCTGCATTGAAATATTTGCCCTAGAATTTTTTTTTTTTTTTTTATAAATGAAAAGATCGTACTGCTACCTATGCTACCTGCCTTACATTTAGACTGCGATGCAATTTGACCTAAGACAACTGGATTGCACAATTAGATGGTCCTGCAAGCTAGAAATGATTGACAACTAGCTTGGATGTTTTGTCACTGGTGAAAGCATGCTAGTTTTTGCTTGAATATTAAAAGGCTGGTCAATCCAACTTTGTTCAAAATAGAGAACAAGATATCTCTCCGGTGTATTTTATGTAATGGGTTACTCACAGGCGCTACCGAAGTGACATGCAAATGAGAAGAAAACTGGTCGCACACCACAGTTGTAATCCAATAAAAATGTGCTTTATTCTTTAACATGGGACAATATCACAGGATTGGATGTGGTTGACATGTTTCATACGTAGGAGTGCTTAGTCATAAGGTTATGACTAAACACTCCTACATGTGCAACATGTCAACCATAACATATCCTGTGCTATTGTCCCGTGTTTGAAGAATAAAGGATATTTTTATTGGATTACAATTGTAGTGTGACCAGTTTTCTTCTCATTTACAACCCAACTTTGTTATCGATGGAGCATAGTGCGCTGAGTCAGCCCTTGACTATCCTAAATGCCTTGTATGCTCCAAAAGTGAGATCTCCATGTCATAATACCTGACTTTGTTTCTGTCCATCAGTGAGTTTTTTGGGGGTTCCACCCACCTTCTAAAATAAGAGAGCCCACATCATTATGGCAACCATAAGTCTTTACTTCCTGACTCCCATCTAGTCTTGTCTAATCCATTTCTTGCCCACCATGGAGATTTGAGTGTTTCTTCATACCTTTGCATGTTCTCATCTACCTTTGTGTGTTTAAGCCTATTCTGTTGCATTCTCTATAATATAAAATAATATTGGTACAGGGAGAGAGGAACTCTTCATCAAGACCACAGCTTGTGTGCCAACCCAAAAACTCAAGTACAGTGGTCTCACTAACTCAGTCATGAGGGATATAAAAAATGGTCAACTGCTTGATCTCTCAGGCCTCGTACAGACGACCAGACATGTCCGATGAAAACGGTCCGCAGACGATGACGCGGCGATGTGTGCGAACCCGGAAGTTCAATGCTTCCACACATGCGTCGAATCACTTCGACGCCATGCGCGGGTTCTCGGGCCAGCGGACATGTCCGATGAGTCGTACTGACCATCGGACATGTCCGACGGACAGGCTTCCAGCGGACAAGTTTCTTAGCATGCTAAGAAACTTTTGTCCGCTGGAAACCTGTCCGCTAGGCCGGAAAATTGTCCGGTCGGCCCTACACACGACCGAACATGTCCGCGGAAACTGGTCCGCGGACCAGTTTCAGCGGACATGTTCGGTCGTGTGTACAAGGCCTTATGCCGGGTACACACGAGAGGATTTATCCGCGGAAACGGTCCTCCGGACCGTATCCGCGGATAAATCCTCTGGCGGATTTTGATCTCCTGGTTGTACTAACCAGGAGATCAAAATCCCTGCGGAATTCCGTCTGCGGTGACGTGTCGGCCCGTCGCCGCGATGATGACGCGACGACGTGCGCGGCGCTGTCATATAAGGATATCCACGCATGCGTCGAATCATTACGAGGGATGTGTTCGGACGGATCGATCCGGTGAGTCTGTACAGACCACCGGATCGATCCGCTGGAGCCGATTCCAGCGGATAGATTTCTTAGCATGCTAAGAAATTTTTATCCGCTGGAAATCGGTCGGCCCGAATAAAATCCACGGAAAAATATCCGCTGGGTTGTACACACCAGCGGATCTATCCGCTGGAACTGATCCGCAGATCAATTCCAGCGGATAGATCCTCTCGTGTGTACGGGGCCTAAGGCTTCTACCTAAAACCAAAAACACTTTAGGTGGATTGTCCCTTTAAATCCTCTGCTGCCTGATTATTAGGAGTTTTATTCAACAATCAACATGTGTGAAAAATATGGCCTCCTAGTAGCAATATTAAAGCTGAGGGTTACGCTAAAAACATGTATTTAACATTCCATTTAGCATAATTCCAACATTTACACTATGCCCTTTTTTTTTTGTTGCTGTACATACCGTCTTATTGTTATTTTCCACCCAGCTTCCGGGTTCTCACTCCCGCGGGAGTAGGCGTTCCTATGCAGAGGCTAGATGATTGACGCCTTGTGAAAAACTTGCCCCCGGCGCATAAGGCACGTCACCAGTTTTCCGAAAGTAGCCGGCTCTATGTGGCGCCTGCGCAGTCAGCTCTACACGGCAGGCGCAGGCGCCGTATAGAGCCGACTAGCAGTTCGGCTACTTTCGGAAAACTGGTGACGCGCCTTATGCGCCGGGGGGGGGGGGAATTTTTCACAAGGCGTCAATCATCTAGCCTCTGCATAGGAACGCCTACTCCCGCGGGAGTGAGAACCCGGAAGCCGGGTGGAAAATAACAATAAGACATACCGTACAGCAAAAAAAAAAAACGGCATAGTGTAAATGTTGGAATTATGCTGAATGGAATGTTAAATACATGTTTTTAGGGTGAACCTTCGCTTTAAATGGCAAAGACACCATGACATGCCATGTACCATATAGGAAAACATTGGAGGATCTTTGAAAATTATCAGAAAATGACAGTAAAAGGATCTTAAAAATTATAAAAAGAATGACATTCCTGGAAGCAAAGACTGCTGGATCCAGCTCATCATAAATTGCTGTAAAATGTTAATTTGGTATGAATTGCTATAATTCCTATTTTAACTCCCTGATCTTTATTATCTTGTCTCATATCACGACTCCTAATTAAATCAATATATATTCAACATTTTGGTTGAATTATTAATTGCCGTTTTTATTACCGACTTGATACTTTACAGAAAAAAATGAATTTCTGTATTGCGTTTCCATTTAGCACAAGAGGTTGATGAAAAGCAATACCATATACTAGTATTATATACAGTATACTGTATATAATACTATAAATAAAATATAACCCTCCTTATAAATGTGGTAGCGTTACTTTGAAAGAAATATTTGACTTTCACAATTTTTTATTTCTTTTTATCCAATATTTATTAAGCTAAAGCAACATCAAGGAGCAACTACTGTACAGTTAGGCCCCATACTCACGACCAAACATGTCTGCTGAAACTGGCCCGCAGGCCAGTTTCAGCAGACATGTTTGGTCGTGTGTGGGCGCGAGCGGGCCGAATTCCAGCAAACATTTGCCCGCCGGGCCTTTTCCCAGCAGACAAATATTCCTGGACTTGTTTTAAAACAGCCCGCTGGAATTCAGCCCGCTCGGACATGTACGGTCGTCAGTACAGACCTACCGTACATGTCCAGGCGCCCGCCGTCCCTCGCATGCGTCGAATGACTTCGACGCATGCGTGGAAGCATTTTAAAGGCGGGCCGCCCACGTCGCCGCGTCATTGTCGCGGCGACACCGCGTCATCGACGCGGCGACACCGCGGACACGCCCCGCGTATTGTTTACGCGCGGACTTCTGTACGATGGTGTGTACAACCATCGTACAGAAGCCCTCTGGCAGACATGTATGGTGAAAACGGTCCGACGGACCGCTTTCACCATACATGTTTGTCCGTGTGTACCCGGCCTAACAAGTAATCATTTAGCTTTAGCCTAGTTACCTAGAAGGGACTCGGTGCTCAACCATGTTGATTCGAGAAATGCCAGTTGCTCGGCTGTCATGCTTATCTGGTGACTTCAATGCTTACTGAGCCACTGATCAGAAATGAGTATGTAGATTGAAGCCTCAGAGGCCCCGTACACACGGTCGAGAAACTCGATGTGCCAAACACATCGAGTTCCTCGGCGTGTTCAGTCCTGGAGCCGCCGAGGAGCTCGGCGGGCCGAGTTCTCCCATAGAACAACGAGGAAATAGAGAACATGTTCTCTATTTCCTCGCCGAGGTCCTCGTCGGCTTCCTCGGCCGAAAGTGTACACACGGCCGGGTTTCTCGGCGGAATTCAGCTTCCGACCGAGTTTCTGGCTGAATTCTGCCGAGAAACTCGGTCGTGTGTACGGGGCCATACACATGACCGATTTTCCTGCCAGGAAAACTGCTGCGAGAGCTTTTGGCTTGGAAAACTGGCCGTGTGTATGCTTCATCGCAGTTTTCCCGACCAGTCCCCCCCCCCCACCTACTTATCCTCACCCCTTCATCAGCCCTGATCACCCCTTATTTCCTGTGCTTTTTAGATTGTAAGTTCTAATACTCTAATGAGCAGGACCCTCTGATTGCTTTTGTACCAAATTGTAATGTAACTGTAATGTCTGCCTTTATTTTGTTAAGCGCGCAAACTGTTGGCGCTATATAAAACCTGTATAATAATATAATAAATAGCAGAATAATCCCTCAAAAAAATAAAAATAAACGGTTTATTTTGAATAGTATATAGAGGTATATATGGGATCGAATGTTTCTAGGCCATATCACAGGTGCCAGAATAAAGCAGTGAATCTCTGAGAGCAAATCTGCTGAGTTTAATTGAAGTTTGGTATTAAAGTGTATCTAAAGCCAAACGCAAACATTTGACATATTACAGCTTACTAGTTTATGTTTTGTTTTACTTTTTTTTTTCAAGCTTCTTTTTCTTTATTTTCACATGGATTCCTAGCACACTTCCAGTCCCTAGATAGCTACATCACTTCTCAGTTCTATCTGTGGGGGCGGGGGGCATAGTTGTTACACTAGGTTGCTCTCTTGATATTGACTACAAACATGTCCACATGTCTTCATTTCCATTACACAGTGGAGCAGGGCAAATGGTAGATTAGAAGATACCTAGGAAGAAAGATGTTCTTCTGTGCAGCTCACAGGAAGTGCATCTCTGGTAAGAGCAACATCAGAGGTGTAGCTTGAAGCTTGTGGGCCCCGATGCAAAAGTTGACCTGCCCCCAGGGCCGGCGCTAGCGCAAGGCAACATGGGCACTTGCCTTACGGCGCCAGCGCCGGCCCTGGGGGGGGGCGCCAAAAAAAGCTCCCTGCTCGGAAGAAATTAACACCGACTCCTATCGTGCAGCCGCCTCCCGCACTATAGCCCCGGCGGCACGGCACGGCACTTCACTTGGGCTCCGTTCTGTTTGTTTTTTTCCGCCTGGTGGTCTGTCTCCCGGCCTGCTGTAAACACAGCATCACGTCCCATACGGCCAATCACCACAGAAGCACAGCGCCTCCCACTCTGCCGCCCGCCAATCGCGCACAAACGAGCCTAGAAAAAAAAACTTTCCCCGGGCGGGGAAACTTTTTTTTTCTAGGCTCGTTTGTGTGCGATTGGCGGGCGGCGGAGTGGGAGGCGCTGTGCCTCTGTGGTGATTGGCCGTATGGGACGTGATGCTGCGTTTACAGCACAGCGGCGCCAAATTTGGTTTCTACATCTGAAGCATCCAGCAGCACGGTAAGCAGGGGAGAGAGAGACAGTGAGCACTGCAGTGCTGAGTAGAGAGCTCTCAGCTGCTGAAGCTAACGTAAGTAAACCAGCAGGTGATTGCCCTCTGTTCAGCGCTGCTCACTGTCTCTCCATCTGCATGATTAATGTAGGAAGGGACAGAGCTGGGGGTGTCTGTGTAAATCTAAAGGGGTCTAGGGGTGCTGTGTAATGCAAGAGGGGTCCAGAGGTGCGGTGCTGTATAATGCAAAACGGGTCCAGAGGTGCGGTGCTGTATAATGCAAAAGGGGTCCAGAGGTGCGGTGCTATGTAATGTAAAAGGGGTCCAGAGGTGCGGTGCTGTATAATGCAAAAGGGGTCCAGAGGTGTGGTGCTGTGTAATGCAAAAGGGGCCCAGAGGTGCGGTGCTGTGTAATGCAAAAGGGGTCCAGAGGTGCGGTGCTGTGTAATGCAAAAGGGGTCCAGAGGTGCTGTGTAATGTAAAAGGGGTCCAGAGGTGCCGTGCTGTGTAATGTAAAAGGGGTCCAGAGGTGCAGTGCTGTGTAATGTAAAATGAGTTGAGGTTTCTGTGGAGGACAAGACAGAGAGGAGACTTGCAATTAGGGGAACCCCAAAGCCAGGCAGCGCAGCAGCACACTGGGGGGTTGCGCCGTCGGCAGTAAAATGCCGCTATTTTAGTGGCACTTTACTGTCGTTTTTGCGGTGCTGTGCATGCGGGCTGGGGGGCGGCCAAATTCACCTTCGCCTAAGTTGGCAAAAATCCTTGCACTGGCCCTGCCTGCCCCCCCTCCCCCCTTACTACCACCCACCACTTTCACTGTGCATGCAGATACATCCACCGCATGGAAAAATACTCAAAGAGTCTTAAAAGTTTTGAGTTCCCAGAGTTCCTCCTCACATTAGAGGACAGGGGTCATTCACCGCTGGAGAATCAGAGGACAGGGATCACCGATAGAGAATCAGAGGACAGGTATCACCACTGAAGAATCAGAGGACATGTATCACCACTGAAGAATCAGAGGACAGGGATCACTGCTGGAGAATCAGAGGACAGGGATCACTGCTGGAGAATCAGAGGACAGGAATCATTGCTGGAGAATCAGAGGACAGGGATCACTGCTGGAGAATCAGAGGACAGGAATCACTGCTGGAGAATCAGAGGACAGGGATCACCTCTGGAGAATCAGAGAAAAGGTATCACCACTGGAGAATCAGAGGACAGGGATCACTGCTGGAGAATCAGAGGACAGGAATCACTGCTGGATAATCAGAGGACAGGGATCACCACTGAAGAATCAGAGGACAGGGATCACTGCTGGAGAATCAGAGGACAGGAATCACTTCTGGAGAATCAGAGGACAGGAATCACTTCTGGAGAATCAGAGGACAGGAATCACTGCTGGAGAATCAGAGGACAGGGATCACCACTGAAGAATCAGAGGACAGGGATCACTGCTGGAGATTCAGAGGACAGGAATCACTGCTGGAGAATCAGAGGACAGGAATCACCACTGGAGAATCAGAGGACAGGAATCACTGCTGGAGAATCAGAGGACAGGGATCACCGCTGGAGAATCAAAGGACAGGAATCACTGCTGAAGAATCAGAGGACAGGGACCCCTGGCAGGTCACTTGGCAGAGTTCCATCACATATAAGGACTGTAAGCTACGATATATTGCCTTTTTTCTTCCTGATCTTTCCACGACTATTTTTATTTATGTAAATGTGTTAAAACCAGAGACAAGAGCAATTAGTTGCAGAGTAGTCCACAGTTCAGTACTCTATATCTTATAGACTATGCAGACAAGTGGCATTTCTATGGGCCATATATCCAATTGTTACGCTTTTTATGTGTGTTAGTTCCTGAGTGCGCTGACCCTTGTAGAAATAAAAATGTAAACCATTAGAGGATCAGTGTTACGGGGGGTATAATTAGCAAATAATGTGCCTTACTCTGCTTTAACCATTATTCAAAACTGCTGAACATTAGGTTTTGTTACAACAACATATTGAACAGTAGTACATTATGAATGAGTCTATGTCCTAAAGGCTTGTTTTAAAATGTCTCTGTCCACCATTAATAAAAGATCATTGAATTGATTTGCTGGATCCAATCAGGCAAAGGCTTACATAAACTGATTTATAGACTAAAGCAAAGAGCTTTTACTCATTTGGAGAGTCTAAATACTGGGTTATCCAATGGACCAATGTCAGCACCAAGGAGAATGCTTGTAATCCAAAGCACGCACATATCAAAGCAAGTTTCCCCATAGAAGTCAATGGGCCAGATTCAGGTAGATCCGCGCAATATTTGCGTGGGCAAAGGGCAACGATTTTTGCTCTGCGCCCACGCAAATATTTTGATATGCCCGCGATTCACGGAGCAGTAGCTCCGTAAATTGCGCGGGCGCTATGCTAAATAGCCCGGCGTAAGGGCGCCTAATGTAAATGATCCCGCCGGGGGCGGGAATCATTTAAATTAGGCGCGCTCCCGCGCCGAGCGAACAGCGCATGCTCCGTCGGGAAACTTTCCCGACGTGCATTGCGGCAAATGACGTCGCAAGGACGTCATTTGCTTCTAAGTGAACGTGAATGGCGTCCAGCGCCATTCACGAATCACTTACGTAAACGATGTGAAATTTAAATTTCACGAGCGGGAAGGGTGGCTATACTTTAGCATTGGCTGCCCCTGCTATAGCAGGAGCAACCTTGCGCTAAAGTCGCCGTACGGAAACTCCGTACCTTGCGTGCGCAGGGCCCGCGCAACTTTTGTGAATCGGTGGTAGTATGCAATTTGCATACTATATGCCGATCACAATGGCCGCGCCCCCTAGCGGACAACGCAAGAATGCAGCCTGAGATATGAAGGCATAAGGAGGCTTATGCCTGTCATATCCTAGGCTGCAGTCCGCGCAGCGATGTTCCTGAATCAGGGGCATTCGCTACGCGGGAGCAAAACAGCTATTGCGCCGCGCAACCTATGGTTGCGCGGGCGCAATAGCTTCTTGAATCTGGGCCAATGTAAATGAAAATAATTTGTTCCAAATTGACTTCTATGGCATGCAATACTGCATGTGGCCAGAGGTGGCGGGGAGAGCCTTGGAAATACTCGGAAAGGCTCAGGGACAGCTTGGATGAACTCGGAAAACCTCAGAAATGCTCGGGAACTGAGTATTTCTGAGTTTTTCTGGGTAATTCTGAGTATTTCCGAACAGCTCTGATCGGCTCCGGTGCCCCCACACCTCTGGCCAAAGCGGTACTTTACACCGCTGTGGCTTGAATCCCGCTCATTTTGCGAGACAACACTCGAAAAACCGAGTCTGGATTTAAAAAAAAATGCTCGTATTGCGAAACGCTCGTTAACTGCGTTACTCGCAATCCGAGGTTTCACTGGGAAGTAATCCAATATCATGTTGGAGTTTGAATCAAAAGAACATTTTCATTATTGTCACCTGGTGATTCTGCCAATATCACAATTTATTCACCCTACTGTGTCTATGGAGGAGCAGCAATGTCACCCTGGGACTGGAAGACTAGGTTCACTGTATTGTGTATCGGGAACGTGTGCAAAATCTGCACTTTCTGGACACGCAGGGAAACACGCCGCCATTGAACAAATGCACAGTGGTGACATATATTGCTAATGGCACCCCACTCATCTGCAAACATGCTGCCATTTCATACGGGTGAGAACACATGGTGCTGCAGAACCGTGTGGTTTGGTGTGTTTTTGTAAAGGAGTCTGGGGCTTTTTTCTCCATTTCTTGTGCATAGAGCAGCCCATGGAAATGAAAGGGTTGCCCTACATGTACAAAACGTGCCGAGACACACCTGTGCTTGGTGGCACCTGTTGGTATGAACCAAGGCATAGGGGGTGATTTACTAAAACTGGAGCCCCCAGAATTTGGTGCAGCTATACATGATAGCCAATCAGCTTCTAACTTCAGCTTGTTCAATTAAAGGGTTTGTAAAGGATTTTTTTTTTTTTATCTTAATAGCTTCCTTTACCTTAATGCAGTGCTGTTTTCATGTCCCCATTGTTCGTCTTTGCTCTCAGGTTGCTGTAATTCTTCTCTGATCTCCACACTTCATGGTTGTCTGTTTCCTGATAACCACAGTACTGGGAGCTTTCTCTCTGTGGTCACTAATCAAGGAGGTGTGATTACTGTGGCCCGGATTCAGGTAGATCGGCGCATCTTTCTGCTGGCGTAGCACATCTCATATGCGCTACGCCGACGTAACACAGAGAGACAAGCAGAGTATTCGCAAAGCACTTGCTCCCTACGTTGCGCCAGCGTAACGTAAACTATTCGGCGTAAGCCCGCCTAATTCAAAGTAGGTGGACGGTGGTCGTGATCCATTTAAATGAACCGTGACCCCATGCAAATGATGGGCCGAACGAATGGCGCATGCGCCGTACCGTGGATTCATCCCAGTGCGCATGCTCAGAATCACGTCTAAAATACTCCATATAATACGTTGAATCACTGCCTACGACGTGACGTAACCTACGCCCAGCCCTATTCACGTACTACTACATAAACAACGTAAAATCCGACGGCTGTTCCCTGGTCCATACCTTAACATAACTTATCCCTGCTTTATGAGGCTTAACTTTACGCCGGACGTACGACTTATGCAAACCGCGTATATGAATGCGCCGGGCGCAAGTACGTTCGTGAATCGGCGTATCTTCCTCATTTGCATATTCGATTCGTAAATCAATGGAAGCGCCCCTTGCGGCCAGCGTAAATATGCGCCCACGATACGACGGCGTAGGCAAGTTACGTCGGTCGGAAGACGCCTATTTTCAGGCGTATCTAGTTCTGTGGGTACGGCGTACAGATACGACGGCGCATAGTTACACTTACGCGACGTATATCGAGATACATCGGCGTAAGTGCTTTGTGAATCCGGGCCTGTGTGTCTCAATCAGTTTCGTTTTCCAAACCATCACTGCCCTGTATTGGCTCTGTGGCTCTGTACATCACAGAAGCAGGAAACAACATGCAAAAACGAAACTAGAAACTACAGGTACATTATATGATTGATTTTTATCTGTTTTTAATCGTTTTTAAAAGGAATCAGTTAACTACTATGTCTCTATACCCTGTAAACAGTCATTTCAGCAAAAAATAAATTTTCCTTTACAACTCCTTTAAGTGTGTCCTAGGGAGTGATTCTAACTGTGGGTGGGGCTCCACCACCAGTGGCAAGATACTGATCACTGCTCCCGATGACAGGGAGCTGTAGATCACTGTCCTGTCACTAGGCAGAACAGGGAAATGCCTTGTTTACACAGCTCCGTGACACGATCGTGGGACACCTGCGGACATCAAGTCCGGGGGTGGCATGGTCACGGAGCTCGGGGTAGGGGCGCGTGTGCGCCCGCACGGCAGCAAATTCAAAGCAACATACCTGTGCATTGCTCTGCACCACCGTGCCATTCTGCCGACATATATCTACAGGCGCCGGTCGGCAAGCGGTTAACAAAGATGGATTTACTCAGCCAAACACAACTGTTTTCCGACCTGCGACAGCTGCTGCCTGCAGCTCCCCCCTCCTCTTTCCATAGGCACAAATATGTTCAAACAATGAGTATTGGCATATGTTTTTTACAGAATCATTATTGGTAATGCTTGTTAGGTAATCATATCATGCATTTACGGCAAGCAGCTATTGAACGTACATAGATGCCTTGGGGCCAAGTCTAGTCTAAGGTGCAAGATAATTCCAGAGCTATTTTCATAGTGACATTGGACACTTGTCTCTTGTTTCAAGGACAGGCAGATCTATTCACCTCCTCTGAGATCTGTCATCCCAGCCCACCTTTACAACAAAGCATTAATTATGAAAGTGACATTAGATGAAGGTGTCAGTGACAGTATAAGTGACAATCAGGCGGTCTATGGGGCATGAACAACGACTACAGATAGCGTCTGCACAAATACTGTTAGATGCTGTTATAGAATTGACATGAAATGCATTCATTTTATGAAGTTTATTTATGTAAAAGCAGGAATCCAATTTGGGTAGTTTTAACCACTTAAGCCCCGGACCATTTTGCAGCTAAAGGACCAGGCCACTTTTTGCGATTCGGCACTGCGTTGTCTTTCAATTGCGCGGTCGTGCGACGTGGCTCCCAAACAAAATTGACGTCCTTTTTTTTCCACAAATAGAGCTTTCTTTTGGTGGTATTTGATCACCTCTGCGGTTTTTATTTTTTGCGAAATAAACAAAAATAGAGCGACAATTTTGAAAAAAATGCTAAATGTTTTACTTTTTGCTATAATAAATATCCCCCACAAATATATAAAAACATATTTTTTTCCTCAGTTTAGGCCGATACGTATTCTTCATATTTTTGGTAAAAAAAACGCAATAAGCGTTTATTGATTGGTTTACGCAAAAGTTATAGCGTTTACAAAATAGGGGATAGAAAAATGAAGTTCAATGCTTCTGAGCATGCGTTGACTTGATTCTGAGCATTCTGGATTTTTCTCCAACGGAATTCCACTCAGACAATCGGAATTTCCCATCGGATTTTTTTCGTTCTATTTTTTTACTCCGATGGACTTGTTTCATCCGAAAATCCGATTGTGTGTATGCGGCATAAGCTGCAATAAAATACAGGTAAATGTTTGCTTCTGGGTTTATTACCGCTTTATGTTGTGCTTATCTTTTAAGCCACACATACACTGCAAGGTGTCTTTATGTCTGGGTATGGTTAGCCATGGTCATATATGCCTATGGTAAAATGTGGAATTTACCAACTATCATATGGCAAACAACAGGCTTTTAATCATGGCCCTTTGGTCTCCTAGAACCTATTAATTAGTCAGGAGAATTAACCTATACACAGTCATTTAATTGTCAGATTAGGTGAAAATGGTATTTTCTTGTTAAACCCCTTTCATTTATTGATCTGTAACAATCCACAAAGAGCAAAATAATTCCACACATTTAAAAACATATAGGAAACGTGGTGTCACACGTGTTCGGAGTCCATTTGCAGGGAAATTGCACCATTGTTAAGATCATGTAAGACAGGGGTGTCAAACTCAATTTCATCGTAGGCCGCATCAGCATTATAGTTGTCCTCAAAGAGCTGGTTGTATCTGTTATGCCGCATACACACGGTCGGAGTTTCCGACGGAAAAAGTCTGATGGGAGCTTTTCATCGATATTCCGACCATGTGTATGTCCCATCGGACTTTTTCTGTCGCAATTTCCGACGGACTTAGATAGAGAGCAGGTTCTCAAATTTTTCCGACGGAACAAATTCCTATCGGAAAATCCGTTCGTCTGTATGGAATTCCAACGGAAAAAAAAAACCTCGGAAGCATTGAACTTCTTTTTCTCGCCTCGTCATAGGGTTGTACGTCACTGTGTTCTTAACGTTCGAAAGTTCAGAGAACTGTGGTGCGACCGTGTGTATGCAAGCCACGCTTGAGCGGAATTCCTTTGGAAAAAACATCCAACTTTTTTTTGACGGAGATTCTGCTTGTGTGTACAGGGCATTAGACTAAATAGGACTTTTTTTTCAGGTTCAGGGATGTGCTATGTAGTGTGCAGAGTTCAGGGGTGCGCTACGTACAGATGCAGAGTTCAGAGCAGAGCTCAGGGTTAAGGCATGTGCTACATATAGACTGTAGGGTTTAGGGGTGTGCTATGCACATTGTGCAGGGTTTAGCTTTCTTTCACAGGCTGTCCACATATCACTTTCACCCCTCCTCTGATCTGACCTCTGCACCACTCTCCCCCATCCACCACCTCTTCATACATCTCCCTCCACAGCCCTCATCTCTTCCCCCTCCCCTCAAAAGCTTTCTTGCATCTCCCCTACCCAGCCCAGCTCTAGTACCGGCAGTGTAGGCAACTCTGCCTCCCTTTATTATTTTGCCTCCCTTTATCATTTGCAGGGAGATCATTTGTCGGCATCTGTGCACTCGGACAGCTTACCTTGTCCTGCCATGAATGCAGAGTTCAGGGGTACGCTATGTACAGTAGTGCAGTTTCAGGGGTGAATATTTACAAAGTGCAGAGTTCATGCGTGCACTGTGTACAGAGTGCAGAGTTTAGGGGTGCATTGTGTACAGAGTGCAGGGCTAATGAGTGCACTACAAAAGCTTCCTTGAATCTTACCTACCCAGCCCTACTTTAGTACTGGCAGTATAGGAAGCTCCGCCTCTCTCTCTCTCTCATTTGGAGGGAGATCATTGGTTGGTATTTGGGCACCCGGCCAGATTACCTTGTCTCCACCATGAGTGCAAGACAGGCAAGAATACATGAGAGCTGTCGAGAGAAAAGGTGTCCTTGTAAACCAGAAGGCTTATTTGATTGCAAGAGACAGTACTGAAAGCTAAAAATTGGTCCGTGCCCTTTGATAAAGTGAAATATGACGAAACTAGTCAGGGCGGATCGAGCGGCACACTGGCATCACCCCTTGGACTGCTTGACTCCTACCAAACGGGTTTACCTGCATGCGAGCGGCCGGTGCTGCAGGTTTAAGGCTGTTTTATCTTCTGCAAATTGTGAGTTCTTAACCTATATGAATTTGTATTAAATACATTTTAAAAAGTTTTTACACTATCGAGGCATCCTTGTCTCTTTCCATACATGTGATTATCATCTTTGGAGCCACTGATAAGGAGACGATCCATACCAGGCTGCCCACTTTTCCATTTGAGCCCAGCGGTTTGCTATACACTACAGGCTTTGTGTGGTCCCCTGTAATTAAGGGACCTATTTGTTCTGGTAAGCAGATTCGTATGCTTTTTGGTGGAGGGCACTATTGGAATATCACCTATCAACACATGTCACAATGTTTTGTTTAAGTTCACAATACGTAGGATCCTTTCATTCGGATCGATGAGGATTTGGAGTTCCCCCTTCCTTTCCTTTGAGGACTTCAGAATGTTTGGACACTTTTTTTCTTTATTTTTTGTTTTTTGCCATTTTTTTTTTGCTAGCCCTCTCCGTCAGGAGAACTATGGGCCTTTGCCACTCATGAGGACACATATATTGTACACACAAATTCACAGTTTGTGTATCAGTGCATTAGTGTTTTCTTTGTTTATTAAATTAATAGCGCGTTTTTTTTTCTTTTTTTCCTTTTCAGTACTGAGTGGGGAGTGAGAGGTGGAGGTGGCCATTCCACCACTTTCCAGCTGAACAAATGCAAAATATTCAGTGAGAGTCAGTAAACCATCATTTATTTTTCAACAGGACAATGACCCCAAACACACCTCCAGGCTGTGTAAGAGCTATTTGACATAACATACATAACAAAAAAGTGTGAAACAACTGAAAATATATTTCATATTCTAGGTTCTTCAAAGTAGCCACCTTTTGCTTTGATTACTGCTTGGCACACTCTTGGCATTCTCTTGATGAGCTTCAGGAGGTAGTCACCTGGCGCAGCACCCCATCACTCTCCTTCTTGGTCAAATAGCCCTTACACAGCCTGGAGGTCATTGTCCTGTTGAAAAATAAATGATGGTCCAACTAAACGCAAACCGGATGGAATAGCATGCCGCTGCAAGATGCTGTGGTAGCCATGCTGGTTCAGTATGCCTTCAATTTTGAATAAATCCCCAACAGTGTCACCAGCAAAGCACCCCCACACCATCACACCTCCTCCTCCATGCTTCACAGTGGGAATCAGGCATGTAGAGTCCATCCGTTCACCTTTTCTGCGTCGCACAAAGACACGGGGGTTGGAACCAAAGATCTCAAGTTTGGACTCATCAGACCAAAGCACAGATTTCCACTGGTCTAATGTCCATTCCTTGTGTTCTTTAGCCCAAACAAGTCTCTTCTGCTTGTTGCCTTTCTTTAGCAGTGGTTTCCTAGCAGATATTCCACCATGAAGGCCTGATTTACACAGTCTCCTCTTACAGTTCCAGAGATGTGTCTGCTGCAAAAGGTGGAAGAACCTAGAATATGAAATATATTTTCAGTTGTTTCACACTTTTTTGTTATGTATAATTCCACATGTGTTACTTCATAGTTTTCATGCCTTCAGTGTGAATCTACAATTTTCATAGTCATGAAAATAAAGAAAACTCTTTGAATGAGAAGGTGTGTCCAAACTTTTGGTCTGTACTATATATACTGTGTATAGATGATATTAGTGGAGTGAATAGTGGAGAATTTGGGTTGTTTATCCTAAAGTTCTTGTATGAGCAATATATGTTGAGCTGGCTTTATTTCCATTTTTATTCCTCTCTCCTGTGTGTAAATTGTCAGCACCTAGCACTAGTTGACATCTTTTTATCTATTTAAAGGCTTGGAAGCAGCTTAACTTTATTGGCAGAAACTTTTATAAAAGACTGCTAAGGCAGTTGAAGTGTTCAGGTTAGCTCAGTGCTTCTCAATTATTTTCTGTCATGCCCCCCCCTAGGAAGAAGAAAACATTTCGGGCCCCCCCGCGCGACTGTAAATAGTATCTTTTGTCCATAAAATTGTTATTTCTCTATACGGTTTTTAGGTGAACCTCCACTTTAAGCTGACAACTGCGCGTTGGTTTTTGATCACCTCTGCGTTTTATTTTTTTCCTTTTTTTTTCAACAAAAGATCAATTTTGACATTTTTTTTTTTAACGTTTTTTTTTATAAACTGGCCCTCCTCATTGGAGTACAGGTGAGGTGGGAGGAAGGATGACACCTGTCAGCCTGCTGGATAAGGTGGAGGGGACGGGCGGCCTTACCTTTACTTTTCTTCAGCGCACTGTGTAAGGTGGCAGTCTGTCAGTCCCGTCCTGGTCCCGCCGTTAGAATTTGAACTGCATGCCTTACGCATGCACGCAACGGCGCCGCGCTACCACCTGACCTGAGACGCGGAGGAGGGAGGAAGGGAGGGCGTGCGTGCCAAGGGGACCAGACAGTGTCAGACACTTCGGGCGCGTCGGCGCCACCCCCCCCCCTCTGCAGCGCCGGGGTGCCGTGCAGATCAGCATCCCCGCACACATCATTCACGATCAGGCCGGCCCTGGTCGCTATGGCGGTAGTTCCGCCACTGGCTGGAAACGGGGGATAATTGCCAGGTCACACAAGCCCCCCTTTACGGAGCCTCGCGGCCCCCCAGGGGGGCGCGCCCCACTATTTGAGAAGCACTGGGTTAGCTTCACGTATACTGCATAAACTTTTATTTACCCTTTTTTTTTCTCCTTTTTTTTATATAATATACAGTCCTAGAAATTGGACACACTTTGCTTTACACAAGTTTTTTTTTTCACCTTAAATGTCACAAAAATTCTGAAGGATATCTTTATCTTTTCATCCTGCTTTTGTTGTGTGTACTGTCTATGTGTCTTCTGTCTATGTGTGCAGTAAGTTCAGCTCTACTTTTAATGATCCAGAGAAAAAAAAATAGTGAATGGGAACACCACAAACACAGCATGACATTTAAAGATAAGGGATTAAAGTTTAATCTGTTGCTGCAGTGTGCTATTATATTTATAGTCTTTAATAGTTCATGGTGTGGAGACGACCGCTGCGGAGTGAAAGGTCTGAAAAGTCAGACGCTTTCATAAGATGATACTTTTTGAGTTGGCTGGTTACAGCAACATAGAAGGCTACCAATACTATTGATAACTGTTGCCGAGATCGATAACGCAAAGTCTGAAAAGGAAAACACCTCGCTTTGAACGAGGCAAATTCCCTTTTCCAAAGATTTACAGACATGATAGCTATTGATTCCTTCAAAACAGAGATAATGTCTCCTCTAAATTGCGATATACACCATTGGCTCTCCAGTCGATTGCATGTTCATGGAATCATGATAAATTATCTTGGAACTGTGTGACTCGCGGCAGTCCCATTTTCTGTTTTCAAAGGCTGATGACTGACAAGGACATGTCAATATTTTGAGCAGATTCAGTGTCTTGTGTGTTTACCGACAGAACATTTTATAGATCTGTATCTGTAATCTCTTCTAGTATTACCTAGTATTTTGCTTTTCTGCTATAATTAGGCTGTTTTTCTAGAATGTGTGATTTTTTTTCTTCAAAGAATATATTTTTATAAAATGTGTTAAATCTACCGTAGAAGAAAAAAATATATTTAACAGGAATGTAATATATTGCTCAAAAATAATAAATAAGCAGCTATTCTATGAGGCAGATCCACAAAGCGAGTACGCCGGCGTATCTACTGATACGCCGGCATACTTTCAAATTTCTCGTGTCGTATCTTTGTTTTGAATCCTCAAAACAAGACACGATGGCATCTGGGTTAGATCCGACAGGTGTACGTCTTCGTACACCTTCGGATCTAAGATGCAATTCTTCGGCGTCCGCTGGGTGGCGTTCCCGTCGTAATCCGCGTCGAGTATGCAAATTAGCTATTTCCGACGATCCACGAACGTACGAGCGGCCGTCGCATTCTTTTACGTCGTCTCTAGTCGGCTTTTTCCGGCGTATAGTTAAAGCTGCTGTTTTGTGGCGTATAGTTAAACCTGCCATGTTAAGTATGGCCGTCGTTCCCGCGTTTAATTTGAATTTTTTTTTTTCGTTTGCGTAAGTCGTCCGTGAATCGGGATGGACGTAATTTACGTCCACGTCAAAACCAATGACGTCCTTGCGACGTCATTTAGCACAATGCACGGCGGGAAATTTAGGGACGGCACATGCGCAGTTCTTTCGGCGCGGGGACGCCCTTTCTTTTAAATGAAACACGCCCCCCTACTCGCCGATTTGAACTAGGCGCCGTTACGCCGCGAGAGATACACTACGCCGCCGTAACTTACGGCGCAAATTCTTCCAGGATTCAAAACAAAAAAAAGTAAGTTACGGCGGCGTATCGTATGGCACCTAAATCTGTACGATTAAGGGAACCATGCATGGTCATACAATTTGGTTTATTTTGTTTTCTTAAATTTGTTATATATCAATTATAATATACACTACGGGCCAGATCCACGTAGCCCGGCGTAATTTTAGGCCGCCACTACTTTGAGAGGCAAGTGCTGTATTCACAAAGCACTTGCCTCTAAAGTTACGGCGGCTTAGCGTAAATCTCCCGGCATAAGGGCGCGTAAGGGCGCGGAATTCAAATGATGAACAGGGGGGCGTGTTTTATGTAAAATAAGCTCGACCCCACGTAAATGACGCTTTTTTCGAATGGCGCATGCGCGCGCATGCTCAGTATCACGTCGAATTTTCAAATTAAATTACGTCCGCTCAATGCCTAGACGACATGAACGTAATTTACGCAAAGCCCTATTCGCAAACGTTTTACGCAAACGACGTACACGACGGAAAATTCTACGCTGGCCCGACGTCCATACTAAACATTGCGTACGCCTCATAGAGCAGGGGTAACGTTATGCCGAAAAAAGCCTTACGTAAACGACGTAAAAAAATGCGTCCAGGCGGACGTACGTTTGTGGATTGACGTATCTAGCTAATTTGCATACTCGACGCGGAAATCAACGGAAGCGCCACCTAGCGGCCAGCGTAAATATTCACCTTAGATCCGACGGCGTACTAAGACGTACGTCAGTCAGATCTAGCCCAGCTTCAGGCGTATCTTGTTTTGTGGATGCAAAACAAAGATACGCCGGAGCAACCTAGAAGTTACGCGGCGTATCAATAGATACACCAGCGTAACTGCTTCGTGGATCCGGGCCTATATTGCCAAAAGTATTGGGGACACCTGCCTTTACACGCACATTGGGCCAGATTCACAAAGGTTAGCGGATCTTTAGATCCGTGTAACCTATGTTTTTTAAGATCCGCCCTCGCAAGTTTGTGAGGAAAGTGTCAAATTCACAACACACTTACCTCCAAACTTGCGACGGCGGATCCTAACTCCCCCGGCGGAATTCAAATTCCGCGGCTAGGGGAGTGTCATATTTAAATCAGGCGCGCTCCCGCGCCGATTTAAATACGCATGCGTCGTCCGGGGAATTTCCCGGCGTGCATTGCTCCCACTGACGTCAATAGGACGTCAGTGGTTGCGACGAGAGCGGGACTTGCGACGCGCGTGTTCGTGAATCGGCGTACGCAAACGACGTAGGAAATTTCAAAATCGACGCGGGAACGACGGCCATACTTAACAATACTTACCCCTGCTTTTAGCAGGGGTAAGTATACGACGGGTACCGCGCTACGGAAACGACGTAAGAACACTGCGTCGGGTCAGCGTACGTTCGTGAATTTCGCGTATCTCGCTGATTTACATATTATTCAGTGTAAATCAGCGGGAACGCCCCCGGCGCCATTTTTAAATCAAAAAAAAGATCCGACAGTGTAACACAGTGTGACACTGTCGGATCTCAGCCCTATCTATGCGTATCTGATTCTATGAAAAAAAATCCGAGATACGATGGTGTATCTGAGATACACCGTCGTATCTCTCTTTTGTGAATCTGGCCCAGTGACTTTATTGGCATCCCAGTCAGGCCAGTCTGTGCAGGCCAGTCAATTTCCTCCACCCCAAATTCGCTCATTCATGTCTTTATGGACCTTCCCTTTGTGCAAAGTTGGGAGCATTAAATCAGTGCCACCTATCAGTGATGCCTATCAATGTTGCCTATTAGTACCCATCAGTGCTACCCATAAGTGCTGCCTATCAGTGCAGAATATCAGTGCCCATCAGTGGAGCATATCAGTGCAGCCTCATCATTGCCCATCAGTGCCATCTCATCAGTGCCCATCAGTGCCTCCTCATCAGTACCTATCAGTGCAGCCAATCAGTGCCCATCGGTGATGCCTGTCAGCGCATATCAATGTCACCTATCAGTGCCATCCCATCAGTGCCACCTCATCAGTGCCCATCAGTGGCCATCAGTGCAGCATATCAGTGCAGCCTCACTATTGCCCATCAGTGCCATCCCATCAGTGCAGCCTATCAGTGCCCATCAGTGTAGCCTCATCAGTGCACATTAGTGAAGGAGAAAAAATATTTATTAAGAAAATGTAATGAACAAAACTCTGTCTAAAAAATGGGTACAGTGTTGTATGACTGTGCATCTGTCATTCAAAGTGCGACAGCACTGAAAGCTGAAAATTGGCCTGTAAAGAAGGGGGTGAAAGTGCCCAGTAGGCAAGTGGTTAAAGTTTGCATTGTTTAGGATAAAGTGATCAAGCTCTTATCTGATTTTGTGTGGTATAAATCCTGTGTGAATTTACAATAAAGAGTTCCAGTTTGCACCTAAGCTAGGGCTGTCTAATTCTTGGGTGCAATTCTTAGCTATAATACCTGGTTCCTGGTTCCAGGGTGGAGGAAGCTGTATCTTGGTGGAGGCACCCAGGCAGGGTGCCAGATGGTCCATCACAGATGGAAAGAGCATATATTCTTCAGCTATGTATACAAACCTACAGTAGAAGCACTAAATGGGTTGTGAATAAAAGAATGGAGACGAGGAGAGAAAAAAAGTAAGAGGAAATTTGGGGGAAGGTCAGGTTGAAGGAGGGGGAGTTGGATTCAGGTGGAATATAACAATGCAGACCAAATGTTATCATATTTTGCTGGGCAGCTTTTCCTCATATAAGTCAATTGATACATAGGGAGCACACTTTGAATGGCTGAACACCAGCCATTATAGGACGGGGCAGGGGGGGGGGGGGGGGGTTGGGACTATCCTGGTCACCTACACCTAATATTAACAAAAGCCGGTCCAGCATCAGGAATGGGCCTTACGCCACCATTAATTTAGCCATCACATGATGTCAATAGTCAATAAGATGGAGTATCAATCACAGAAACCCCTTCCATATGATTCCCCTAAGAGAATCTGCAAATAGTCTTTATAGGATGGTAGAGAACCATGTGATGACTGGTGCAGTTCATTTCACTTCACTGATGTCAAAGCTGAGTAATAATAAAAAAAAACATTCCTGGTGTGTTCAGACAATCCTGACACTGTTGTGCCCCTTAAGGTATTCTACTCACCAGACCACAGTGGTGTATATAGCCTTGAACTCTCCACTTAACCAGGGATCATCAGCCACTCTCCTCCTGGCCCCAACACAGTCCAGCGTCAAAAGCTCTTATCCAGGTGTATACTGATTGTGTTCAGTGGGTGCATGCATGCATCATAAGCGGTCAGGGTATAAAATAAATGAATGCACATCAGATAAAAGGCAACAGCTCACTCAGGTGGATGTTCCTCCAAACAGGTCTCCAGCTGGGTGAGTCCCGGGACTATTATTATTACTCAGCTTTGACATCAGTGAAGTGAAGTGAACTGCACCAGCCATCACATGGTTCTCTACCATTATATAAAGACTATTTGCAGATTCTCTTAGGGGAATCATATGAAGGGGGTTCCTGTGATTGATACTCCGATTTATGGATTATAGCAGATTATGAACTTTTAGTTCAGATGAATCCTAATATTCTTTCAGCGCTGTTAATGTTTCAATGAGACATATTTCTTTTATTCTACACATCATATTTATAATAGCTGCTATTCTGCTTCAATTTATTCTTATCCATTGAGCGCTAGGATCAGAACTGTCCTTGGATATACTCTGATATTGTTTGTAGTCAATAAGATGGGTTAAACTCTACACCACATGGTGGTAAAAACACTTTAGGTACTGACTGAGCAAACCAGTAAATGAAAAACTAAATTTTTAGTTTTGGATACTGTAGGGAGAGGATCTCCCCTTTTTTTGGTGTGGTAGCACACCCCCTATGCGGCCTCAGATGAACTGGGATCCCCCACCCTGCTCAGCCAGGCACACCAAATTTTCATAGGCACTCTAGAGACAAAGAACAGTCCGTGACTTTGTTTTTGTTATTTATTGAGGGTTAATAACTTGGATGAGGATGGAAGGTTATGGGATGCCCACTTGACTTCAGCAACAAAACTTTGGCAACAACTTCAAGGACATCTTCCTATATACATTCTATATACAGTCTCCTTGACACTCCTCCTGCACTCCACTTGCATGCAGTCTTCAGCTGGATCACTGTTAGGCCTTGTACACACAATCGGTTAACCAGAGGATAACGGTCTGATGGACCATTTTCATCGGATGGACTGATCGTGTGTTCGAGGCTTTAGTTGATACTGACAGGCACAGTCAGATTTAATAAATGGCCCTTTGCAGACAGGAACTCGAAGCCTCTTGTTGTGTAGCAGAATACAGTGATTAGATTGTACTTTTCCTCCTGTGGCTACTGGTCCCAGCACCACCACTTCGGGCACTGCCAACCCACCTGGCTGCAGCTGCCCCTTTTACTAGCCTTTCAAAATGTCCTTCACAGTCTTCTAGACTATCACCAGCCCACCTGACTGACTCTGCAGGAGATCTCCCAGGGAAAAGTTTAAGACTTAAGCACACCCCTGTATTCAGGGAGAACTAGTTACATGTGGCAGTCTCCCCCCTTGTAAGTCCCCGGTTGTGCTGCTCTACTCACTCTGTCCTCTCTCCTGCTCTGTGCCCCCAGGAAGGGCTTCCTCCATGTGTTATGGCATGATCCTTTCAGCACTCATGCCCCAGTCTAAGGCCCCCCTTCCCAGACTAGGGGTTTCCAGAAGGCCACCAACCGCTCCCTCAGCACAAAATCTCCATCTGCCACCCGAGTTCCCCTGCTGGAATGGGTCATGCCTATTTATGAGGTAAGCCTTGCCCCCTGCCAGCCATTAGGTATTGGCTGAGGCCCTCATAAATATTCCAGACAGCTCCTCCTAACCACCACCCACTAGCTCTAGATGTTTATACAACATTATAGACCAGTAGGAGGCACTAGAGCAGCTGTCAGGATGAGTCATCCAGCCCTGACTCACTGAACCCTTACCTAGATTCACAGATTAGGCTTAGCACTGAGCTAGCTAAATTTACCTATACTAACCAAACCTATACTACATCTAGCACACACTAGTGGGTGCTACACCGTCTATATCCTATTGAGAAGATTTGATTTAATTTCCTGTTCCTGAAACAAACAAAAAGTGAAGGTACATTTCACCAAAGTGAGAGGAAAGCCTTTCACTAATAAATGTAAGGTTTCTGTTTCAGTAACAACTTGAACATTTTAGTTTGCTAGAGTGAAGAGAGCAGCAGATCATGTATGGTTGAGAGTCCAGTTAAATTTTTTACATCATGGGAATAATGAGAGTAAACTCTAGGATGCCCCCTCTCCAGTTTTCTCCCAACCTTCAAAAATGTATCTGAACTCTCAACATATGGCCAATTTATCAAACTTGCTACTGTCAATCCATGGACCTCTTTTTCAGACCCATTTGATATATTAGAGAGCACTGAAAATCTCGGAACTAAAAATATTAACAGAGCTACATAACTTTCATCTTGATCCAGTGCTCCACCAACATCTTCATTTAACTGTAACATTTTGGATTTTACTTTATGTTTTGTACCAGTTCTCCATATTATTCTAAATGGATACAAAAGCTTTAGCTTGATGAACTTTAATGCCTCGTACACACGGTCGGACTTTTGCCTATGCAAAACTCCGCCATAACCCCGTCCGAGTTCCGACTGACAAAAAGAGTACAGGTTTTCTATCTAAGGTCCGTCGGACTTCCGACAAAAAAAGTCAGATGGAGGCTACACACGGCCGAACTTTCTGAGAAAAAAAGCCTGTCTGACTTTTTTTTCTCGGAAAGTCCGGCTGTGTGTACAAGGCATAAGGCCTCTTTTCCATCTGAGGAAACAGAATCATTGGTCTAACTAAGGTGAAAGTTGGTCTTGCTTAGAGGCTTCGCCAGTCAATATCCATTCATGCATAATGATGCTCTATTAGAATGGATTTGTTTGGACTTTAGTTCGCATAGTGCCAATTAATAGTGGTGGGATGTCAGGGAGGGGGGATAATCTCTTAATGTAATCTGTAATAAAAATCATATACTACAAATTCCTGTTATCCTAGTGCCATTTTTAATTAATAATAATAATAATAAAAAACTTACATATACAGTTCTTCTGAAAGAGGTCACTTCCTTAAAGAGACCTAGCGACCAGAGTTCTTTAAACAAACGGCTTCTGTAAAAGAAAAAGTATTTATACTTACTTTCTGGTGGGCACTGGTTTGGATTCCCTATTTGATGAAGATCTAAGGCAGCCAGAAACCCTTCAAAATCAGAAAAGCTCGGCCACCTGTGGCGTGTTGTAATTTCTCCTGGCAGTTGGTACACTACATCCTAACTGTGTCCTGTTGTGATGTAGGAGTCAACGGATAAAAATCACAGTGCACAACAGGGGAGCAGACAAACGACACTCCCAAAAGTCTATCGGATGTTGAAGAGCTTTCAGAGGCTGTAGATCTTCATCAAAACAACAATCCAAATCAGCGGCAATTGGAGAAAAAAAAAATATGAACAAATGTATTTTTCATAGCCCCTTTGTTTAAAAAAATAAAAAAAATCTCACTCAGGCTAAGGCCCCTTTCAGACGGACGGATAGAATGGTGCTTTTAGCTGCGGATTTTCTATTTTTCTACCGCAGCTAAAAGCACACAATGTTTTCCTATGGCCCCATTCACACACAACGTTTGCATGCGATTTCGCTACATGCGGTTTGGTGCGAATAGAAAAAATAGAATTGAATGCGTCCAGGTGCGATGTAGCGCAGCTATATGCACATAACCGCAGTCTTTTTTTGTCAACTGCGGATAGCAGCGTTGGAAAAAAAAAAAGAACAACAGGAAGCACATCATAATCCCAAAAAATAAAAAGGGTTGCTATGGAAATGAATACCGCAGCTAAACGCGGACGCAATTAAACGCACGTAAACGCATGTAATCGCAATGTGCAAATGCAGCTAATCGCAGTACCTGGAGCCTTGAATTTCACAAAACATTGGTAGTGCTTTTTTACCTCGGCAAAACAGCCGTCCGTCTGAAAGGGCCCTAATTGAGCAAATGTGTTGTGTATCAGCACATCAGTTTGATGTCTAGCTCAAGAGCAGTTAGCATAGAGAGACAACGCTGTTCTTGCATGAAGAAGATCTGTAAGCGTGGTACTGTAGTGTGCTACATATACTGTCGTTTTCAGCCATTCGCGAGCATGTGCAATTTTAAAGCAGGACATGTTGGGTATCTATTCACTGGGAGTAACATCAGCTTTCATATTTTAAAAAAAATTGGGTTATATATTGTGCTTTTTTTTACTTCATTAAAGTATATTTTTTTCCCAAAAATTGTGTTTGAAAAGCTGCTATGCACATACCGTGTGACATAAAAAAATTGTAATAATCGCCAACGCCATTGTGGCTTTTGGGAATACTTTCCACAAGATTTTGGAGAGTGTCTGTAGGATTGATTCCAAAGATGTTCAATAAAATTGAGGTCAGGACTCTCTGTGGGCCACTCAGTGGCACCGTTATCATGCTGGAACAGAAAGGGTCTTCCTTATACTTATATTCCTTATACTGTTGCCACAAGGTTGGGTCACTGTCTACAGCCTTTCTATGTATGCTGTAGCAGTAATAGTACTCTTCATTAGAAAGACCTAAACTCAAGAATGTGACGTAGTTCCCACATACATGTGGTGTAAGTCAGTGGTGTATGCTGTTCATTGTTTTGGGGGGATTGTTTTATTTGTAGGGATGTATTTACCATAATGGCACTCATGGTACAGGGGGGTGGGGGGACCATAATGAATAGTGGGAGGGTTTAAGGTATTTTTTAAATAAGTTGCTACAATTCCAGATGCATGAAACCATCTCTAATTTCTCTTGAAGTGTGCATTAATTATGTAGCAGGGGCTTTAAATCAGACAACACGCTTCTTTTAATTGCACACCCTAGGGTCTGATTTTGCAAAGAAATTGAATTACACAAGGGGCGGATCTTATCGACAGGGTGTCATTAATCAGGTGCGTCTAGGATAACAAGGTGTCTAAATAAAGCCCCGATTATTCATTTGCTCTGCTTTTAAAGATTCTTTACTTTATCACAACCTTTTGCTAGTGACCTTGACCGCGATTTCTAATTTTCTAGTTTTACTGGTTGCTGCAGATTTAAACAATCAACCTGACTTGGCTGTAAATGCCAGTCATTCATAGTATAGCTTACTTTTAGACCAGAAATATCTCAATCACATGAATATTTGAAAATGTAAGTAGAACTATGGGTAACATTTAAAATAAAATATATGGTAATCTGTCATCAGCAATAATATGGTTTTTGGTTTTCAGAGTCTCCAAGTAAATTATTTTTTTGTATTTACCTGATCTATTTATTGATCCTGTCAGTAGATCTGTTGATTTTTCAGTTCCATGAAAAGGGTGACAATGCATTTTTATTCTGCAGGGAAATCATTTCAAAGTTGTCACCTTGTGATAAGGGTAGTCTTATGCCGCGTACACACGATCGGTCCATCCGATGAGAACGGACCGATGGACCGTTTTCATCGGTTAACCGATGAAGCTGACTGATGGACCGTCGCGCCTACACGCCATTGGTTAAAAAAACAATTGGGTCAGAACGTGGTGACGTAAAAAACAACGACATGCTGAAAAAAACTAAGTTCAATGCTTCCAAGCATGCGTTGACTTGATTCTGAGCATGCATGGATTTTTAACCGATGGTTGTGCCTACTAACGATTGGTTTTGTCCTATCGGTTAGGAATCTATCGGTTAAATTTAAAACAAGTTGGCTTTTTTTTAACCGATGGTTAAATAACCTATGGGGTCCACACACGATCGGTTTTGACCGATGAAAACGGTCCATCAGACCGCTGTCCTCTGTTTAACTTATCGCGTGTACGAGGCCTGCCGGATCTAACCCAGATGCCGTCGTATCTTGGTTTGAGGATTCAAGCCAAAGATACGACGTGGGAAATTTGAAAGTACGCCGGCGTATCAGTAGATACGCCGGCGTACTCTCTCTGTGGATCTGCCCCTTAGTGTTTTATGGTATTCGCTCCCAGTGACATTGCAAAATGTAGTCCACCGGACTCCCAGCTCAGGTAGGGAGTGTCTTTATCAGAGCTGGTGAAACAACTGTAGCACTACCCCCATAGGAGCCAATGAAGTTAACTAGTTGTTCCCCAATAATATATAGGCTGCTCACTCAACCTAAGCACAAGTCCACTCACTCTGGCTCCAATAATCAGTCTGAGGGTTTGTCATTTTGTAACTTATTGTTTGTAGAACTTGTAATAGGAGAGGAGTTAGGGCATGGGATACACCAAAACACTCAGTAACATTAAAGGAGTTGTAAAGGAAAAAACGTTTTTGCCTACAATTAATGTCTGCAAGGTAGACAGACAAAATAGTGTAATGATTCTGTTAAAAAACGAGTAAATACCTATTAAATTCCTTCATCTATATCACCCTGCATGCAATTTTGTTTGGGTGCTGCACAGTAAAAGGGGTCAATCAAGGTCTTTTACACACAAGTCCCCAGGACAGCTGCCTCCTTCCAACCACCTACAGGCAAGGAATAGTGAGTGACACCCTCCTTCCAGACCTATCCCTTAATAAAGAAATCCTTCATCCTGTTTCAGATTTTTCCCAGGTCCCAGCTCTGCAACAGTCGAGACCTGACAAAATGAAAACTCAGTCCAAACGGTGCTTCAGAAGCAAGCAAACCCCTGAAGCTCAGGCTATTTGCCACCTCCCAGACCATCTTCTGGGCACACCTCCCTAGGGACTGGCCAGGACATGGTAAATATTCAGGCCAGCTTTTTGAGTTCCCCACCCTAAGCTCTAAAAGCATCTCACAGGGGCAGGGGTAAACAATCAAACTCCCAGCCTGTGAAACCATCAGCAGACCAAAGCATACGATTACTGCTCTTCTGATTAAAGAAAGGAGCAGGAGCAAAGAACTAGATTTACCTAGTATCATACACTACAGTAGAAGGGTGCTACACAACCAGTATGGGTAGACTGTCACATAGTATTTGCTATAGATGCTACTGATACCATTAGGTGTGATTGATCCTTGATCGTTTTTTTGTTTATGGAAGTGTACAGTAAAAAAATATGTTTTTTACAATTGTTGTCACTTTGATAGGGGGGCTGTGTCCCCCCAAAGTAGTAACCTTTCTTTACCCTTCCTTCCTGTACCATGTCTCCAACCAGGACACTGACAGTAACAGTAGATTGGGTAAGAGTTACAACTTTTGACAATAGCAAGTGCCCAGACAACGATGTGGACATTGAAAGAAGGACCCTCCTCCTTTGAGGGGAAGAAATAGATGTCTTGGAACACAATGCATCATGTAAATAACAATTTAAGGCATACTGTGTTAAAGTAACCCAATGATTAGTTGGGACCGGACAAGGAGTGGAGGTATTGACTATAGTGCAGCATTAAAGCAGAGCTGAACTCTGGAAGCTGTTCCTAAAATATGGCAGGCAGGGGGCAAAGGACTAGTCACCAGTATTCAATGAGGTCTCTCTGCAGCTGATCTTCACGCATGTTTTACCATGTCTTTTTCTGCAATGTGTTTCTGTGTGGAGGTGGCTATCTTGGTTAAGGCAGGGTTTTTGGTGTCAGAGCCTCCAGCAAAGAGAACAGCTAGCAGCACAATAATGGTGTTATCAAATCTCACCTCAATTCTGCTAAAACTAGAAGTCAGAGCCAGCAGTGTCTAATGCCGCGTACAGACGATCGGACATTCCGACGGATGTTGGCTCAAACTTGCCTTGCATACACACGGTCACACAAATGTTGTCGGAAATTCCGAACGCCAAGAACGCAGTCACGTTCAACATGTACGACAGCACTGTTAAAGGTCCAATACTAGTCGTGTTAGTAGAAGTTTGGTTACAGCCAGGGCCGGACTGAAAACTCATGGGGCCCTCGGGCAATAGGAGATTATGGGGCCCCAGGGCAATAGGAGATTATGGGGCCCCTGAGCAATAGATTATGCACCCACACACACATACAGTATACTGTACATACACAGTATACACACACAGACACACAATATACACACAGTATACATACACACACTGGAGAGGCGGGGCAGCTATAAACTTGGGATTTTTAGACCAAAAGGATGTCAGTAAGGGACATTTCAGGGACAGATGTAAAAAAAACACAGATTTTTACATACTGTCAGTGTTTTTACTGAGGCTGGAAACCCTGATGGGGCCCCCTAGTGGCATGGGGCCCTCGGGCAGCGTGACGAATGTGCTATCTCCGTTATGAACGCTAGTTTTACCAGACCGAGCGCTTCCGTCTCGCTTCCGTCTCGTACTTGATTCAGAGCATGCGTGGAATTTTGTGCGTCGGTATTGTCTACACACGATCAGAATTTCCGCAAATGGATTTTGTTGCCGGAAAATTTGAGAACCAGCTCCGACAGAAGATGTCCAATGGACCCTACACAAGGTCGGAATTTCTAACAATTCGGAAATTCCGAGCGTGTGTATATTCCTGCTTAGATACAATTTACATTTCAAAATGTTTCCTATCACATAACAAATCTTCACTTTTAGAGTTCAGTTCCGCTTTAAATATAAAACTAAAAAAGCCATTGCTGCAACAGAGCCTGCTTTCTCTTCAACAGTATAATCAGAAAGTATCAGCATGCTTTAAAGTGGAGGTTCACCCAAAAACTAAATTTTTAACATTAGATTGATGCCCATTTTGTGGAAGGGGAATCAGGTGTTTTTTTTTAAATCGAAGCAGTACTTACCGTTTTAGAGATAGATCTTCTCCGCCGCTTCCGGGTATGGTCTTCGGGACTGGGCGTTCCTATTTGATTGACAGGCTTCCGACAGGCTTCCGACGGTCGCATACATCGCGTCATGATTTTCCGAAAGTAGCCAAACGTCGGTGCGCAGGCGTTGTATAGAGTTCGGCTTCTTTCGGCTACTCGTGACGCGCTGTATGCGACCGTCGGAAGCCTGTCGGAAGCCTGTCAATCAAATAGGAACGCCCAGTCCCGAAGACCATACCCGGAAGCGGCGAAGAGTATCTCTCTCTAAAACGGTAAGTACTGCTTTGATTTAAAAAAAAAACACCCGATTCCCCTTCACAAAATGAGCCTCAATCTAATGTTAAAAATAGTTTTTCGGGTGAACTCCTGCTTTAATTTACTACTTTTTTTAAATTAGGATATATTAGGAGCTAAGACATGCATTCAGCACATAGCTTAGGGCTTTTATTTGGTCATGGGCCTTCCCTTTAACTTCTAAAATCTTAACAGCAAGGGTCCTATATTTCCATTCTACTCATGTTCTTTACACCTTCAGATAATGCCTATAACTGGAAAAGATGCACGTTTTGTGTAGAAGGTGGAAAAATGATTTTATCTGACACTAAAAGTAGCATCACACAGGCATTTTTCACCGCATATGGAGAGGAATATTCTCAACTCCCCCATAATGACAGGGATTTGTGCAACAGCTTTATAATTTCCTGAACAGCAAGTCTATAAACATGCAGATGAAGTAGAAGAGAGCTCTTATTTATATACGCTTTGGCAACTAAATTGCAGAATAGTGGAAACGCCAGAGACAAAATATATGCAAGCACTTGTAAAGTAAATAGCATAACCTGGCTGGTTTCTTCCACCTGATTCAGCAAGATTCTGAACTTACAGATTGCGGAAGAAATATTATCCCAGTGCAACATTACTTTCTGGACCTAGATTGCTCAGAAGATTAATGGGAATAATAAAATGTGGTGTAGCCTAAATCATTTTGCAATTCTTCCTAGTGCATATCTAACCCAAGTAGGGCCAGGGCTGGTTCACACCGAGAACCGCACATGCAGTGCGGTGCGATTTGAGCCAATTTTATTTTTTATGGGTGGAACCGCACTGACCTGCAACAAAAGTATTACATGCATTACTTTACAAAATGCACTGCAACTGAATTGCATGGTACTTCTGTACACTGTTTGCAACTAGGGTGACCACATTTCCAAACTACCATTCAGGGACACCCTCCCTTCCCAAAAATCAGCTTGTGCTGTAACGAACACAGCACAGTGATTGGACGCAAGAGGCAGGATTCATGATTTCTCCAATCACAAGCAAGGGGCGGGATTGTGCATTCCCGGCCAGGACAAGTACTGTGGCGGCGGTTTTTGGGGGCATCTGATTGGCCCGGGAGGTGGCTGTGTCAGTTTCATTCCAGGACACTGTATTGTCCTGGAAAGAATGTGCCTGGGACAGACCCGCAAAATGCGGGACTGTCCCGGGCAATCCGGGACATGTGGTCACCCTATTTGCAACCTGCATTGGGGGTGTTGTTAACATTGACATTACCCATTGAATACATACTCTATCCAAAATGGAAAAAATTGAAAAAAGTATTGGTTTTAGATGCAGTATACATTATGGGGTCTATGTATAAAGAAATAGCTGTTTGAACGCTTACATGAGTAACAAATAATCATAGTAATGCTGTAATGTGTTTATTATTATCCCGTCACGTGCCGGGAATGTAAGGGCTAGTTTACACTTGCTTCAGACACATTTTGTTAAAGCTCTCTGAACGCCAGTCAAAGCTCCTGTCACTACATAAAATGGTTAGCTTACAGTCCTGTTTACACCTGCTTTTGCTTGGTGCTTCGATGAGGTTTCGATGAGGCTTTGGTGGGGCTTTGATGAGGCTTTGGTGGATATTCAATGGGACTTCGGTGGTGCTTCGGTGAGGTTTTGTGGGGCTTTGATGAGGCTTCGGTGGGGCTTTGGTGAGACTTCGGTTAGGCTTCGTGGGGATTCGATGAGGCTTTGGTGGGGCTTCAGTGGGGCTTCAAGCAAGCTTTGCAATAGACTTCTATGGAGGATTTGAAGATGCTTTGAAGCACCACTAAAGCTACATGGGGTATAATTTTTGAAGCAAAGCTGAAGCAAAGCAAAGCAAAAGCAAGGTGTAAACAGGACTTTAAGCTAACCATTTTATTTAGTGACAGGGGCTTTGACTGGTGTTCAGAGAACTTTAACGTGATTGTAGCAGTATTGGTGTAAAGCCTTGTTTTGAAGCAAGTGTAGACTAGCCGTTAATGTGTGTTGAAGCTGAAGCAAGTGTAAACGAGCCCTAAGGCCCCTTGCACACTGGGGCGTTAGGCGCGGTGGTGGTATAGCGGCGCTATACCGTCGGAATTGCCGTGGGTGCGGTATTAACCCCCCGCTAGCGGCCGATAAAGGGCTAATACTGCCCGCAATGCGCCTCTACAGAGGCGCATTGCCGGCAGTATTACCACGGTTTCCCATTGTTTTAAATAGGAAGGAGCGGTATACATACCACTCCTCTCACTGCTCCAAAGATGCTGCTTGCAGGAGATTTTCTTCTCTCCTGCCAGCGCATCGCCTTAGTGTAAAAGCCCTCCGGCTTTCACATTAAGGTTGCTGGGCAGGAGTTTTTCAGGCGGTATAGCGGCGCTGTACCGCATGAAAAACTCCTCAGTGTGAAAGGGGTCTTACTGTCATATTGGTTGTGCTCTCAACAAAACTGCCAAACCACCAAATGGCTGGAGTCATAACTGATCACATGTGCAGCTTCATGGAAGTTGGAGATCAAACACAGGCCAAGATAGACGCTTCCTTGGCTGAAAATGATAGGAGGGTTTAGTTCCTCTTAAAGCATAGTTACAGTCACCTGTGGAAAAAAAATCAAAGTCAGCAGCTACAAAAAATTGTGGCTGCTGACTTTTAAAAAACAGCCTCTCACCTGTTCCAGGATCCACCAGTATGCTCACCCCAGCAGTCAGTCTCAACCGATGTCTTTGGTCCCTGGCACCAGCATCTTCATTATGGGCACCTGGCTGTGACAGCTTGCGGCTCTACAGCTGGGTGCCCACTGTGCATGCACGAGTCGTGCTGCGCATCGTGAATGGTGGATGCAGTCTTCTGGAACCTGTCAGTGTCCTAGAAGACTGCAGGGAGAGGGAGAACAGTTTCCATTTCCAAGCACCGTGGTTCTCAGAAACAAAAGTGGGTACATGTCAAAATCAGGTAACCTGCTCCCCCTCCCCCGCTTCTCAAAAGTGCCAATTGTTCAGGAGGAGCGGGGAACAAGTCCTTAAAGCAGAACTTCCCCTTTTGGGTGGAGCTCTGTTTTAAATGTTAAAAGGATAGGAATTAAATGGGACCAAGCTGCCCCTTTATATTCCCCTGTTCAGTTCTATCCCAGATAGCAAGGGTAATTTGCTACAAATTTGTGTCAGTGTTGAATTGTTAGGCTTCGTACACATGACCGAGGAACTCGTCGTAAATGAAACATCGTTTTCCTCGACGAGTTCCTTGTTAGGCTTGTTGAGAAACTTGACAAGCTTTCTTTGCGTACACACTGTCAAGACAAAATCTCGTCGTTCTCAAACACGCTGATGTAAAAAACGTACAATGGCACTATAAAGGGGAAGTTTGATTCCACTGGCGCCACACTTCTGAGCATGTGCAGGTTTCTAAGCATACACACGAACGTGTTTCTCGTCGAAAACCAGCCAGACGAGGAACACGACGAGGAAATTGAGACTCCCGACGAGGAAAAAGAGAACTTGTTCTCTTTTTTTCTCATCAAGTTCCTCGACAGTTTTCTCGATGAAAAACATACACACGACCATTTTCCTCTGCAAAAAAGCTCTGCCACCAAGTTTCTTGATGGATTCTGTCAAGGAAAACGGTCATGTGTACGAGGCCTAAGTCTGTTAAATTGCTGCACATTTTGACTGCCAGTTTGTACACTTGCAGAGCACTTGAAGCACAAGTTCTAGTTGACACTTTTCCAATTTGTAGCAAAATTGCGTGGCAAGTCTCTAGCAAGAGCAAAGTTGCAGTGGTGAGTCTACAGCAAGAGCTCTACAGCATGAAAATTAAGCCACAGTGACCCCTGTGGTGGGATGACTACTGAACAACATAACTAAACCTGAACTTGCAGCAGATTTGTAGAATGTTTGCAAGGAAAGTTGATCTGGAGGCATGCAATGTGGACTTACTGCAATTGTGCAACAAACATGTGAAGCCTGACAAGTCTGATGCTGCGTACACACAACCGTTTTTCGGGTTCTAAAAAATGAAATTTTTAAGGGTCTAGAAAAAAACGTTTTTTTTTCAACCCGATCATTAAAACGGCCTTGCCTACACACGATCGTGAAAAAAATGCTCTAGCAAAGCGCAGCGACGTACAAGGCGTACGACGGCACTATAAAGGGGAAGTTCCATTCGGATGGCGCCACCCTTGGGGCTGCTTTTGCTGATATCGTGTTAGTAAAAGACGACTCTCGTGTGATGAATGTGCTTACTCCATTATGAACGCTAGTTTTACCAGAACAAGCGCTCCCATCTCATAACTTGCTTCTGAGCATGCGTGTTTTTTTCACGTCGTTAAAGCCCACACACGACCATTTTTTACAACCTTAAAAACGACAACATTAAAAACGCAGTGAAAAAATAGAGCATGTTCGAAACTTTTAATTGCCATTTTTTTAGATCGTGAAAAATGCTCTGGAGCCCACACACGATAATTTTTTAGAACCCGAAAAACGGTCGTGTGTACATGGCATAATAATAGCTTAGCAAGTCATTTTCAAACTTGCAGCTCAATTGCTTGCTATCTGGGATGGGTACTTTTATGAGTACTAACAGATCTGCGGTTTTCCTACAAAAGAATAGAGAAGCCTGGAGATTAAACCATGCTTAACAAATAAACCCACTAGAATTACCTTTCCCCTAGACCTCTGTATATCCTTCAATGGCTGCAGTATATCAGTTCATTTACAAGGTATAGGATTAGAATGATGGAACACTGCAGTACCAAGCACGGATTGCATAACCACATATCAATATAATCTTTTATTTAATGAACTGCATAGCCACATGCATTGAAATGTAACGCGATACTTAAATATATCGATATTTGTCATACTCTGAAAGCATGGTTATAACTAGTGTTTATTTTGTCAGAACTCAGAAATGACTCCGCGGTTCATTGTATTGTTATGACTCATTCATCTGCTTAACTTTATTAAAGACAAACCCCAGGAAACAAGTCAAATAATTCAATGCATTCTATTCCATAAAATACTGCAATTAGGGATGAGCACAACGGTTTGTCTGAACAAGACGTTGTTCTGCGTCAGAGGAATTCTTATTGAAGGTATCCGATCTACCTCCTGGTGAACTGTTTAGCTTGATTAAAGCAGAACTCCAGGCAACAATAACAATATAAAAAATGATAAAATGAAAATGAAAACAGCTTTAGCGGCAATACTCACTTTCAATCTAGAGTTAAGTCCAGCAGTACTTATTAAAAAAAAAAATTATGCCGCGTACACATGATCGGTTCGTCTGATGAAAACGGTCTGACGTCTTCATCAGACGAACCGATCGTGTGTGGGCCCCATCGGAACTTGTTTTATAATTATCTGATGGTTAAAAACCCGATAGAAAAAAAACGATCGTCTGTGGGGAAATCCATCGGTTAAAAATCCACGCATGCTCAGAATCAAGTCGACGCATGCTCGGAAGCATTGAACTTAATTTTTCTCAGCACGTCGTTGTGTTTTACGTCACCGCGTTCTGACACGATCGTTTTTTTAACTGATGGTGTGTAGGCAAGACTGATGAAAGTCAGCTTTATCGGATATCTGATGAAAAAATCCATCGTTTCGTTTTCATCGGATGAACCGATCGTGTGTACAGGGCATCACAGTGCAGAGCTCCACTAAAGGCTAACATGTTATCAGTGCAAACAAAATAAAATAATCATGCACCTAATACATATAATAAAGTACATTAATCCATAAAAACAATAATAAAATATTCTATAAAACCTGTGTTTAAAGCAATGTCAAAGGAAAAGGTCCATAAGCGCACATCATGAAGCAAACCCAAGTGAGATGAACGGCAGTCTCACCCCGGACTCCAGCCAGGGCTTGCCCCCAATGTGTTTCGCTTCGCCCCTTGGAGCTTAATTCCCATGATTAAGCTTCAAGGGGAGGAGCGGAATGCGTTGGCCTGGCTGGAGTCCAGGCTGAGGCTGCCATTCATCTCCCTTTTATGCACATGGGTCTGTTTCATGGACCTTTTTTTTTTTCACAATATAGTTTTTATTGTAAAGTTTTTAAAGTATACAAGGTATACATTAAGTACGTATAATAAAGAATGTATAAAGAGATACAATAAGATTGATTTTTAACATTAATAAATGATCATGAGTAAAAAATTAACTTAGTGATGCAATATGTGAAGATAGGAAGTCTTAGTTACCAGGAGGGGAAAGATTGTATAGAAAGGATTCTACAGCAAAACAAATCATAGCAAACAATATTTGGGGGGGGGGGGGGGTAATGAAAAAAAAAACATCCCATAGCAATAACAAATGGCAAATGGCCTGAACTGGTCAGTCAAAGTACCAACTTGGATCGTATATATGTAAAGTGTTTGGGAATATATGACCAGGTGGGTAGGAGCAGAGGATTTTCTTTCACACTTCCATAGTATGGTTATACTCATCAGAAATCTATATGAAACCCATGTACAGTTGAACCTCAGATGACAAGCATAATCAGTTGCAGGAGTATGCTCATAGTACTCGCATATCAAAGCGAGTTTTCCCATTGAAGTCAATGGAAACAAAAATAATTTGTTCCGCATTGACTTCAATTGGATGCAATACCGAATGCGGCCAGAGGTGGGGGGCGCCACAGAGCGCCGAAATGGCCGAAAAGGCCCGAGGACACTTCGGCTCGTTTCATGTGCCCCTGTACCTCAGGCCAAATGAGGTACTGCAGGCCAATGGTCGGCTTTTCTCGGCTCCTGCTCCCCCGTACCTCAGGCCAAATTAGGTACTGCAGGCCTATTTTCGTCTCTGCTCGGCTTCTGCGCCCCCGTACCTCTGTCAAAATGAGGTACTGCAGGCCTATTTAGCTTGAATTCTGCTCGTCTTGCGAGTCAACACTCGCAAATCGAGTCAAAATAAAATAAAAAAGTTGCTCGTAAATCAAAACGTTCTCAAACCAAATTACTCTTAAATCGAGGTTCCACTGTATTCCAGATTTTATGATGATGGTCTAGATCAGTGGTTCGCAACCTTTCAAGTGCCGTGACCCCTTGATAAAATTTCCCAAATGTGGGGACCCCTAACAGTAAAATTATTTTCATAGCGTGGGTTGTCAGCACCCAAGGCAAGACAAGTAATTTGAACCCTAACACACAGACTGTTAGTTCTCCCTGAGTCCCTTCCACTCATACAGTATTAGAACCCTTAATGGTACATAGTAGGATGTACCACTTTCTCTTTGTTCTCCTTTCTTTTCCTTTTATCTCTCTCTATGCTAATTTCTTGTTTTTTTCCCCACTCCTCTCTCTAGCTATTTGTTCGACTAACTTTACGCCTGAAAACGCCTTACGTAAACGGCGTATCTTTACTGCGACGGGCAGGCGTACGTTCGTGAATAGGCGTATTTCGCTGATTTGCGCATTTTAGTCGTAAAACAACGTTCACGCCCCTAGCGGCCGGCGGAACTAGACAGCTAAAATACGACGGCGCAGGCAGTCGTATCTTAGCTACATTTAAGTGTATCTCAATTTGAGAATACACTTAAATGTACGACAGCTTAGATTCAGAGTTACGACGGCGTATCTACTGATACGCCGGTTTAACTCTTTGTGAATCTAGCTAATAATGTTATCTACTCTTGAGCCAATATTCTGGATGTCTCGTATATACTTCACAATCAGATGATGAGATATGCATAAATTATAGAAGAAGTCACAGGAGAAGTGGCATCTTCATTTAAGACCTGTAATGAATTTCTAGAAATTTTCCCTCAAACATCTAATTTCATTCTCATGCGATTGATTAGCTTCTTTTCTGAAAGTCTGCACAGAGTTCAAATTTGAGGCATCTCGTGCAATGAGAACAATGGTTTCCTTAAAGTGGACCTTCAGTTATTTTTTCATCTTTCCATCTATAAAATCTTCTGGCCTTGTTGTTTTAACTTTGGATAGTAAAAAAAAAAAAATTCTGCCAGTAAATACCTTATACAGCCCACTTTCTTGTCTGGTAAATTTCCAAGGCTTATGACATTATGCACATCTCTCTCTCTCTCGTGAGAATTTGCCAGGAAGAGAGGGGGATGAGTCATAAGAGGGCCAATGAGAGCTGCATGGCTGCAGAGCTGGAGGTGTGCCCCTGTGTGTCTGTAGAAATCCAGACACGGTTAAAATGGTTGCAGCCAGACTTAGTGGAGGGAGATTTCTGCAGCATATTTGGCCAGTACAGAATCACAGTAGATATACAATAATATGCAAAGTGGTTGGAGGGAAGCTTCAGAATGGCAAAACATTTTTTATTACAAATTATGTGAGCAGACTGCAGTTCCTCTTTAACCACTTAAGGACCGCCTCCTGCACATATACGTTGGCAGAACGGCACAAGCACGTACAGGTACATCCTCTTTAAGTGCCCAGCCTTGGGTCGCGCGGGCGTGCCCGTGGCGCGCACCCGTGACCCGGTCCGAAGCTCCGTAACTGTGACCGCGGGACCCGCAGACCCGATCGCCGCTGGAGTCCCGCGATCGGTCCCCGGAGCTGAAGAACGGGGAGAGCTGTGTGTAAACACAGCTTCCCCGTTCTTCACTGTGGCGCCGTCATCAATCGTGTGTTCCCTTATATAGGGAACCACAATCAATGACGTCACACCTACAGCCACACCCCCCTACAGTTAGAAACACAGATGAGGTCATCCATAACCCCTTCAGTGCCCCCTTGTGGTTAACTCCCACATTGCAATTGTCATTTTCACAGTAAACAATGCATTTTAACCACTTAAGCCCCGGACCTTTAGGCAGCTAAATGCCCAGGCCAGGTTTTGCGATTCTGCACTGCAGCGCTTTAACAGACAATTGCACGGTCGTGCGATGTGGCTCCCAAACAAAATTGGCGTCCTTTTTTTTACCCACAAATATAGCTTTCTTTTGGTGGTATTTGATCACCTCTGCGGTTTTTATTTTTTTGCGCTATAAACAAAAATAGAGCGACAATTTTAAAAAAATGCTATATTTTTAACTTTTTGCTATAATAAATATCCCCCAAAAATATATAACAGAACGTTTTTTTCCTCAGTTTAGGCCGATTTGTATTCTTCTACATATTTTTGGTAACAAAAGTCACAATAAGCGTTTATTGATTGGTTTTCGTAAAAGTTATAGCGTCTACAAAATAGGGGATAGTTTTATGGCAGTTTTATGAATATTTTTTTTTTTACTAGTTATGACGGCGATCAGCGATTTTTATCTTGACTGCGAAAAGTGCTATAAAAATGCACTGATTACTGTGAAAATGACTCTGGCAGTGAAGGGGTTAACCTGTAGGGGGCGCTGAAGGAGTTAAGTGTTTCCTAGGGAGTGATTACTACTGTGCGGGAGCGGGGATTGACGTGTGACATCGCTGATCGTTGTTTCCTATGACAGGGAACAGACGATCAGTGGCAGTCACACTAGGAAAGGTTTGTTTACACTTACCTCTCCCCGTTCTTCAGCTCTGTGACCCGATCGCGGGCCACCGGCAGGTCCCGCGGGCACGGTCACAGAGCACAGGACGGCGGCGCGCTCTCGACCCAAAGGTGGGCTCATAAAGGCAACGTACAGGTACATGCGTGTGCCCAGCCGTGCCATTCTGCCGACGTATATCGGCGTGAAGGGGTCCTTAAGCGGTTAATGACATTTTAAGCGAACTGCATCCTGTGGCTTTTCTTATTACAACACAAAAATTTCTTTGGTGTCTTGACAGACCCTTCTGCACAGCAGCCAGCTTACGAAAGACCATAGTAAGGCCCAGATAACTGTCTCCAGAGCAATAGAAGTCAATAATCTCAAAGGGCCAGATCCACATACAAATGGACAGGTGCAGCGTATCAGAGATACGCTACGCCGCCGTATCTTACCTGGCTTTAAGTCGAATCCAGGAAGAATTTGCGCCGTAAGTTACGGCGGCGTAGTGTATTTCTGGCGGTGGAATTCCAATCGGCAGGTAGGGGGCGTGATTCATTTAAATTTCCCGCCGTGCCTTGCGCGAAATGACGTTGCAACAACATAATTTTTTGAACTTAGACGTGACTTACGTCCATCCCTATTCACGGACGACTTACGCAAAAAAAAAAAAATTCAAATGTCGACGCGGGAACGACGGCCATACTTTAACATTGCAAGTCTATCTATACGCCGCAAAATACCAGCTTTAACTATACGCCGGAAAAAAACGACTAGAGACGACGTAAGAGAATGCGACGGCCGCGCGTACGTTCGTGGATCGTTGGAAAAAGCTCATTTGCATACCCAACGAAGAAAACTACGCAAACTCCACCCAGCGGACGCCGAAGTATTGCATCTGCGATCTGAAGGCGTACAAAGCCGTATGCCTGTCGGATCGAACCCAGATGCCGTTGTATCTTGGTTTGAGGATTCAAACTAAAGATACGACGCGGGAAATTTGAAAGTACGCCAGCGTATCAGTAGATACACCGGCGTACTCTCTCTCTGGATTTGGCCCAAAGTACTTTGCTAAACTTCTTTCAAAATATTTTATTTTCTCTAACAAAATGTAATTTTTTGTTAAAATACCAGTTTTATTTCAATTTTTTTATAATTCTGCGTGTATGAGGCTAAGATTTTATGATATCTCTGAAGCCTTTAAATGGTTTCATCTTGTCCTTGGAACATTAAAGAACATGCTATGTTGAGTGCTTAGGTGGTAAAATAGCTTAGCAATCTTTTGAAGAACATACGTTTAAAGAGGCTTCGTAAAGTCATTTATATTGTTTTTTTTTCTAAAAAATATTCATATGCTGGGGTTTCCGAAAGTCGCTTGTTAGACAGTCGTCGCCTTTCTTGGCATAACTTGCGCAGATATTTGTTTTGGCCATTAATGAGCTAACAAACAGATAACAAATCTTTGGAGAAGACTTGAAGCCAATCTGTTGTCTTGCTTCCAGTGGCGGTAATAATGTACGATAATATGAGCTTGGCCATGCAATGGAACAGTGAGCCAGAGATAAGTACTAATCCTTAAAAATACAACCAACAATTAGATTGATGTGAACGACACTGCATGTTGCTTTATAACCCAAACAAGTAAAGTGGATTTTAAAAAAAAATACGGAAAAAAATACGTGTATTTGGCTAAATTGCTCTCTGATGGAAGATAATTACAGCAATGTTTTAGATTTGCAACATGTTAAAAGGATATAGCCAGTTTTCCTGTCAACGGGAGGCCGTGTACATATAAATGAAGTTTCTACTTTAACAGTTTGATTGTGCCTTTATTTTATTTTTCTAAATTAGGGTTCTGAATCATTTGTTTCTGAAAAGTACAGTATCTATAGGAGAGAAGGGCAGCAAAATTAATGAGGGGGATGGAGGACCTCCTTTATGAGGATAAATGACATAGATTACATGGATATAGGAATAGTTGTCGGATTCTTAAGGTTGGTATACTAATAAATTAATCCAAGGAAGTATATTAAAAAATATACATTTTATTTAAACAATGATTAAAAAATTGTCTTAAAACAATTCCACAAAAATAAATAAAGTACAATCCTTATGGATACAGTAGATTTGATGGAGTTCCCAACATGTTTCACCCTCAATTGGGCTTCCTCAGGGGATGCTGTCTACTTAGAGCACAAGCCTTCCCAGGATTTGAGACAAATATGTACACTACAATCAATGACGATTCAGAGTCTACAACCACCATAACAAGCCAAGGACTGCAGATAACTAGTGTTGAGCAGAATATGCCATATTCGATTTCGCGATATATCTCGAATATATATTCGAATATTCGAGATATATTCGCTAAATTCGAATATTCGTGATATTTTATCGAAATTAAATGATTGCGATTTTTCGCTATTGCGAATGCGAAAATAATTGCGATTTTTTGATAACTGCGGTAGGAGCACTCTGATTGGCTCAGAATATTCGTGATATTTTATCGAAATATCGCAACATGCGAATGCGATATTTATTGCGCAATTTCGAGAAATGCTGGAGGAGCGCTCTGATTGGCTCAGAATATTCGTGATATTTTATCGAAATATCGCAACATGCGAATGCGATATTTACTGCGCAATTTCGACAAATGCTGTAGGAGCACTCTGATTGGCTCAGAATATTCGTGATATTTTACAATACAAAATAATTGCGAATATTCGGCAAATGCGGAAGGAGCACTCTGATTGGCTCAGAATATTCTTGATATTTTACAATACAAAATAATTGCGAATATTCGGCAAATGCAGAAGGAGCACTCTGATTGGCTCAGAATATTCTTGATATTTTACAATACAAAATAATTGCGAATATTCGGCAAATGCAGAAGGAGCACTCTGATTGGCTCAGAATATTCGTGATATTTTACAATAGAAAATAAAAAGTGTTTTGCATTGGTGGTGATTCTTTACTCTATCCATCTGTCACAGCCGTTTGTCAATCAAACACCTTGAAGATTGAACACGTTCATGCTGCATGCTTTGGACTTTTTTTCACTTCACATATCAAAGACATTTTTATGAAAGATTATTTTTCTATTATTGGGACTATATTTCCTTATATATTTGTTTTACTGTGTATTTCACAAGTTATTTGCGCTTGCTTATTTTATAATTTGCCCACATGTCTTGTCACTAGACATATTTTTTATTCTTGTAGAGCGACTCCATTTTCTGTCTTGTATTAATTTATGTTGTATAACATTTTTGAGTTGCTGCTGTATTCTCCCCTTTTTTTAAGGTATGCGCAATTTTTTCCTTCTTACAAAAAAAAATAATATCAAACATACAAATATTCATAACAGAAACATACACAAAGCCCCCCCTTTTGCATCAGAGACAATCAGAGTTCTCCTACCACAGTTATCGAAAATTCGCAATCATTTTCGCATTCGCAATAGCGAAAAATCGCAATTTTTTTTTTTTCAATTTGGCAACATAAAAGGATCGCCTCAGCTTAGCTACTCGGCCCAGGGTCTCTAATCATACCAGCAATGCTTTTAGACGTCGATAGGATGTGATCTGTATTAAAAATCAAATTGAAAAAATGCGAATATTCGGAATTGCGAATATTCACCGTGAAATTCGAAATATAGCGCGATTTCTCGAATATGCTATATTCGAGTCGAATATTCGCAATGCGAATATTCGTGAGCAACACTACAGATAACCATAGGAGGCATTTAGGGACCAGAAAAATGGTCTTGCAAAAATGCAGTACACTCAGGGACATGAAGTTTCCAAAGCAGGACACTTGATATCCTGCAATAACTATTGTGTTCCTGTAGTTCCAGTGACCATTTTTCTAGTCCCTAAATGCCCCATATGGACACTGGCAGTCCTTGGCTTGTTATTGTAGCTGTAGACTCTGTGAATTGTCATTGATTGTAGTGTACATATTTGTCTCAAATCCTGGGAAGGCTTGTGCTCCAAGTGGACAGCATCCCCTGAGGAAACCCAATTGAGGGAGAAACATGTTGGGAACTCCATCAAATATGCTGTATCCATAAGCTATGTACTTTATGTACTTGTTGTGGAATTGTTTTTAGATAATGTTTTAATCATTGTTTAATTAAAATTTATATTTGTTAATATATTTCCTTGGATTAATTTATTTGTATCTACCTTAAAAATCCCACAGCTATTCCTATATCTACTTAATTTAAGGATGTGGTGCTAATTTCAGTGATTAGCTACTCTGGAGAGAAGGGTCTTAAAAGTGACTGTAATAATTACTTTTTTTTAAATAAAAAACATGTTATCCCCTTGGCGCTGGATTTGAGGATTCCCAGAGGCGGGGTTTATGATCATGTGACTGCCGTGATTTTCTACAGTCCATATTTCCATCGCACACGTTCCTGGAATGAGCTCTTAAGGTACCGACTGCTGTAGTGACTGCCAGCTGGATATTGGAACCTGCATGATATGTAGATATTCCCCAGCACACCAAGGATCATCAATTTTGGCCAAATGTTTTTTTTATTAAAGAAAGATCACATCACAAAACGGTGTGGTGCAATGTTTCGGAGCCACGTAGGACCCCTCATGCCTGAAGAAGAAGTTCCTTGTGGCTCCAAAACATTGCGCTACACAGTTTTGTGTTGTGATCTCTCTTTATTAAAAACCGGTTGGACGAAATTCATGATCCTGGTGCTGGTAAATATCTACATGCCGTGATTGGCTGTCACGGTGGTCACATGATTGGAAAACAGTGATTGGGAGCTTTCCGTTAGCTGCGAGTAACTGTGTCGGGAGTGTGCAGGGTGTGCACTCTAGGGAGCTGTTTTTGTGAAATTGCATGCAAATTTGAGGTTGCATGACGCCAAAGCCCACCTGACGAGAGGCCATAATCCGTGCGGCCTGCGCCAATAGGTTATACGTACCTGCTCTGTGCACAGGATTCCGCAGAGAAGCACCAAAACTCCTCTTTTGGAGTCCTCCGTTGGTACTTCTGGGTCCTTCTCTTCTAGGTGTGCCACCATAGGAAGCTGCTTTACTTTGTGGCGTGCCTGCAGGCTCGATCCCAAGCTGTGCTGCCTCCGTCCATAGACACAGACAGTGCGCCTCAGCTCAGCATCCTGCTTCTTCATCACAGGATTTGATTGACAGCAGATTGACTGCCTCAGCAAAGCCTGTGAGAGTGGATAGAACCTATACAGACAGGCACAGCACTAGATAAGGGGGGGGGGGGCAAATTTCTATATAAACATTTTTTACCTTAATGCGGGGAATGCATTAAGGTACAAAGCGTTTAGGCTTTAGAATCACTTTAAGGGGGGATATGATTACAATGTACAACTACTGTATATCAAAGGTAACTTCAGTAACAGTCCCTGAAAAGGGCACACAACCATAATTTGAGGTTAGAAGAAAGGAGGGTTAACCTTAGATTGTATTGAAGCTACTACAAGGATTCTCTGCCACCACCGGAATCAGCCAGGTGTGGTATATGCATACTTACATTGGTCCAAACTGGATCAATTACCTATCAAAAAAACCCATACCTGGAATTTTGGATTTGGAGTAGTGGAGAGGCATGGCATTAACATCATGATTTACACCTTGCCCAATCAGAGAATGTCTTGTACTGATTGAGAAAAATACAAGACGTTCTCTGAATGGTGGTATGGGATCCAGAAAACAACAGAAAAAATCTTGCTGTTTTCTGGATCCCATACCACCATTGTATTTTTCTCAATCAGTACAAGACATTCTCTGATTGGGAAAGGTGGAAATCATGACATTAATGCCCTGTCTCTCCACTACGCCAAATCTGTGAATGCTTTGCATTGATTGGGAAAATTGCATTCTCTGAATGTCATCTGTGTCGAGAGAGAGCGCCCTCTGCAGGGCAGCCGCTCAGCACTGGACCCAGAAGACTACGAAGTTGGCTGTAGTTGCATTGGCTTCTACAATGATTTTTCGCTTTTACGGAGATCGAACAGGTATGGAATATGCATACTTGGTCCAAGCTGAACCAATGTAACTATGAAAAAAAAAAAATACCTGGGGCCGGATTCAGAAAGGAGATACGACGGCGTATCTCCAGATACGCCGTTGTATCTCTGAGTGCGGGCCGTCGTATCTATGCGACTGATTCAGAGAATCAGTTACGCATAGATTTCCCTAAGATCCGACCGGCGTAAGTGTCTTACACCGTCGTATCTTAGGCTGCATATTTACCCTGGCCGCTAGGTGGCGCTTCCGTATAGTTACGCGATGAATATTGGTAGATACGCCGATTCAGAAATGTACGTCTGGCCGGCGCATTTTTTTACGTCGTTTACGTTAGGCTTTTTTCGGCGTAAAGTTACCCCTGCTATATGAGGCGTAGCTAATGTTAAGTATGGACGTCGTTCCCGCAACGAGTTTTGAAAATGTTACGTCGCTTGCGTAAGTCGTTCGCGAATAGGGCTGTACGTAAGTTACGTTCACGTCTAAAGCATTGACGATTTGCGGCGTAATTTCGAGCATGCGCACTGGTTTTTTTTTTACGAACAGCGCATGCGCCGTTCATAAAAAACGTCAAATACGCGGGGTCACGGTTAATATACATAAAACACGCCCACATCATCCCCATTTGAATTAGGCGGGCTTACGCTGGACCAAATACGTTACGTCGCCGCAACTAAGGGCGCAAGTTCTTTCTGAATACAGAACTTGCGCCAAAATTTACGGCGGCGTAACGTATCTGAGATACGTTACGCCGGCACATACATACACAATTGTATCTGAATCTAGCCCCTGGACTTTAGCTTTAATACTGGGGGAAGGCGATAAGAAGTTCACTTGTCCTTTATAAAAAAAAAAGCCAGGCGAGGTTTGTGATAGCTTTTATATCAACTAATAAAAATGTTTGAATTTAAAAAAAAAAAAGTGGCGGAAGGCAAAGCATCCTTTACAGAACATTAATTTCTCCAGAACTATGGGCACACTTTATTTCAGCAGTCAGGCTTAGGGCAATATCATGCAGCAGCTCAATAAACAGAGATACACAGAAATAATTTATAAGACGAGAACAGTGTTTAGGAACCCATATATCACAAGTGTTAATGCCTAGTGATTTGTATTGAAGAATTATTGGTAAACTAGTGCTCTTATTATTTCCAATGTCACAGTCCATCTATATAGGAATTTGTTCTAAAGTTAAGCAAACAAAAAGTTACTTATAATTCCATTATATAAGAACTAATTGCTGATGAGTCACAGCGGAGTTACGCCTGTGGTCAGAGACATTCTTTCTATCTGTTTTATACTCTATCTGGCTTATGTTTACGAGGGCTTTCTTAGAATGCAAATATAAATCATACTGAAATAGCCTTCCTTAGATTATCTCCCACTTATAAAGCAATACAACAAAGATACTGCACTGTTCAATTGCAAAGAATACATTTTTAACCAGTTCCCTAACGCCTGGAGGAGAGATGTGGGGTCTTATTGACCCCGCATCTCTCCATAAAGAAGACCTGTCACAAACCATTCCTATTACAAGGGATGTTTACATTCCTTGTAATAGGAATAAAAGTGATAAAAAAAGTGTTAAAATAAAAAAAAAAAACATAAAAAAAAAAATTAAAACGCCCCTGTCCCTGGTAGTTTGTGCTCAGAAGCGAATACACAAGTAAGTCCCACCCACATATGTAAACGCCATTTAAACCACACATGTGAGGTATTGCCACATGAGTTAGAGCGCAAGCAATAAATCTAGCAATAGACCTCCTCTGTAACTCTAAACTGGTAACCTATGGAGATTTTTAAGTACCGAAGTTTGGCGCCATTCCATGAGTGTCAGCAATTTTAAAGAGTGACATGCTGGGTATCTATTTACTCTGCGTAACATCATCTTTCATATTATACAAAAAAATTGGGCTAACTTTACTGTTTTGTTATTTTTTAATTCATGAAACATTTTTATTTTATTTTGCAAATACCGTGTATAATGTGAAAGATGATGTTACGCTGAGTAAATAGATACCCAACATGTCATGCTTTATAAAGTTTAGAAAACACTTTTCAAAAAAACTTAGAAAACGTGTTGCTATTTGATGGTATTTTTTAGGTTTAATAACAATTAAAAACGGAACTCCTAGCAAATATAAGGCATTTTATAAGGCTTCTCCGTTAGTTTAAAGGCCAATGTTATTTCCAAAGAAATTAACTAGAAATGCGGATGGGCCATACACTGCAATTATGGAAAATTAATTCATCAAACATTTAAAGGGTAATTCTTTTTTGTGAGTCAAAAAAAAAATGTGAAGATTTAAAGGAGGGCGGGAGAAAAAGAACAAGCTTTTCTGATTTAGAGCATAACTAAAGGCAAAATATATTTCTCTTATCATCCATGAACGGACACAGCTCCTTAAATCTTGCCAAATGTGTTATGTTCCTGTTCATAGGAGAGGGTCCTCTCCTTTGAACAGGAACATAACCCACTTGTCAAGATTTAAGGAGCTGATGTCTGTCCATGGACGACAGAGAAAAGGATTTTACGGTGAGTACAAAAAATCCTATTTTTCAGTTTTGGATAGAAGAGAGACTCATCCTCTTTATTTGTCCTGTTTACTTTTTTTAATTAAGTGAAAGTGAAAGGAAATCCTAAATTTTGGGTTGTGCCCAGAAGACTAATGGAGGGGAAATCGTCCAATAGGGACACTAGATCTGGTGACCCTGGAGGCAACTAGGAATTCCTTCACTTTGGAGTGATTTCCTCTCATTTCCTGTTTTGACCATGTGACAGGAAGGGAAATATCCCCGATGGGATACAGATGGCAAAAAAAAAATAAACGAACCGGGGTTGTAATCCTCCTTTATTCTATACAAAATGATAAAAAAACTTTTGCCTTCAGTTACACTTTAGAAATACTTTTTGGGGAACAAGCTTCACGCAATTACTAACCACTTGACAATCACATACCTTTATGTCATTGGCTTCAAGTGGTTGTGCTGGAATGATGCCTGCAGCTGCAGGCATTACTCCAGTACTGTTTTTTAGAGCTAAGGTCAGCATTCTTGTTGTCATGGTCTTACCTCTCTCCTGTCTCCTTCGTTTGACATGTGCTGGCGGCCATCTTGGTTTCTGGGTCTCTTGTAGCCTCCCACCCTGCGGCTCCTCCTTCCCACTGGGAGGAGCTGGATGCCTGGCTCAGATATATAGGAGGTCTGTGGCTTCAGTTCCTTGCTTGGTCCTCCTGTGTTCACATGCTTCTAAGACTGCTGCTGCTTCTGGTTCCGATCCTGGCTTCGTCTGACTTCCCTGCTGGTTCCTGATCCTGGCTTCGTCTGACTTCCCTGCTGGTGTCTGATCCTGGCTTCGTCTGACTACCCTTCTGGTTCCTGACCACTGGCTTCACAAGACTCTGCTTCGGTTTTACCATTCGTTTGGACTTTTGCTTTACAGCTTGATTTTCAATAAAGCCTTCTTATTTTCACTTATCTCTTGTTGTACGTCTGGTTCATGGTTCCGTAACATTAGGACCAAGCCATGAATTTTGACGGTACAGGGCCATCCTCGCTACCCACGCTGGTTGCCAGACTTGATCAGCAGGATTACCTGTTGGGTCAGTTCGCTGTGGCGTTGCAAACCCTGCTTGAATGCACGGCTCATTTCGCTTCCGTTGCCGATGGGTCGGTTGTCGCTCCTGGGCCCGCTCCTACTGCCGTTCCGGTTGTTGCGCCAGAGTCTACCCCGACACCTGTTGCTGCGCCTGCGGTGTTTCGGGGTATGACCGGTTCTGCCCCCCTTCCACAGCGATTTGGGGGAGAGCCAACTCAGTGCCGAGGTTTCCTTAACCAAGTGGGCATTTATTTCGAGTTGCTGCCACATGCCTTTCCCACTGAGAGATCAAAGGTGGGCTTCTTGATCTCGCTGCTCTCGGACAAGGCCTTGGCCTGGGCCAGCCCTTTATGGGAGAACAACAATCCGGTGGTTGCCGAGTTTTCCGGTTTTGTTGCTTCTCTTCGGAAGGTATTCGATGTGCCGGCTCGCGCCGCCTCTGCTGCGAAGCTCCTTATGTCCGTCAGACAGGGTTCACGATCCGTAGCCGAATACGCCATTGAGTTTCGTACCCTGGCAGCAGAGGTGGGCTGGAATAATGAGGCTCTGGTCGCTGCTTTCTCTCATGGTCTCTCGGATGCCTTGAAGGATGAGGTTGCAGCTAAGGACCTACCAGTGGAGCTCGAGGCTCTTATTTCTTTCCTGATTTTGATTGACACCAGACTCAGGGAGAGACCTTCCTTTAAGGAGAGCCTGCGGAGGCCTCCTAACAGTTTGGCGCCTACGTTTGCTGTCCCACCCGTGCCTCCCTCTCCTCCCACGCCTCCTGGGGTTGACTTGTCTGGGGGTGAACCCATGCAGCTGGGGTTTGCTCGCCTGTCCGAGGGGGAGAGGGTACTCCGGAGACGCGAGGGCCGATGCATGTACTGTGGTCTCGGTGGGCATTTTCGGTTGGCATGTCCGAACCGTCCGGGAAACGCTCGCACCTGAGATCCTGTCGGGGGCAGATCTTGGGTGGAGTCTCCTCGTCCCCGGTTTCCCGTGTTGATAAACCACTGATCACTGTTGTCCTCTCCTGGGTCGGGGGCTCGGTGACGACCCAGGCGTTGGTGGACTCTGGTGCTGGTGGTTTTTTCATTGATAGTGAGTTCGCTGCCGCCAATTCCATTCCTCTGCAGGCTCGAGGTTCCCCGCTGGCTCTAGAGGCGATAGACGGCAGACCCCTCCAGCCGTCACACGTGACTCATGAGACCCTTCCAGTGGGGATAGCCATTGGTGCCGTTCACAGAGAGTCGGTCTGCTTCCAGGTTATTTCGTCTCCACACTACTCGGTGGTCTTGGGGTACCCCTGGCTCCAGAAGCATAATCCGACTTTCGACTGGAGATCGGCCGAGATCCTCTCATGGTCACCACAGTGTGGGGCTAGTTGCATCCATGGGCCTGTCAAGTTGCTGTGTACTTCCTCGGACTCTCTGTTGCCTCCTGAATACGAGGAGTACCGGGATGTATTCGATAAGGTGCGCGCAGTTGCCCTACCTCCGCACCGCCCATACGATTGTGCCATAGAGTTACAACCTGGTGCCGTTCCTCCTCACGGCAGGGTCTATCCACTGTCGGTTGCGGAGAATGAGGCCATGGAGGAGTACGTGATGGAGGCGCTGTCCCGTGGTCACATTCGCAAATCCTCGTCCCCGGCAGGGGCTGGATTTTTCTTTGTGAAAAAGAAGGGCGGTGAGTTGAGGCCTTGCATCGATTACAGGGGCCTTAATCGCATCACGATCAAGAACGCTTACCCGATACCCTTGATTTCCGAGCTGTTTGATCGCCTCAAGGGGGCCACGGTCTTTACCAAACTCGACCTGAGGGCGGCATATAACCTGGTAAGGATCAAGGCGGGCGCTGAGTGGAAGACCGCGTTTAACACCAGGACCGGTCTTTATGAATCCTTGGTTATGCCCTTTGGGTTGTGCAATGCGCCCGCAGTCTTTCAGGAATTCATCAACGATGTTTTCCGTGACCTGTTGCAGCAGTGTGTGGTGGTCTATTTGGATGACATCTTGGTATACTCTGAATCCATGGAGGCCCACATTCTGGATGTCAAGCGAGTGTTGCAACGGTTACGAGAGAACAAGCTGTTCGGTAAGCTTGAGAAATGCGAATTTCACCGATCCCAGGTAACCTTCTTAGGTTACATCATTTCCGCTGAGGGGTTCTCCATGGACCCTGAGAAGGTTTCGGCTGTCTTACAGTGGCGCTTTTTGGGCTTCGCCAATTATTATCGGAAGTTCATCAGGGACTTCTCCATGCTGGCCAAGCCTCTCACGGATCTGACCAGGAAGGGCAGTAATTCCCAGGTCTGGCCGCTCGAGGCCATCCGGGCTTTTGAGGCCCTAAAATCCGCCTTTGTGTCGGCTCCGATTCTGTCTCATCCCAACCCTGGGTTGCCCTTTGTCCTCGAGGTGGACGCGTCTGAGACGGGAGTAGGCGCCCTTCTGTCTCAGCGTAGAACTCCAGAGGGTCCGCTGCTTCCTTGTGGGTTTTACTCCCGGAAACTGTCACCCGCGGAGTGCAATTATCAGATTGGTGATAGGGAGTTATTGGCCATAGTGCAGGCTCTCAAAGAGTGGAGGCACTTGCTCGAGGGCTCGGTGGTTCCGGTTCTCATCCTGACGGACCACAAGAATCTGACCTACCTTTCTGAGGCCAAGAGATTGACACCACGTCAGGCCAGATGGGCTCTGTTCTTGTCACGTTTTAATTACGTGGTCTCCTACCTACCCGGTTCCAAGAACATCAGGGCGGATGCCTTATCACGGCAGTACTCCGAGCTGTCCAGGGAGGAATCTATACCGACTTCGGTCATACCTCCGAATCAGATCCTGGCCGCCATTCGCACCAGCCTGACCTCTCCCCTTGGTGAGCAGATTTTGGCGGCTCAATCTGGTGCTCCCTCTGGGAGACCCAACGGCAGATGTTTTGTGCCTGAGGAGTTGCGCACTCGGTTGTTGCGAACCTACCATAACTCCAAGACCGCGGGGCATCCTGGTAAGAATCAGCTGTCCTGGGCTGTTTCACGTCTGTTCTGGTGGCCTTCCCTACGTTCCGACATCGCTGCATATGTAGCGGCATGCTCCGTTTGTGCCCAAAGTAAGTCCCCTTGGCACCTTCCGTTGGGCCTGCTGCAACCCATAGCCACCGGGGAGCGCCCATGGTCACACCTGGGGATGGATTTCATTGTGGACCTCCCTGCATCCCGAGGCCATACGGTCATTCTCATGATTGTGGATCGGTTTTCCAAAATGTGCCACTGTGTTCCTCTCAAGAAGTTACCCTCTGCACAAGAGTTGGCCACGATTTTTGCCTGGGAGGTCTTCCGGTTGCACGGTTTGCCCAAGGAGATAGTGTCGGATCGGGGGAGTCAGTTTGTGTCCAGGTTCTGGCGCGCCTTTTGCTCCCAGTTGGGGATTCATCTCTCCTTCTCCTCGGCCTACCACCCTTAGTCCAATGGGGCCGCAGAAGGATCCAATCAGGCCTTGGAGCAATTCCTTCGTTGCTATGTCTCTGATCACCAGGACAATTGGGTTGACCTCCTGCCTTGGGCTGAGTTTGCCAGGAACACGGCGGTGAACTCTTCCTCTGGGACGTCTCCCTTCATGGCCAATTATGGGTTCCAACCTGCCGTGTTACCGGAGGCATTCTCTCCCCAGGATATTCCGGCTGTGGAGGATCACCTTTCCGTCCTACGCGCCTCTTGGGTACAGATCCAGAAGTCCCTTGAGGTCTCTGCGCAGCGCCAGAAACTCCAGGCTGATCGCAGACGAGCGCCTGCTCCTTCCTACCAGGTCGGAGACCGTGTATGGTTGTCCACTCGCAACCTCAACCTTCGAGTGCCCACTCCCAAGCTGGCTCCTCGCTTTGTTGGTCCCTTCCGAGTGCTTCGCAGGGTAAACCCGGTAGCCTATGCCCTTGCGCTTCCTCCTGGCATGCGGATCTCCAACGTGTTTCATGTCTCCCTGTTGAAGCCACTGGTGTGCAATCGCTTCACTTCCTCGGTTCCTCGGCCTCGTCCGGTCCAAGTGGGCAATCATGAGGAGTATGAGGTGAGCAATATCCTGGACTCACGCCTGGTCCGCGGTCAGGTGCAGTTTTTGGTCCACTGGCGTGGTTATGGTCCAGAGGAGCGTTCCTGGGTTCCCTCCGCAGATGTCCATGCTCCTGCCTTGCTCCGAGCCTTCCACGCACGCTTCCCTCAGAAACCGTTTTTTGCACCGCGGAGGAGGGGCCCTTGAGGGGGAGGTACTGTCATGGTCTTACCTCTCTCCTGTCTCCTTCGTTTGACATGTGCTGGCGGCCATCTTGGTTTCTGGGTCTCTTGTAGCCTCCCACCCTGCGGCTCCTCCTTCCCACTGGGAGGAGCTGGATGCCTGGCTCAGATATATAGGAGGTCTGTGGCTTCAGTTCCTTGCTTGGTCCTCCTGTGTTCACATGATTCTAAGACTGCTGCTGCTTCTGGTTCCGATCCTGGCTTCGTCTGACTTCCCTGCTGGTTCCTGATCCTGGCTTCGTCTGACTTCCCTGCTGGTGTCTGATCCTGGCTTCGTCTGACTACCCTTCTGGTTCCTGACCACTGGCTTCACAAGACTCTGCTTCGGTTTTACCATTCGTTTGGACTTTTGCTTTACAGCTTGATTTTCAATAAAGCCTTCTTATTTTCACTTATCTCTTGTTGTACGTCTGGTTCATGGTTCCGTAACACTTGTGAGGACAACCGATGCGGCTAAGCAGCTGCAGTTATTACAAGCAGCTGGAAGGGACAACCCCCCCCTTCTGCCACCTGCCACCGCTCGCCGGGGCTCTCCCCTCCAACCGGGAGACCTGAGCGACCAGCCGGTATGTCCGCCCGCTGGCCGGAGACTCAAACAAAACCAGAATCGGGTTTGATCAGGTCTCGGATGTAGTAACCCGGAAGCGACGTCATGACATCACTTCCAGTTTACTCGGGAGCCAATAGCGCCAGTTTTCAAAAATTGAAAGTATTCAAAAACACCAATTTTGATGTTTTGAATACTTTTTAAGTGCAGAGGAGGGGTTTAAGGACCCCAGATCCCTCCATAAAGTGTACCTGTCACTGCATATTACCATCACAAGGGATGTTTACATTCCTTGTGACAGCAATAAAAGTGATCAAAAAATAAATAAAAATGCATTAAAGGGATGGTGTAAAAATAAATAAAGTGCCCCCATCCCTACGTGCTTGCATGCAGAAGCGAACACATACACAAGTTGCATCTGCAAATGTAAACAGTGCTCAAACCACACATGTGAGGTATTGCTGCGCTCATTGGAGTGAGAGCAATAATTCTAGTGCAAGACCTCCTCTGTAACTGAACTGTCGTCTATGGAGATGACATGCTAGGTTTTGATTTACTCCATGTATCACCATTTTTCACATTGTGCAAAAAAATTGGGCTAACTTTATTGTTTTTTTTTATTAATAATTAAAGTGTATTTTTTTCCCCAAAAATTGCATTTAAAAGACTACTGCACAAATAAGGTGTGCCATAAAATATTGCAATGAGCACCACTTTATTGTCTAGGGCCTCTGCAAATATATATATATATATATATATATATATATATATATATATATATATATATATATATATATATAAAATGTTTGGAGGTTCTAAGTAATTTTCTAGCAAATAATACTGATTTTAACTTGTAAGGAACAAATGTCCGAAAAAGGCTTGGTTTTAGAGTGGTTAAAAATATGTTTTGTTGCGATTGTCGTGCGATTCTGCCACTCGACAAACACGCCAAAATTTCACTGCGTGCAGCGTGGCATTTAAAAGAAATGGCACCTAAATATGCATCACGTTTTCCAGCGATTGGAAATCGACAATTGCAATGATTACACTCGTGATCCGCAAAGTGTGAATGGGGCCTAAACCTTTTTCTAGCTCATACTGAATAGCTGAGAAACACAATTTTCTCACTGCTGTTAAAGTATCTATAATGCAGTTTCAAGCTTTTACCAGTCTTTAGAAATGAATCTTCAAACCCGGGCCAGATAATTAATGCCTTGCAATTATATTAGCACAGATCTTGAATATTACAGCTCTGTAATAATTTTCCGGTTGCTACAAAAATGGGCACAATCTCTGTGTAAAATCTAAGTAACCAAGCATTATTTTAATTAGAAAAAACTATTTACGCTTTGCAAGTTTAATAATTTGGCTTCAGTGAAGCAAGGCATAATCAGACAGCAGCTGTTTTACATTTCATAACAGATGGCTTCATTCTTGTGCTAAGTTGTATAAAGTTTATTTGTAGGAAATAGTAAAAATAGATCATTTTTGCACACTTTTTTTTTTCATCAGCACAATCCTGGGGCAAGGATAGGACCTGAGCTGTGAAATGTACAACCAGGTCTGATGTAATATTATCGCAGAATAAGAATGTGCCAAGTTAGAATTAGGGATGGACCAAATCCAGGATTTGCTTTATCTGTTGGCTGAAGTTTACTTTGCTTATATTTTGCCTTCCCGGGTTTCTCCTTCCTATATCAACATGCTGTTTTCTGTACAAACTTTGTTTTGAGCCCAGTGATGTCATCCGTGGGTCTCTTTACTTCTCTATGCATTGAAGGCAGGTCATGAAATGGTAATTTCAGCATCTCAACCCATACTCACTAGGGTTGATCTGTCAAACTGCAAATAGGCTGTTCATTTGTAAGGGAATTAGTTAATGTGGTGAAATTTCACTTTGCAAAGAATACCCAATCATGCACAACCAGGGCCGCCATTAGGGGGGTACAGGCAGTACACCTGTAAGGGGCCCGAAGGTCCCCAGGGCCCCGGGTGGCAACCCCTCGTTTTTTTATATATTTTTTATAAAAAAAAAAATTTAACCCCTTAACGCCCGCCGCACAACTATATACGTCCGCAAAATGGCACGGACAGGCAGATGGGCGTATATATACGTCCCTGCCTTCTAGCGGGTGGGGGGTCCGATCGGGACCCCCCCCGCTGCGTGCGACGGGCGGATTCCCTCGGGGAGCGATCCGGGACGACGGCGCGGCTATTCGTTTATAGCCGCTCCGTCGCGATCGCTCTCCGGAGCTGAAGAACGGGGAGAGCCGTATGTAAACACGGCTTCCCTGTGCTTCACTGTGGCGGCGTATAGATCGAGTGATCCTTTTTATAAGGGAGACTCGATCGATGACGTCAGTCCTACAGCCACACCCCCCTACAGTTGTAAACACACACTAGGTGAAACATAACTCCTACAGCGCCCCCTGTGGTTAACTCCCAAACTGCAACTGTCATTTTCACAATAAAGAATGCAATTTAAATGCATTTTTTGCTGTGAAAATGACAATGGTCCCAAAAATGTGTCAAAATTGTCTGAAGTGTCCGCCATAATGTCGCAGTCACGAAAAAAATCGCTGATCGCCACCAATAGTAGTAAAAAAAAATAATTAATAAAAATGCAATAAAACTATCCCCTATTTTGTAAACGCTATAAATTTTGCGCAAACCAATCGATAAACGCTTATTGCGATTTTTTTTACCAAAAATAGGTAGAAGAATACGTATCGGCCTAAATTGAGGGAAAAAAATATTTATATATGTTTTTGGGGGATATTTATTATAGCAAAAAGTAAAAAATATTGCATTTTTTTCAAAATTGTCGCTCTATTTTTGTTTATAGCGCTAAAAATAAAAACCGCAAAGGTGATCATAGGGCAGCCCACTGAGGCGAGTCGCGTGAAAATCGCTGACACAAAATCGTGAACTGGATTGTGAGTTCTCGCTTCGCAAAGAGTGAATGGGACCTCACTGGTTGGGGCCCATCACAGCTTGGGCATCTTGTATCAGAAAAAAAAATGCAGGGGACAGCTCTGAATTGATAGTGAGCTCTGCAGCCAAAGCTTTAGAACTTTTTTTTTGTTGGCTGAAGTATTGTTTTAAAGGAAAAAATATCCTTAAAGTACTACTAAACCTAGGACTCTGTATTCACTATATCTGGTCCCCCACAATACACAGAACATGGAAATGCATTTGTTTTAGTAAATACGGTATAAACTGCTAAATACCCTTTCTCATCAGCAGTATATACTGTAGCAGTCTTATGACTTCTATCAGTGTCTGACTAAAGCTTGTAGGAAGAGTTTTCATTCTTCTCTGACTGTCCTATGAGGCTGCAGGACCCCTGACCCTCTGTCTGGACAGTGCTGATTGGCCATGTGCTGAGCACATGCACTCGCCAAAGAAAAAAAAAACTCTTTAGCACAACACACCAAACTGAGTAAGTGCAGCTTGTCCCCAAGGCTCAGCAGTAAGGATGAGCTCTGGCGTGTTTGCATAGAACATGTGCAGAGCCCACCAGGAAGTGTGCACAGCGCTGCGCTAATAACAGCCAGGGAGACATTTCATGATCCCTGCAGCCGAGCATCGGGACAATGTCTCCCTGGCTGTGATTAGCGCAGTGCCGTGCACACTTCCTGGCGGGCTCTGCACGTGTTCTATGCGAACACGCCGGAGCTCATCCTTACTCAGCAGATAGATTGGGGACTGTGGAAGAAGGGGAGGATGAGAGAAGACAGGATCAAGCAGCCTTTTTACACAGTGCAGAGGATTAACCCCTAAGGTTCCACCATGAGTATAATAAGCATGCTTTACTGCATACACAGACTGAATTTACTGTTGTGTGTTTAGTGACACTTTAATATCAGAAAGATGAGGCTGCAAATCTCCTTCTTAAAGAGGATGTCCGCTGAAAAAAAAATATTAAAAGCCAGCAGCTACAAATACTACAGCTGCTGACTTTTAATATTAGGACACTTACCTGTCCTGGAGTCCAGCGCCGTCCCCAGCAGAGGACAAGCGATCGCTCATCACTCTGCTGCCCCCCCGCCGTCCTCGGTGAGGGAACCAGGAAGTGAAGCGCTCCGGCTTCACTGCCCGGTGCCCTATGGCTCATGCGCGAGTCGCTCTAAGCCTGCCGATTGGCTCCCGCTGTGTATTGGGAGCCAAGTGTACCCAGAACACAAGGGGGGTAAACGGGAGGTGACGTCATGCCCGTAGTTTACCCGAGACTGTGTGGCCGGAAGTGGGTGCAAATACCTGTCTTTAGACAGGTATCTGCACCCCCCTCCCCCCTGAAAGGTGTCAAGTGTGACACCGGAGAAGGGGGGAGGGTTCCGATCAGCAGGAGTTCCACTTTAGGATGGAGCTCTGCTTTAAACTGACATAGTATCTTCTATTGAATATGACTGCCCCCTATTTCACAGGCCCCAGGAAAAAGTTTACATTTATGATGTAGCCAATAAAAATGCTTTACTTGATTATTGTGTATGCCTACATTCTAAACATACACATAAAAAAAAATGCTTTTCACGATTGTTATCCTTCAAATAAAGAAATAAAATATGTAAAATTTACAAGGTCTACTGCTTTTCAGCTAAGAATAATATAACATTTGCAAGAAAAATCAGAACAATATTTTTTTATTCGCAGCTGTTACTATGGAAACCACATGTTGGAAACAACAGGCATATGCATCAATGCATGCTACCATCTGAGCATCGTAAGCTATCTCGTCTTTACTTGCCTGCAAATGCGCACGCATTTAGCGGGCTGTACACAAGGTCTGCCCGGAGAAAAGAACTAAATGCAAATACAGTGAAAAGCTTTTCCTTTAAAAAAAATATATACTAAGGGTTTGCGCACCATTAGGTGTCCCAGCATGAAACGCATTAAGCTTGGCTGTTTACTATCACCTTATGCGAAATTCAGCTATTAAACCTGGTAGACCTTTAAAAAAAGCTTTGGTCTTCTAATACCAGCATAAATAGTCATCAAACGATATAATATCATTTATCAAAGCATTGCGGCAGACGATTACAATTTTGAACACAATGATAATGGGAATATTCATTTAATTGTCAGTTTATTTACACTCGTATGAATAGAGTGGGCAAGACGGTTTTTAGCTATAAGATTATATTTGACAGATTTTTCAACTTCAGCTATGTCGCTTGTGAAAATGCCTTTTGTTGTGTAAATGATTTTCATAACTGGCATGAAATTACCAACAAAGGAAAGGGTCAGTGTTGGGAATTATGAGCAATGTGATAAGGTTTTTTTTTATATCCAAAATGGATGCAGTATTTCGGTCTTTGAAGAATGCCGACAGGTTGAATCACTTAACGAATTGTTGTTGATATGAGAGACTATGATGGGAAGATCTCTGCTCTTGACTTTCAGGCCTACTCATCTGCCATAGTTGACAGTAGAGTTTCTCATTTGATCCAGTGTGAAGTGAGAAAATTCTAAGTGCCTTCCAGTGTTGACCACATAACCAAAGAGCTTGGCCTTTGCTTTCATAATCAGTGCTAAAGCGGAGGGTTAGCCCTTGTGAACTCTGATCCGCCCATCTGACTTCCAGGTCTACCAACCGTCCACGGTTGACATTCGAGGGTTTCATCCTATCTAGTAAGCAGTGAAAACTTTTTCAAGCACTGTCCAGTGTTAGCCACATATCCAAAGGACTTTTGCTTTCATGATAAGTGCTAAAGCGGAGGGTTAGCCCTTCTGAACTGATCCTCCCAAATGACTTCCAGGCCTACCCACCTTCCATGTTTGACATTAGAGGGTATCTTACAATCTAATGTGCAGTGAAAAAGTTCCAAGTGGTGTCCACTTGTACAATTTCACCTATACAATGTATTCTCTTTTAGAGCATCTCCTGTTTACCCCCTGAAGAGACCGCCATTTGCAAGGTCGAAACTCGTCAGTATTCCTATTTTTATATTGTACCATTATGCCGCGTACACATGATCAGTCCATCCGATGAGAACGGACCGATGGACCATTTTCATCGGTTAACCGATGAAGCTGACTGATGGTCCGTCGCGCCTACACACCATCGGTTAAAAAAACGATCGAAGTTTAATGCGTCGACTTGATTCTGAGCATGCATGGATTTTTAACCGATGGTTGTGCCTACTAACGATCGTTTTTTTCCCATCGGTTAGGAATCCATCGGTGGTTAAATAACCTATGGGGCCCACCCATGATCGGTTTTGACCGATGAAAACGGTCCATCAGACCGTTGTCCTCTGTTTAACCTATTGTGTATACGAGGCCTTACTATGCCATGCTATTTTACATTTGCCCATACGACTGTATTATCATGTATATCATGTATATTTTTTATTGTTAGTACTTGGCACTTATGTTTTAATACAACAGACATGTTCTTTGTGATACATATATTTAAATTAAAATAGTTTTTGATACTTTCAATACCAATACTTCTTGCTGCAACACAAAGTCCCTGGGGTACTTTTCCTTTCCAGTGGTGTCCAGTGCTGGCCACATATCTGAAAGCCTTAAAGGGTAACTCCACTTTTGTGCGAAAAACTGTGCAAATAAAATGTATATAGCATATACAATTGCAACTCAAGTCATACTGTAATGTAATGTTATAAATACGACCTTTGCTTTTCAATCTACAGCTCTGTAATCTTCTGTAAAATTCAATGCAATATGGCAACCTGAAGGTGTTCTGTACACAGAAGGTGTACAGAACGTCCCCTGAAAATGCAATTTTCTGCTTGTGTTATTGTCTTACTGATTTACCCAGAACAGTGATGGCGAACCTTGGCACCCCAGATGTTTTGGAACTACATTTCCCATGATGCTCGCGCATTCTGCAGTGTAGTTGAGCATCATGGGAAATGTAGTCACAAAACATCAGGGGTGCAAAGGTTCGCCATCACTGACCTAGAACCATACAAGTCAGATTTTGAGCATCCCCTGCAACAAAAGTGTCATTTTTGGTGAGATACTCCCAAAGGGAAATCACATCTAAAGAGATGCAGACCCTGTCAATTTCCTCATGCAGGTGCAGCAGCTTATTGATAATTATAAAACCACTCTCATATAGATTCATTGAGCGCATGGACAGAGGCAAACAAACAGCTATTTCTTCAGCACAAAAAAAGGTAGAAGTACTCTTTAACCTTTGGACACATTATCAGTGCTAAATGGGAGGATTAGCCCATGTAAACACTGATCCTCCTATCTGACTTCCAGGCCTACCCACCTTCCACGGTAGATATTAGAGGGTCTCATTCAATCTAGTGTGCAGTGAAAAAATTCCAAGCGCCATCCGGTGTTTGTCACATATCCGAAAGCATAACATTGGTCACTTGATCAGTCCTAAAGGGGAGGATTATTTCATCTGAACTCTTAAGCCCTGTACACACGGGCCAGAATCTCGTCAAGAAAAAAAACGTTGTTTTTCTTGACGAGATTCTTTGCAAGAATCTCTTGCCGGCGGAGTGTACACACACTCAATTCAAAAGAACCGCTGTTCTTTTGAATGGCAAGAACGGGGTGACATCATCGAGTATGACGAGCATGCGCTCGTCACATTCGATGTCATCGCCGCCATCTTGCTACACCTTACACTGCCCTTGGAAGCTACCGCGCATGCGTCAAAGTCATTTCAAGAGTGGGCGGGTTTTCACGGTCTACAGGTAAGTATACAGACGCTTGGATTTCTAGGCAGGAAAACACTGCCGAGAATCACGACAAGGAAAATAGAGAGCAGGTTTTCTTCTTACTAATTTTGTATTTGGTGAGCATTAATTCCGAGCATGCGTGTTTGTACTTTCGACTTTTGTGTGATGAATTTGTGTACTGACCATACAAAAATCTGATGTCAAACTGCTGTCCGATAAAAATTTACTAGCATGTCATCCAACATTTGTTGGCCGAAAGTTGGACAACATTTGTGAACAGGGGCGTACTAACGGTAAGATTTTAGGACAACAGTCTGTCAACAGACAATTCGTATCGTGTGTACAAGGCTTCAGTGTTTCCTATGTTGGCTACATATCCAAAGGTCTTGGCCTTTTATCACATGATTAGTGCCAAAGAGGAGCATTTGTATCATCAGGGCTCTGGCTGAAAGAAACAGCGACAGCTGACTCCCTGATGATGTTAGAGAGGAAGATGGTGGCTCAAGACTGGCTTTGCAATGACGACTCCCTACAGTACATAGGAAGATAAGCCGCTAAGGTGTGGTCATCTTCAAAGGTAATTACTACTCACAGAAATCACGGGTGCAGGCAATGCACATACAAAGTGGACAGCCGCACTGTGAATGAAATTGCCTTTATTGTAAAATCCAACACAGAACTACAAGTCACAGCACACTGATCCACTGACGCGTTTCACACTATACTAGTGTTTAGTCATAGCTTTAGTCAACCTCTTTTTTTTCCCCACAGTACATGGCTGGATCAATGGGTGCATGAATATGTTTTTTTGTGCATAACTCAGAAAAAAAAGTAAAAAAGGGGAGGTAAATGGAGGGGAGAATAACTCCATAATTTTGTCAGGTGAACCCATGGATCTGTTTTGTTGCTGAAACATGCAATATGCCATATAAACCAAATAGTAATAACCATCTATCATTCCTCTGTCAACGCTAACACAATCGGTTGTCTTCATCGCTGCATTCTGCACATGATCATTGCACTTTGTTCTTCCTTATTAAATAAGTCTGGTTGCTTCTGAAAGACATTCCAGCACTGCACATATATTATAATCAGATTATAATTCAAAAGTCATGAAAATCCCTAAAACATGACAACTGAAACATGTCATCTTTTACAATGAAATGCTATGGAGTGTATCTGAAATGTTTCACTTTCAATTGAAAGCGTATTTGGGAGAGACAGGCACAACAGAACAAGACTAAAATGTCATTTGTTAGAACAGAAAATGTCTTTTTAGCATTCAGATGCTGCCTTCTTGAAGCCTATGTTGGTCATGCAATTTAACGTGATATGACTGATGTAACCAGGCATGGCACCATATCATGATGATGAGACTGTTTCTGAATAATAAAATGTTGGGATGTGGATTTATTGAGCAGTCTCTGTCTGACACCCCCCACCCCATACCTCGTACATTTAGACAATACAAATAGCATGTTACTCAGCAGATGAGAACAATTTAAAGCCCCATTTGTTTCATTATGTTGTTTTCCATTTATTTGTTCTTTTTCATTGCTTTGAGCATTTTTTTTTATTTATAAACAGATGCAAAATTCACCCAAAAATATAATAAAGAATTCAAGAAGGACTCCGAAGTCTAGTGGAGAAGTATACATATAATACAGTTTATAATGGTGCAAATCAAATGTATCTCTTCCCAACCACGTAATGCATATGTGTGGTGGTAAGGAGAGTGCGGTGGATGTAAATCCGAATTTTTTAAAAATTATTGGGCTGGCACAATATATAGTATAGGATTTCAGATCATCTGTGCCCAGTCTTGCCACTAAGGCCTCGTACACAGGATAGCCAGAGGACAACTGTCTGAAGGACCGTTTTCATCAGTCCAAACCGATCGTGTGTAGACCCCATAGGTTATTTAACCTTAGGTTAAAAAAAATGAGAACTTGCTTTAAAATTTAACCGATGGACTGGTAACCGATAGGTCAAAACCGATCGTTAGTTTGCAAAAGCATCGATTAAAAACCTGCGCATGCTCAGAATCAAGAATCAAGTCGACGCATGCTTGGAAGCATTGAACTTCGTTTTTCTCAGCACGTCGTTGTGTTTTACGTCACCACATTCTGACACGATCGTTTTTTTAACTGATGGTGTGTACGCACGACGGACCATCAGTCAGCTTCATAGGTTAACCTAGGACAACGGTCCTTCAGACCATTGTCCTCTGGCTATCCTATCGTGTGTACAAGGCCTGAGGCCTCGTACACACGACCTAACATGTCTGCTGAAACTGGTCCGCGGACCAGTTTCCGCGGACATGTTCGGTCGTCTGTACGGCCTATCGGACCGAATTCCTGGGCGAGCGGACAGGTTTCCAGCGGACAAATGTTTCTCAGCCTGCTAAGAAACATGTCCGCTGGAAGCCTGTTCGTCGGACATGTCCGATGGTTAGTACAACTCATCGGACATGTCTGCTGGCCCGAGAACCCGCGCATGGCGTCGAAGTGATTCGACGCATGCGTGGAAGCATTGAACTTCCGGGTTCGCGCACTTCGCCGCGTCATCGCCGCCGCCACGTCACCGCGTTGTCACCGTGTATTCTGTCCGCGGGGAATTTGGTCTGATGTTGTGTACACACATCAGACCAAATGATCCCAGCAGACATGTCCGATGAAAACGGTCCGCGTTTTTTTTTTTATTCCCACTCCCACTCCTTTTCTGTCATGTGGTTACTTTTCTGGGTTTTGACTGGATGTTAGTGTTCATAGCAGATTTTAATGTAAGAAATACACAAGAGAAAATGCATGCTGACAAAGGGAGTGTAAAGGAGGGCGGGGAGTCCACTAACATCACAACTCCATCCACGAGCTCCAGGAACAACAGACCCACCCACAGAATCTGCAGTTTTTTGGGTCTCATAACAGAGAGGGGGGAGACATTTGACAGGTAAAGATACATGCAGGGGGCATGTATATCCTTATAGATAATCACTATGGCAGTAGTTTAGAAAGAATGAGAGCGGGTTTACATCCACTTTATTGCCTCTAGGATGGGTAAGGTTTTTGATCTGAGAGCACATTCACTTCCTGCTCTCAGCACAGTGACTAAGCTGTCATTAACAGCTTCCAATCTTTAATTATAATGTGGAGCCAATGGGTCAGCACTCTAAAAGCCAACTACAGTGGTCACGTGATCAGGAAGTTTGTTGCGTCCCCCTCTTTAAGACCCAGTTAAAGGGCTGTGGCATGTAGGAAGAGGTTTGAGAAAACCTTTTTAAATACTCTGGATTATTTTAGACCCCTTTCACACTGGGGCAACGGCCATGTTAGCGCTAAAGTGCTGCCCGTTTTAGCAGATTTAGCGCTATTTAAGTGGTGCTTTTCAGCCGCTAGCGGTGCTTCCGAACCGCTTTTCAGTCGCTTTGGAAGTGCTGCCCATTCATTTCAATGGGCAGGGCATTTTGGGAGCAATAAATACAGCGCTCCTAAACTGCCCCAAAGTTTCTGCTTGCAGAACGCTTTCTAACATCGCGCATGCACCCCGCCCCAGTGTGAAAAGTCACACTGAAAAAAATTTGATCTTGATCATGTCACAGCATTCAGGACTAAGCAGTCAATTGCCAAGCCTGAGTGCTTTCCCGTGGATGGGTACAGTGACATCACCCATTGGAAGGTTTACCACAATCTGACATGGGAGATGAACCAAGGGGCACTTCTGCAGCAGGGAGACAGTTTGGGAGGGTGGATGTGTGGGTATACCTTGCTGTGGGGGCAGGGAGGGGTGTTAAATGCACCTTTAGAAGTGAAAAACCAAGGATGAAAAGAAAAGCATGAATAGGGTGAGCCAACCATAATTTTTCTTAACCAAGTCAGTGCTAGTATATTCTCGGTTTCAGGGGCCCTGGGGTGCTTGACAGGTCATTAAAATGTAGGGATGCATGTGTTTATCTGTGTTGCATTTTTTTATATATAAAATAATCTCTTTTATATCTATTTTATAGCAATATTTTATATGAAAGCCTCTCAGTGTAAGAATATACAATATATAATTTATAGAAATCTGCTTTAAACAATGACAAATAATCCCTTTACTTTCTATAAGCTCTCCAGGAAAGAGTTTAACTCTTTATACTTAAGGACATTGGGTTGTGTTCATTTATTTTACATCCCTTGGTTTGTTAAATTCCAAAGATTAAAAGTGGACCATGTGAAGTCTGAGCCTTCTTTTGAATTGAACTTGATTGGTGCTTTTTTTGGCTCTTAATGGTTTTTTCTAGGACACCCATAGAAATGAATTGGCACCCATCCCAGCACCATTCTTAAAAGTCCTGGCTGATCTCTAATAAGGGCTCTGACTGCACACAACCCTTTGTACTCTTGTTACATTTAAAATACTAACACTTTCCAGTGCTGTAGAGCTTTGACTGACCCCCCACCCCATGATGAGTTGAAGAAAGCAGTTGAGTATAGAAGGCTAATATTAAGACACACTTCAGGTGCTTAAAGGGGAGTTCCACCCACAATTTCACTTTTTAAATATAAATACCCCTGTAATACACAAGCTTAATGTATTCTAGTAAAGTTAGTCTGTAAACTAAGGTCCGTTTTGTTAGGTTGTTACAGCATTTAAATAGTTTATAATCTAGAAATAGACCGTGGCCATCTTAAGTGTGGGCATCATGAAGCCAGACTGTATGACTTCCTGGATTTCAGCTTTGCATATCTCGCACATGCTCAGTGCACAAGCAATGTAATAGGTTTCAGTCAGGTTTGCAAGGACTACTGGGAAACATGATGCCTATCCCAGAAACCCTTGCAAATAGCCTAGGCAAATAAGGAGGAGGAAGTAATGAAGGACTACAAAATAAAGGTATTTACAAGCAACAAATTAAATACAAATTGTCCATTCTGAACACTATGAGATTAGAGCATGCAGCACAGACAAACATAAAAAAATGGGTGGAACTCCACTTTAAGTAGAAGAATTTATAAACTCAGTTAGGGTCTGTGTTGATGGGCATGTGTTGGCATCAGACTGATTTTGCATTTCCATACAATTTTATGGGCATATAAAATCCACTTGAAGCAAGGAGGCCAACTGCAAGTCAAATCCACCCGTCGATGAATTTTGAATAATCTCAGAAGCATCTACAACTGATTTCATAATAATACCATCAACACAAGTCCAAAGCCCATCCACACAGACTGTCAATTATTTTTGATGAGTACCGAAAGGGGATATTTGTACCTAACTGGAGTTTAGCTTTAAAGGGGTTGTAAATGTAAAAAAAAAATTCACCTTAATGCATCCTATGCATTAAGGTGAAAAAACTTCAGGCAATACCGCCCCCCCCCCCCCCCCGTTATACTTACCTGGCGCCTCGAAAGTCCCGAGCTCAGCGCCGACATCCTCCTCGCCGCTCAGCCTGGCCGTTGATTGGCTAGAGCAGATGGATTGAAAGCAGCGCAGCCATTGGCTGGCGCTGCTGTCAATCACATCCAAGGACGCGGCGCGCCGGGGGGCCCGCAAGGACTCCACACTATGCGAGTATGCTCGCATGAATGTGTGGAGTTCTTGCAGGGAGGACCAGAGATAGCCGCCGAGGGACCCCAAAAGACGTGGATCGGGCCACTCTGTGCAAAACAAGCTGCACAGTGGAGGTAAGTATAACATGTTTTTTATTTAAAAAAAAAAATTATTTACAACCGCTTTAACATTTAAAAATACAATTATTAAACTGTAATATTACACATTTGGGTTCCGATAAACAGTTGGTTAAGCTATGTGATTTCTTATTGTAATTTCTAAAAACCAAACTTTTGAAACTGTTCCGCAAACCACATCAACAATATATTGGGTATAATTTATTAAACAAGAACATTTTGCAAAGTAACTAGCTTAGGAGATATGGTCTATCTAAAAACTAAAATACAGTGGGGTAGATTCACGTAGATTTTGGCCGGCGTAGCGTATCTCAGATACACTACACCGCCGTAAGTTTGAGCAGCAGGTCCTGTATTCACAAAGAACTTGCACTGTAACTTACGGCGGCGCAGTGTAACTGGGCCGGCATAAGCCCGCCTAATTCAAAATAGGCTGGTTGGGAGCGTGTTCTATGTAAAATACTAGTGACCCCACGTATTTGACGTTTTTAACGAACAGCACATGCGCCGTCCGTGGACGTATCCCAGTGCGCATGCTCCAAATAATGTCGGCAAATCGTCATGCTTTCGACGTGAACGTAAATTACGGCCAGCCCCATTCACGGACGAGTTACGCAAACAATGTAAAATTTGAAAAATTTGACGCGGTTCCGATGTCCATACTTAACATTGGCTGCGCCATGTTTTTGGTGGTTTATCTTTACGCCTGAAAACCCCTTACGTAAACGCCGTATCTTTACTGCGACGGCCGGGCGTACGTTCGTGAATAGGCGTATCTAGCTTATTTACATATACTATGCGTAAATCAGCGTACACGCCCCTAGCGGCCAGCGTAAATATGCAGTTAAGATGACGGCGTAGGGGACTTAGGCCGGTCCTTTCTTACTGTAGAAATATTTAAGCGTATCTCAGTTTGAGAATACGCTTAAATATACGACGGCGGGGATTCGGACTTACATCGGCGTATCTACTGATACGCCCGTCGTAAGTCTCTATGAATCTACCCCAGTATTTTTATATTTTTAGCTAGAGTAGGAAATTGTTAAGACTCAGTTTTTTTTGTTTTTTTTTGCAGTTTATGTTCTTTTGAAGAGATTTGTTTTTAGATTTATAATCCAAAGACACAGCAGAAAATGAATAACTTTTAGCAAAAACCCACAGAAAAGTGAGGTACCATCTCTCAAAACGTGATTAATATGTTAGACTACTGGCAATAGAGGTACTTCCAATGGTAATAGAAAAACAGTATCACAAATGTGCATCTATAACTTAAAAAAAAAAGGTTTTACTTTGACAATAAAAGGATAAAATGAATGCATTGCATGCTTTTTTTTTATGGTGAATACACCAACATTATACTTAATAACGCCAACAATAAATAATGCTCACATAAATAAATAATAGCCCATCATCAGATGGAGTCACATCTGTAATCAGTTCATAGTCTTCTAAGTCACCCCTTGTTCCCACCACCTGCCCACCTCCAAGCACCGATTCTTGGTTCCACCCCCTACCCACCTCCCAGTTCCACCCCTTTTAAAGAATACAGAACCATTAAGTAGTTTGTATGGAACCTGTTAATGATAACAAGGAGGCAGCAAAATAGATCCCCTGCAGCCAGACACAAAGACCCCCCTCCCCAGCAACAATTGACCTCCAAGAATAATAGTTCTTTCCCAGCAACAATACTTAAACCTTTCCCACAACAAAATAACCTCCAGTAATAACAGATCCACCCAGCAACAAGAGACTCCCACCAGCAACAGTAGATCTCCTAGCAGTGAGCATCAATAGAGCCTCCAGCAGCCAGCAAAAATAGATCCCTCCCTCAACAATAGACCCCTCTGCAACAAAAGATCCCCCACAAGCAATAGCAGACCTCTCCAAAAACAATAGCTACCCCCACAACAATGGTTCCCCCCCCCCCAGTGACAATAGATTCCCCCAGCAGCCAGCAATTACAGTATAGACCCTCCAGCACACCCCACCATCCCTTGCTATTACATACTGTACATTCAGTGCTAGAGGTGCTGGTGTTTCCCGTGTTCCTGCTGAAAAAAAAAACTGGTTGGGCTTCTCTTGTGAATCGTGTTCAATCCAGAGTTTACATGTAAGACTCTACAGAGTTTTAATATTAAGCCGTGATGATCCAGTCCCAGAAATGCATTGGTTGCAGCATTTGTCATACATTTGTTTTTGTTTTTTATTTTGGACCATAACACTCGGGTGTGGTGCTTCTATCTTCAGACTGAAATGTTATTTCTAAAGTCTCAGGTCACTGTTCCAGTTCCTTTGTTTATGAGAGCAGCTTACCTATCACCTAGGTGTCCAATTGGGATACAGCCAATGCATTTTTGTCAAATATATTAATAGCGCCTAAGTATATCTTCAATTCAATAGTTGGCACTGCAGACTCCTCCATCCACACTGTTTAGCATAGATGAGGGTAATAAAAAAAAAATAAAAAAAACGTTCTGATTTTGAAAATTTGTTCGAAATTCGACCGTGTATGGCCTGCATAACGGGGAGCACAGTTAGCTATAAAAACAGAAAATCGTTCTAATCCCTCGCCACTCTAAACATAAAATGTTGCTTTTGGTTATACTTAAAACAACAGAACATGTTTATTACTGATTATGCAGACTGCCTGAATTACCTGTAATAAATATCAAGGGTTCAATTGAGCTTCAACACTCGTACATTTTAAACACAGAAGCAACCCTAAAAAAGATTTGAGTGGATAGTCAGACGTTAGCACAACTGCAATGAAAAGTTTTCGAAATCCCCTGACCAATTTTACGTATTGCCAGAAGTTACTTTTTAAGTGCTGCATGCAGGGAAGATGGGTGAGTTTCAGGCAGAGAAACAGAACAAATATTTTTCAGTATCATTTTTGCTTTATTTACTTAGAGAACAGCTTCGGGCATATTATTCTACACTGGTATACTAGATTATAGGGTCTAAAGGTCATCAATGATATTGTTGATAAAATCAGTTTATCCGACGCTTCGTGAACAATCCAAATAACATATTTGGCTGTGTGGGCTTTCTTTTTTCAGTCTGAAGATGTCTTGGATGTAGAAAGATTGTACGGCTCCAGGCAACTTATAAAAAGTATGTTCAAACCATGCAAACTAAAAAAGAATGTGGAAAAATACCTAAACACTAAAGGAACATTGAAGTAGAAATAAAGTTGTGCCATGCTGTTTTCACACAATACAAAAATGTCAACAGTGCCTAAAAGTTTAAACCCTTTGGGGTTAATAAAAGTTTGTTTAGCTGTTCGTGCATAGAAACACATAAGGCAGTGCGCGCATGTAAATTTGGTCTGTGCGAATGGGGCAAAATCGCATGTTCTCAGACTATATTTCCAAAATAAGTACCGTATTTATTTATAAATAAATAAGCATAAAATTGATTATGTGCTCCTCCTCCTCTTGTTCATCCAGCTCTGTCCTTAAGTAGGCCATTGTAAAGTTATAATAGCTATATGTAGTGAGTAGTAGTAGTACTCATTTCTTGTTTCTTTATCAATGAGGTTTATGTTGTTGGAATAAAAGTAAAAGAGACACTGGCCTCCTGTATCTCTTGGGGATTATGAATAGTTCCTGGCTTTACTCCAGCATACGCTGAGATATTGCATTAGGTAGAGCATAATCCTTTCACTTTAGACCAGCAGCACAGCTGTAAATGGAGATAAAAATTCTGCTGGTAGAAGAACAAGGAATAATATAGCTGTATACATTGGTCCGATCTTCAAGCTGACTAATGCTGCATTCACACCTTTGCATTTGGCAGTAGTGTAGATGGTGTGGATTCAAGAAAACTTCCACAGAGCTGAATAGTAGCACTGAATATGTAATAAATAGTTAAAAATGCATAAAAACTGTACCATATGTAAAAAAGGCATAGGAGTGAATGTAGTCAAAGACTTGGCATGGACATTAAAGGGCAGTTAGATGTGCATGCATGCTATATTCTTCGATACAGGCCAAGAAGGTGAATTAGATATGCAAGGGACTATCATCAAGTTACTAGAACTAATGATTCCTAGTGAAGGAGATATTGAGGGTACACAGAAAAGTCTCCGTATGTTCAGCACTATAACCAAGTTATTAGAACTAATAATTCTCAGTAAAAAAAGGTCTTGGAGGTATCCAGAAAAGTTTATGTATGCATATCACTATCACCATGTTACTAGAACTGATAATTTCTAATGTAGGAGGTAATGGAGGTATGCAGAAAAGTTTATGTACCGTATTTATCGGCGTATAACACGCACCTTTTCCCCCATAAAATCAGGGGTGCGTGTTATACGCCGATAGCACACCTCGGAAATCACAGAGCCGTCATCTCCTCTCGGCTCTCACTCGGCTGTCATCACGTCACACACGCACAGACCCACCTCCGCCACCAGCATTGGAACAGTGTTCTGTCTATCACAGGAGATGGTCCAATGCCGATGGCGGAGGCGGGACTGTGCGTGTGTGACGTGACAGCCGAGTGAGAGCCGAGTGGAGATGACGGCTCTGTGTTTTCCGGCGGTGATTTCCGGCAGGCGCTCCTACCCCTCCTTCCCCTCCGAGGTATGCCATAGGTACGCGCTACAGTCTCGGCCAGCGCTGCCCGCGTTTAAGGGTTTCCTCACCCTCCACTTCACCACGGACTGCTGAACATTTGGGAATAGAAGCCCCAAGCCGCGCTACAGTCCCGGTCAGCGCTGCCTACGTCTGAGAGTTCCAGCTCCCTCCCTTCCACCATCGAGTGCTGACAGCTAGAAGCCCTAAGGTACTGTGTATCTCCTTGAACATAGGAGCTGCTCTCTGAGTCCTGAGACCTTAACCCATTGTGCTCCCTGGATCTCGGACACTACAATTGCTTGCTGTACATTGCTGCTTATATTATTTTTAGTTGTAACTCCATTTACTATTTGGACTAAAAAAAAAATGTTTTTCCAGAAAATTCCCCTTTTTAAAATTGGGGTGCGTGTTATACGCCAATAAATATAGCATGTATATCACTATCACCAAGTTACTAGAACTGATAATTTCTAATGTAGGTGGTAATGGAGATATACAGAAAAGGGTTTGAATGTATATGTAGGACTATCACCACCTTACTTGATTTTCAGTGAAGAATGGCTCAGAAAGTTTATGTATGTGTAGGACTATCACCAAGCTACTAGAGCTGATGGTTCCTTGTAAATGAAATCTTGGAGATAATCAGAAAATAACCAAGTTACTAGAACATATAATTTCCCACTGAAGGAGGTCTTGGATGTATATATGAAAAGTCAAGATGGTTGTAAATGCACAAGGTTTTTTACATAAAAAGAAGGTAAAGGTAAAGGTAAGTTAAAGAAGGTAAAAAAAGCTTCTGTGTGCAGCAGCCCCCCTCAGCCCACCCTAATACTTACACAAGCCCCCTCTCCATCTAGCGATGTTCAAGAGAGCCTTGCCTCTCTGGGGACTTGCACTCCTTATTGGCTTTTGGCTGCAGCGGGAGTCGTTGGCAATCACAGTCAGTGAGCCATTCAGGAGACAGAGGGGGTGAGGCAGAGCTGCGTCTTCATGTGTGAATGGACACACAGAACTGTGGCTCGGGAGTGAGCCTGCTTGGGTGCCCCAGACCAAGATGCTTGCTGTGGGGGCACCCAGGAGGTGGGAGGAGACAAAAGCACCAGCATGGGACCCTGAGAAAATGAGCATTTGTGCTGCTCTATGCAAAACCACTGCATAGAGCAGGTAGGTAGAACATATTTATTATTTAAAAAAACAAGGCATTAATAAAGCTTAAATGTATGTGTTGGACTATCACCAAGTTACTAGAACTTATGATTCACAGTGAATGAGGTCTTGGAGCTATATATGAAGGTCAATGTATGTGTAGGTCTATCACCAAGTTACTAAAACCTATGTGTCACATACCTTGTGGCAGAGCCAGATAAGTAGCCTCAGCAGTGGTTAGCAGGTGCGTCGCCAGAGACGAGTCAGACCACTGAAACAGTAGATGGCAGTAGAGACAGCAGACCCAGGATTGGGCAGACAGCAGACGACAGGTGGTTGGCAGGCAGCTGACAGGAGGTAGCAGGTGCAGAAGAACTGGCAGCACTCAGCAGGTAAAGGACCAGCAAGGACAGGTAGCATGCAGGGAAGTACTGGTGGATAACTGGATGCAAGGTCAGGCACAGATGGTCAGATACAGGCATAAATGGCAGGCAGAGAATGGTCAGGATACAAGCAGCAACATAGAATCAGACACATGAGCAGGAGGCAGAGCAAATCCAGAGACAGGCCAAGGTCAGTGCAGGTAGTGTTCAAGCAAGGTCAGGGCAATAACAAGGGTCAACACAGGAACAGAAACATGGGTAATAGCTGTAGATCAGACAGTACTGGCTAATAGAACTGCTGCAGTTCAAATAGTCCCATTGGTGCCAACATAAGTTACAGGCATGCGCACGTGTCTGCGAATGCAGATCTGTGCACGGTTCAGCACAGAAAAATGTGCACCCGCACATCTGCACCTGTGCACCCATGTACAGTATCTCACAAAATGTGAGTACATCCCTCACATTTCTGTAAATATTTTATTATATCTTTTCATGTGACAGGGTAACAGAAGTGTTGAAGCTGTTATAGCTGAAAAGGGTGGGCCAACTCAAAATTGAACCCTACAGAGTAAGACAGGGATGCCATGAAAGTTCATATGCGTGTAAGGTAGGCGTCCGAATACTTTTGGCAATATAGTTGTAGCGCCTTTATAGTACCAGTGCTGGTTAAATTTAGATAGAGATCAGAGTGTAGTTAAACTCTGATCCAAATTGTTATGTGTAAAACAGGGTCTCTGTCTCAGCTTGGATGTGCTGCAGGCTTATTCTGTTGTACTGGGGTGTTCTTCCAGCCCCGGTGCTGCAGGTGGCAGCAGTGAAGTCAAGGTTTGGGTGCTCTTTCCCAGCAGCCAATCAGGAGGGTTTGACCTCGCTGTGCATGCTGGGGAGGGTATTTATAGGGCAGACGCCATTGGTTCTGGGTCTTCTTCTTCGAGTGTGGCACACACCTTTAGGGTGACCACATCACGGTGCCCCTACCTGGCCGGGGCGTGCGTGCCACGTGGTGTTTCTGGTTCCGGGACCATTTTGGCCCGGAGCATCTGAATAGCGACGGGGACCCAGCAAGCGACTGGGTTCCCACCTTTGAGGATCCAAAGCTGTATTTGCTGTTCAGTGGGAAGTCCGTCTGAGGAGCGCCATTGAGAGGCTGGCGGTCCAAAAGTGCCTCATCAAGGTAGCCAGACACTGAGGGATTGATCACCTGTCAGTCAGTACCTGGGCGACGAGTTGAAGGAGATCCAGGCGTAATTCATCTAAGGAGGATCATCTCCGTAACCACAAATTCAGAGAGGGCCTGTGGCAGAGGTGTCTTTCTGACATTCACCAAGGAGGGTCTGTGGCAGAGACTTTTCCTCAAGTTCAAGTTCACTAAGGAGGGTCTGTGGCAGGGACTTTATCCTACAAATGTTCGAGTGATATTCCGGCTGCCAGGTCAGTGAGAGAGGCCTGTCCGGGTACACTAAACCCACTCAGGCAGGAGTGGTGGAGAGAAGTGTTACGCTTGGGAGGAGGACTGTTTCCCTACCATCACGCCTGAATCTGCTGTTCTCTCTTCTTCTTCAACTTTACTTTCCTCACCACATTTTTATTGTTTTTACCCGGCTGGGTAATAAAGAGCACAGCAAAGAGCACCTGTTGCGAACATTCCTTTACTTCTACCAAATTCAATATGCATCATTCACCCCTAGGAATTCGGGGGAGCCATGAGGTAAATGTGCCACCCAAAACAACCAGCAGCTCCTCTGGGGGTAATGCTACATAGTGTATGTCTAAATGATGAATTCTGTGATTTTGAAAGATAGTTTCACTTCCAGGTTGACAAAAAGCTAAATACATCTGCAGTGGCCCTCTCCTCTTCTCAGAGGCTTTGCTGAGAATCATTGGCTTCTGCTGCTGTCAGTCAAAACTTGTGATGAAGGCAGGGCCGATCCTAGGCAGGGTGCGTGGGGTGCTCTGCACCCAGGCGCCGCAGGGGTGGGGGCGCCAAAGCTTCAAAGTGCTCCCCTCCCTCCTCCTTGTCTGTGTCCAGAGGCGGAGCGCATGTAGCAGGTACTGCGGTTCCCCATCCCGCTTGCTCTCTCCACTGGCAACTGACAAGAGCGCATACCTCCCGCTGTCCCTGGAATCTGGGTTGGGTACCGCAGCGGAGCCTAGTACCAGAACACATTCCGGTACTAGGCTCCACTATTAAATTCTGTCCGGTGTGCGTGAAGCAGTCTCCTGTCTGCCCCGCCCCCTCTGCGTATGTCGGTTCTTCTCCCATAGGCGGTGTGATGATAGGCTTCTGGGTTGGCCAGAGCTGCTGCCAATCATCCCGTGCACTCCCAGAAATGCTCTCTGAGTGCCACCCTCCTAGTAAACAAAGATGCCATGTATGCCCCGCCCCCCAATAATGTGCTTCTGCTTCCAATGCGCCCGAGCTACAGGGATCTATTATACAGGTACTGATCTAAGGGGACACCTTCTGGGGGGGCTCTGATTGGGGACACCTTCTGGGGGGGCTCTGATGGGGGACACCTTTGGGGGGGGGCTCTGATGGGGGCCACCTGCTTAGGGGGGCTCTGATGGGGGCCACCTGCTTGGGGGTGCTCTGATGGGGGACACCTGCTGGGGGGGACTCTGATGGGGACACCTGCTGGGGGGGACTCTGATGGGGGACACTAATGAAGACTTCTTAGGGGAGCATCTCTGTGTTTGAGCCGTAGCCATAGAAACATTTGTAAAGGGGAGGAATTAGTAAGATGATCATGCCCATGTGGGGGCGCCAGCAATATTTCTGCACCCAAGTGCCTGTGACCCTAGGATTGGCCCTGGATGAAGGAATGGGGTGAGCCTCGCTGTCTGTGTATATAGATGCAGACAGGGCAGCTTGGAAGTAAGCCAATAGATATGCCATCATAAGAAGTGGCTTCTTATGGTGGCACACTGAGAAGAGGAGGAGCCAGGAGCACCGACAGGGGACCCAAGAAGAGGAGGATCGGGGTCACTCTGTTTAATATCATTGCACAGAGCAGGTAAGTATAACACGTTTGTTATTTTACAAATTCTTTTTTTCGGTCTTTTATAGCTGCTTGGAGTTTGGCTTTACGTTTCTTTGCCACTGTTACCCTGAACAGAGAAGTAAAATGTAATTATAGCAGATAGCTTCATTTACTGCACAAACCACCGAAATCCTCCTTTGATGTCTGCAACAGAATGGTCTAATATATGTGACTCTAACAAGCCCTGTTTATAGCAGTTAGTCACTTTCTATTCTAATTTTCCTCTTTCTGGCTTTTCTCTTTTTCTCCGGGGCGGCCCTGTGTGACTATAGAGCACCTCATGTAATGACAGTGCATAAACAAATGTGTACTTGTTAACAAAATCAGACAGCCTAATGTAATGGCATTTTACATTCTCTGTCGAGTTTAGATTTCCTCATGGAGCTGTGCATTTTTCTTGCTCATTTTCCATAGTTGTAATTTGCACATGTATAATTGCAGCATGTTGGTTCTTTACAAAGGCTGGTGGAGAAATCCGGGGGTCAGGAGCATACAGCTGGATGTATAATAGGCACTTTATAGCACTGTGAATGTACACCTTACTAATCCTGTCATATGAACTCCAATCATCGGGTAGTTGGTGCTGTGTTGTTAGCTATTGTGTTTCAACCTTTGCAAATAAAATTACACCCATGTGAGTCTAGCTAATCACCGTGCTGATCTAGTACTGCTCGAATGTACTTTCGTGTTTAAAGGGGAAACTATGATGCTCAGAAAATATTCATTTGGCTTTGTCACTACAACGTTCAGAGAAATTCATTTACATTGTAAGCTTGATAGTTCAAATTTTTTATGTACTAACATACACATCTATTGTCAAAAGTATTGGGGCGCCTGCCCTTACATGAACATTAACTTTAATGGCATCCCAGTCTTATGCCGCGTACACACGGTCGGAATTTCCGATGGAAAATGTCTAATTGGAGCTTTTTGTCGGATATTCCGACTGTGTGTATGACACTTCCCACTCTATGTCTGATTGCCCGCCCTGTCGTGGGATGTCACCGCCGCTTCCGCATTCCAGACTGGACAGTGTGGAGCTTCCTGTCATGTGACATCACTGAGAAGCCTGTGACACAAAATTCAAAACATCTCTTAAAGGGTCACTAAGGCTCCATTCACACCTAGGCGTTTTAACGCCTGAAGCCCAACGCTATTGCAGCCTAAAATACACTGGAGGGGTGATTTAACATTGTTCTCCATGGAGATGGTTCACATCTCCACGCCGAACGCCGTAACGCCGTATGCCTGAAGCTCAAAACAAGTCCCTGACCCTTTTTTTCAGGTGGCTTCGGCGTTCGGCATAACCGACAATGTGTAAATCACCCCTCCAGCGAAAACAAGGTTAAAAAACAACGGGTTTTGTCGCGGCAAATTGCGGTACAAAACGCAGCGCTAAGGTGTGAATGCAGCCTAAAGGCAAACTTTTTTTTTAAATAACAAACATGTTATACTTACCTCCACTGTGCAGCTCGTTTTGTGTCCCCTAACCCTGTCTTCTGGGGTCCCTCGGCGGCTGTCTCGGCTCCTCCTTGCAAAAGCTTTCCACCTTCATGCGAGCGAGCTCGCATGGTGGAAAGCTTTTGCGAGCATGCTCCCGTGATACAGCGGCGGGCATAGCCGCCGACTGTATCACTCGGCCCTGCCCCCCGGCGCGCCGCGTCATCCGCTGTGATTGACAGCAGCGCCAGCCAATGGCTACGCTGCTATCAATCCGTCCAGCCTAGCCAATCAACGGCCAGGCTGGGAACCGAAGAGGATCACGCGGACGCGCTCGGGACTTTCGAGGGGTCAGGTTAGTAAAACGGGGGTTCGGTGGGGGGGGGGCGGTACCGTCGGATGTTTTTTCACCTTAATGCATAGGATGCATTAAGGTGAAAAATCATTTACCTTTACAACCCCTTTAAGCCCTGTACACACGATCGGATATCTAATGGAGTCTAATCCGATTGATTTTTTCATCGGATATCTGATGAAGCTGACTTTCATCAGTCTTGCCTACACACCATCAGTTAAAAATTTGATCGTGTCCAACGCGTTGACGTAAAACACTACGTCGTTCTGAGAAAAATTAAGTTTAATGCTTCCGAGCATGCGTCGACTTGATTCTGAGCATGCATGGATTTTTGACCGATGGACTTCCCCAGAGACGATTGTTTTTTTTCTATCGTTTTTTTAACCATAGGAAAAATTTAAAACAGGTTCTATTTTTTTCACGGACGTAAAAAAAAAACGATGGGGCCCACACGCGATCGGTTTGTCCGATGAAAATGATCCATTGGTCCGTTTTCATCAGACAAACCGATCGTGTGTACAGGGCTTTACACCTTACGGCCGAAGGAAAAACACCACCAGAGCCTGCAGATCGACATCCACAGACCTTAGGACACCCCCATCCTCGATGGACATCGTTGCCAAGTGAACCTGTAAGTATATACATTATACTTACATTATCTATCACAGTAGGATTATTACAGTTGGCGCATCCACCCCCTCTTTTCTTATACGACTGTGTGTATGCCCCATTGGACTTTTTCTGTCGGAATTTCCGGCGGACTTAGATAGAGAGCAGGTTCTCTCTTTTTCCGACGGGAAAAAATTATATCGGAAAATCCGTTCGTCTGTATGCAATTCCGATTTACCAGAAACCATGCATGCTCGGAATCAAGTCGACGCATGCTTGGAAGCATTGAACTTCATTTTTCTCGGCTCATCGTAGTGTTGTACGTCACCGCGTTCTTGTTGGTCAGAATTGTGTGTGACCGTGTGTATGCAAGCCAAGCTTGAGCGGAATTCCATCGGAAAAAACATCCGATTTTTTTCCAAAGGAAATTCCGTTCGTGCATTGTCTGTAGGGTTCAATATTGAGTTGACCCACCTTTTGCAGCGATAACAGCTTCAACTCTTCTGGGAAGGATGTCTACAAGATTTAGGAGTGTGTCTATGGGAATGTTTGACCATCCAGAAGCACATTTGTGAGGCCAGGCACTGATGTTGGACAAGAAGGCCTGGCACGCAGTCTCCACTCTAATTACATAGTTACATAGTAGGTAAGGTTGAATAAAGACAACAGTCCATTCAGTTCTACCTGTGTAGGTGTACGTTAATCAGCATCGATAATTATTTCCCATATCCCTGTATATTGTGTTCTTTATTTCATCCCAAAGGTGTTCTATCGGGTTGAGGTCAGGAATCTGTGCAGGCCAGTCAAGTTTCTCCACCCCAAACTCGCTCATCCATGTCTTTATGTACCTAACTTTGTGCACTGGTCCAAATCATGTGTTGGAGGGGTGGGGGGGTTATGGTGCGGGGTTGTTTTTTAGGGGCTTTTCTTGGTCCCTTAGTTCCAGCGAATCCCTTCACTTTGTATCTACTACGCTTTTCACTTTTTCAGAAAATAATGGGTGTTGGTTTATAGTTCATGAATACTGTATGTATATACTGGTACCATTCACACATATTGGTCCAATATCATTTACTCTACAGAAATATTTGGAATTTTTTCACCCTTGCCTATTATGTTTGGAGGGTTCGGTGTGCTTGCTTCTTCCTTGGGTTCATTCCCTCAGCTCCCGGAACAGACTTTCCTCACAGATCCTGACTTGCAACACTGCTTATTTATTACAATTTATACATACGTATTCCAGGGAGATACACATCTTGTTTCCCCTTACCCCTACCTTCTTTCTTACTTTCTGGGCAAAACATTAGATCCTATTTGGTACCTTGTTTTATTTTTTCAGATATGCTATAAAATTTCTCCTGATGAGTGGTAACTGGCCACGAAATGCGTCAAGCCTATCAATGTCATCATGTTCCCAACACATAGCTTGACCTTAACTGTGATTCATTTGTTTCCTATAATCCAATTGTATCCATTACTCAATAAGCATTTGGCTTTTTATACTAAATACTTCCATGGGATACTATTCAATTTCGGATGGGTCTATTGTTGCTGAGGAGGTCTAGTGTTGCTGGTGGGGGACCTATTGTTGCTGGGGGGTCAGTTGTTTCTGAAGGAAATCTACTATTGGGAGAGGGGTCTATTGTAGATGGCTGCCAGAGAGGCTGTGCGGAGATCTGTTGATGGGGAATTTTGTTGTGGGTGGTACATTGTTAGGGGGATCTATTGTTGCTGGCTGAAAGGGAAACCAAATTCCATACAATTGACTTAGCACAACAAATCTTTACTTGGTTCTGTATTGTCTAAAAGGGGTGGTACTGGGAGGTGGGTAGGGGATGGAACCAAGGGACGTTGCTCGGAGGTGGGTAGGAGCAGAGAAAACAAGTGACTCGGAAAAGGGGAGGTCCTGCACCTATTGTCTGAGAAAAAAAGCCCTGTATATATATATATGTATATATATATATAAAATTATTATTTTTTGTATGCCATCGCTTTGGAACAAGCTCTCTCTGATTCATTTCTTTATGCTCCCTCTTTCCTTTCACAGTAGCTCTGAGCTTAGTGCTGCTGTAACTGAGGAAACAGCAAATCACACATCCACAGGGATTTGAATAGTGGGAGTGAGCAGTAATGACTGGGATATCAGGCAGATGCCATTGCTAAGATTTTTTTTGTCCAGGTTTTGGGACGTACACAAATGACCTACAGAAAGGGCAATATTGAACTTTAATCAAAGCTGAATAGTTGGTTTCATCCTTAGTTGATGGCACAACTATCAGCCCATCCCCACATGTCAAGGTCCTAGGAGTAGTCCTGGACTCTGAACTGTCCTTTAAGCCTCACGTTCAATCACTGTCCAAATCTTGCCGACTCAACCTTCGCAACATCTCCAAAATACGCCCCTTTCTAACCAATGACACCACAAAACTCTTAATTCACTCCCTGGTCATCTCTCGCCTTGATTACTGCAACTCCCTTCTCATTGGCTTACCGCTGCATACTCTAACCCCCCTTCAATCCATCATAAATGCTGCGGCCAGACTTATCCACTTTACCAACCGCTCTGTCTCTGCTACTCCTCTCTGTCAATCCCTCCACTGGCTTCCGCTCGCCCAACGAATTAAATTCAAAATACTAACTACGACCTACAAAGCCATACACATCTCTGCCCCCAGCTACATCACTGACCTATAGTCTCTAAATACCAACCTAATTGTTCTCTTCGTTCTTCTCAAGACCTCTTGCTCTCTAGCTCTCTCATCACCTCCTCCCATGCTCGTCTACAGGACTTTTCCAGAGCCTCTTCAAGCCTATGGAACTCCTTACCCCAAACTATCCGTCTATCTCCTTCTCTATTAGCTTTTAGAGCATCCCTGAAAACCCTCCTCTTCAGAGAAGCCTATCCTACCCACATCTAACAACTGTATTTTAATTTTGTCTATCTGATCACCCCCCACGTCTACTACCCTCTGTTCCACTTGACCCTCCCTTCTAGATTGTAAGCTCTAACGAGCAGGGCCCTCTGATCCTTCCTGTATTGAATTGTATTGTAACTATAATGTCTTCCCTGATGTTGTAAAGTGCTGCGTAAACTGTTGGCGCTATATAAATCCTGTATAATAATAATAATAATACTTGCATATGCATTTTTTGGGGGACAGGTGAGCTACCACTTAAAAGCTTACTCTAGACAAAGACAAATGTTATACAGCTCTGTATTCATTAATACATCATTAAAAACAAAAAAATATTTTCAAGCAGCATAGATACCTAAGCTTGACGTGGCATCACCCTCTCAGTTCATGTGGTTATAAGTAGTATGTTGATAGGAGGAGAAAGCAGAGTGATCAAGATGACAGAGAGATGAGTTCATCACTGTGCTGCTTTTTCTTTTACTGTCCAGTCACAGACAAGGGTGGGTCCAGGAAAACATGGGTTTGGAGGAAGTGGATTGAATGACGCTAGATATCGGACTGAGGAACACGTTTTATGGGGAAAACCTTTGGTTTAAAGCTGAATATTGCAGTAAAAGCTTGTCTTGTTTTTTTTTTTTTCTGTTCAATCTTTTCGCATTATTATTTTTTTTTTTTTAATTATAAACAACAGAATAAAGTGTAACATACAGTATACATATAGTGGAAGCACTCCAATAAGAATTGTCAATGCAGAACTTGCACAATGGGTATGCAGCACACAGTACATAATAAGAAAAGAGGCACAAGGCCTTCCGAGCAAATAATAAAAGAAAATCAGGTAACATTGAAGTCAGTTACAGAACAATTACAAAATAGTTAGCACTGGTAACCAAGGGATACACTGAAGCAATAATTAGCAATATCGTGTATCAGTGGATTAAGGCAAGGAATTATAGCAAGAAGTCAAGAGAAAGAGGAAAAAAGGAGAGAAGGTGAAAAAAGGAATGAGAGAGGTGGAGGCTGATGGCTCCTAACAAGTGCAGGACTTATGCCTCGTACACACGATCAGTTTTCCCGACAAGAAAGTGCGATGTGAGCTTTTTGTCAGGAATTCCGACCGTGTGTATGCTCCATCACACTTTTTCTGTGAGAATTCCTGCCAATGTACATTTTCGTGATAGGAAAAATTCCTATCGGGAATCGCGGTTGTATGCAGAATCAAGCAGAAGAGCCAAACTGCCTATTGAACTTCATTGGTCTTGGCTTGTCATACGTGTTGTACGTCACCACGTTCTTGACGTTTGGAATTTCAGACAAGATTAGCATGACCGTGTGTATGCAAGACAAATTTCAGCCATTTTCCTGCTGAAAAAACTAAAAACAAAGGTTTGCCTGTCGGAAAACTGATCGTGTGTACAGGACATAAGGCTATAACAACTTTAATGGGCGAGGACTCAGGGTTCGGAAGGAGACTCATGGAAACCAGGGAGTAGAAAATGGTCCACCCAGGGTTGCCAGATTTTTAGGTGTAATGCCTCATACACATGTACGGGAATTCCAACGTGAAAAGTTCCCGTCGGAAATCCAGAGGGGAAAGCCAAGAACTTGTTTGTTTCAGTCTTTCCCCTACACACGGCCGGTTTTCCTGACAGGAAAACTGCGATGGAACTTTGGCCAGGAATCCCGGCCGTGAGTATGCTCCATCACAGTTTTTCCCATAGTAAAACTGCCAAAAAACGCCGGACAAAAGTCTGCCGGATTTCCCGGCGGGAAAAAAGAGAGAACTTTTTTGTCCGGCGGTTTATGGTCAGTTTTCCCATCGGAAAAACTGCGAGAAGCATACACACGGGCAGGATTCCTGGCCAAAAGCTGGGTATTTTGTCTTGGATGGTAACTTCAATTTTACTGTGGATTATGGCCTGGGTTATCCTATGGTTGGTTTCAATAATACAAAGTGCGGGGGTCTTCCAGGCTTGTGCTATGTTTTTTTTTTATGGGCTATTCATTCATCTTGTTATATTTTGGCTGAAGTTCAGGGTTAATGCTTCCCTCCTCAGCAAACTTTACCCTCCTTTACCTTACTATCCTGATACAGCTGAGAGAAAGAAAATACCTGTTAATTCCAATCATGAAGAAGATTGTGACCCCCTCCCCTTTCTCCCATTTTATATCACTGGGGCTTGATTATTGGTCAGTGAACTGCTAGAAAAAAAAAGGAGTTTGAAGCAGCACTCCACCATATCACCATAAATTATTATAAATGGTGTCGGCATCCATCGGGCGTCTTGGGCTCCTTCATAAGGTCCCAGAAATGACAGATCTCAGACAGATGCAGAAGATGAATATCAGGATGAACCTGCTAAAATTACAATTAAAATACATTAAAGCAGAGCTCCACCCAAAAATGAAGCTTCCACTTTTCAGAACCCCCCCCCCCCTCCAGTGTCACATTTGGCACCTTTCAGAAGGGAGGGGGGTGCAGATACCTGTCAAACACAGGTATTTGCACCCACTTCCGGGAATACGGTACTGCGGCAGCCATGCCCCTACCTGCAGCCCCCGCTGTCTTCTGGGAAACACACTGTTCCCAGGAGAGAGCAGGAACCTATGATGGCGCGGCACGCTACTCGCACATGCGCAGTAGGGAACGGGGCAGTGAAGCCGCACCGCTTCACTTCCCGTTCCCTGACTGAGGATGGCGGTGGGTGCAGCCGAGGGACAAGCCGTTGCTTGTCCTTGGCTGACGACATTGCCGGGCGCACTGGACAGGTAAGTCAGCAGCTGCAGTATTTGTAGTTGCTGGCTTTTAAAAAAAAATGGGGCGGAACCTCCGCCTTAAAAAATAAAATGTATAAGGGAACTGTTTCACCTGCCCAGGGTTTTGAATCTCTGTCTGTCCAGTTCTGAGTTTTAATCAGATCGTCCATACAGCAAAACAAGACTGATGACCTGGTCTTGCTCTACTGAAGTTAAAGCCGAGTTCCACCCAAAAGTGATACTTCCACTTTAAGCACTCCTTGCCCCCTTACATGCCACATTTGGCATGTCATTTTTTTTGGGGGGAGTGGGGGCTTCGTTAGGAGTGGGACTTCCTGTCCCACTTCCTCCTTCTGCCTACGGGCCTCCTTGGCGACTCCTCCTCTCCACCTAGGCGGCCCCTCCCTCTAGGCAATCTCCTGGGACACGTGACAGGTCCCAGAAGATCGCCTGTCCACTCCGAAAGCGCAGCGTGACTCGCCATTGCGTGCCCGGCCGTAAAGACTAAAGCTGTCACGTCTGGGTGCCCAGAGTGGCAATGGAGGTTTCGGTGGAGAGGAGGGGAGCGGCACTCTGGGCGGCCGCTTCGCTGGACCGTGGAGCAGGTAAGTGTCTGTTTATTAAAAGTTAGCAGCTACACTTTTTGTAGCTGCTGACTTTTAATAAACATAAAAAGCCTGGAACTCCGCTTTAAGCAACATAGCTTGGTCACCTCTCTGCCTCTATTATGCTTGAATGCAGCATGCCTGATTTGCTTACCATCATGTTCTTGGAGTGTAGACAGAAATTACCCAGAGGAAACCCATGCAAACACAGTGACAGCATTCAAATTCCTTGCAGACATAGCTCACAGGGACCACCAATCCGATTCAGTTTACGGAAGGAGTTACAGCAGTGAAATATTATCTTTGGTTGCTACCAGCCAATTCACTTTTGACATTATACTAAATGTGTCTGTTTGTATTGCTCCAGCACCATTTTATTGCCTCCATTTTATTCAAAAAATATGTACAAAGGCAAAGTTGTTTTCTCTTTGTCATTTCAAATGCGACTTACCTCTTTGAAACTTAAACTTGGCTTAACTTCTTCATTTATTCTCAGTTTTGTCTGAGACTTGATAGGTGTTTTTTGACTTAGGGATTTAAAAAAAAAAATAAGTTATGAAAATTGTCTGAGACATGATTTTACTGAAATTTCCAGCACTTTGTAACATTTTATGCAGGCATTATGAAACAAGCCGGAACACTACTGAAAGGCAATCTTCTGTGTGCAATTGAAGGCTTTTTACTTGGGTTAGGGTAACCACCAGGCTTTCAAAATAATTTCACCCAATTCCAACACATTGCTGAATCAAATGGATATCGTTCTAAAAATGTGACATCATGTACTAACAGCAGAAAACGATACCGTCTTTCACTAAAGAATGTTTGTAACAACTCTTTACAGTCTGTGTTGATGTGATGTGGATTTTTGTTAGCTCAGCTAGGGGGAGGCAGGGCCATCTTAATAGCATCAAGGGCCCCTGGGCAATGTAATGCACTGGGACCCCTACCAGCCTGCCTCAATTTATACACCTACTCTTAAAAATGTAAGTATAAAAAGCTGATAGAGTTAAAGATATAGGGGCAGATCCACAAAGAGTCATCCACAAAGAGCATTTGCATGCTGTGACAAAAAGTAGGCGTGGTTAATTTAAATAAAGGGTTTGTCTACTTTGTTTAAAATATTCCCTTTTTTCAAAGCCCAATGCTTGCCCAAGAAGCACATCCCATGCACAACCAAGCGGTAATGTGCCTAAATGTAATTGCAACAGGAGGAGGGGGCAGAACAGATTGGGGAATATAGAAGCAGTCACAAGAAGAGAGGGAACATCAGGATGCAGAAGATTTGGGCAAGGTCCAGGGAGACCTCCTTGAAATATCAGGTAACTTCAGGTTCCCAGCTTGATAGTACTGGGAACTTTACACACTCTGTTGAGTAGTGATCCTGATCTCCAGTATGCTGGCAATATAAATGTAACTACAGCAAAATAGTCCAAGCTTCAAGTTTTAGTCCGGCTTCACACCTTGACATCGATGAAATATGCACATTATTGTTATGTATGATAAAGAACAATACATGTGTTCATTGTGAATGACATCATAATGCAAACACAATGCACCTGCACTAAGTGTTGCCATGCAGTACAGCGCCAAAGAAAGGGTCAGGTTGGATGTTCTGAGTTGTGTTGGCAGCCCATTCCAGATGAACGCATTTTGCGGTCCTGAATAGACAAGGCACAGATTCACTTTGAATATGAAAAGAAATAAAAACTTTTGAACTGGTGTCCCTCTGATACCCCAGATGCCTATGTCTTTCTTAACCACTTGCTTACTGGGCACTTAACCCCCCCTCCTGCTCAAACCAATTTTCAGCTTTCAGTGCTGATACACTTTGAATGACAATTGCGCGATCATACAACTCTGTACCCAAATGAATTTTTTATCATTTTTTTCACACAAATAGCACTTTCTTTTGGTGGTATTTGATCACGTATGGGTTTTTTTTTTTTGCTAAACAAACAAAAAAAGATGGCAATTTTTCTTTAAAAAATCATGTTTTATATTTTGTCATAACATTTTGCAAACAGGTAATTTTTCTCCTTCATTGATATGCGCTGGTGAGGTGGCACTGATGGGCACTGATAGGCTGCACTGGTGGGGACTCATAGGCTGCACTGGTGGGCACTGATAGGCACAGATAAGGCGGCACTGGTAGGCACAGATAAGGTGGCACTGATAGGCACAGATGGCAGCACTGATGGGCCCTGATGGGTGGCACTCATGTGTGGCACTGATAGGCACTGATAGCTGTTACTGATGGGCACAGATAGATGGCACTGATATGTGGCACTGATGGGCACTGGTAGGTGACACTGATGGGCACTGGTAAGTGACAATGATGGGCAGCACTGTAGATGAGGCACTGATTAGTGTCTTTGATAGGTGGCATTGTGGGCACTGATGGGTGGCACTGTGGGCACTGGTAGGTGGCACTGGTTGGCACTGGTAGGCGGCACTGTTGTGCACTGGTAGGTGGCACTGACAGGCAGCACACAGGGACACTGATGAGTTGGGAAGCCCTCCCTGATCGGGACCGATGTCAAAATAGCCGATTATTGGCTCTGTTTACGTCACATGATCAGCTGACATTGGCTTACAGCTGATCACATGGTAAGGGGTCGGGATTGACCCCTTACGCCGATCTGTGATCCAGCAAGTCTCATAGACTTGCTGATCACAGAGTGAACCATGCGTGCCCGCTTGAGCACGGGAGGCCACCTATTGACGGCCTCCCGGCAGTTTGGGACCATGCTGTCATTCTGCTATAGCGCGGACGCCAAGTGGTTAAAGCTAGATCCTAGCAGCTGTTGCCTCATTCCCTGTCCCTTTTGTTAACTGCTGTAAAGTATAAGGCAGAGACATTGACTTGCTGTTCAAGACAAGCAGCAAAACAGAGCCTGCACCCTGCACTGGTTAGGTCTTTCACCATGACTAAGAGGCAATAAAAAAAGGGAGGCATTGGTCAATGGGGGACTCCTGGGGGGCCCTTTTTAGGACTGAGGCAAGGATCTTGGAAAGAAAAGGGCAAAAGGGTGGAATTTTTTTAAGGCAGCCACAAAGGAGACCAGCAGACCTAAATTATATTTGTGACTTCAGGTTCGCTTTAAATAAAATGTTTTCTTAAGAAAGTTTCTCGTAGTTAAATAACTCTAAACCAGAGGTAATGAAGAAGAGGAAAAAAAGATGAAGGGGGGCTACATGACTCGTAAGTTATTCTGCTGAGTCTTATTATGAAGCAGATACGTATTTTACTCTTTGATAACTAGACCCAACAGACTAACCAAGGATTTAGGAGATTTAGACAGCAGTTATTTTTTTCACCATTTGGTATATTCAGGCCCTTGTGTATTTTCAACATGTCAACACAGGGATTAGGAGAAATTTTGCACTCTAACTTCATTTTTTTTTAAAGCTTTATTCCTTTAGTCAAGACTTATGATGAGAAAACATAGTAGTGCTTTCATTACAGTCCATCTTAATAATTAGACTTTGATATGTGTACTGGGATCACAGCCTACCTGCTCATTCCTTTCGTTTTTCATCCAGGCCTCACCATAGTCTACTTCTCTCCATTTTTGGTAAACTGGTGGATTCTGTGGGATTGCTTTTGAGGGAAAGGAAAGTATAATTAATTGTTTAAACCATGGTAGGTTTATTGTGCCTGGAATCAGGCTTTAACCACTTAAGCTCTGAAAGATTTTACACTCACCGCAAAAGAATTTGAACCAGCTCTCTTTTTTCCCGTCGTGATTCCCGGCGGTCTTTTTCCCGTTGTGAAAATCGTTTGTGTGTATGCTTTTCCGAGGGGGAAAAAACATGCATGCTCAGAATCAAGTATGAGACCGGAGTGTGCGTTCTGGTAAAACTAGCGTTCGTAATGGAGATTTGTGGAGTGTACTGCCTAGTACACACGATAGGATTTATCCGCGGATACGGTCCTCCGGACCGTTTCCGCGGATAAATCCTCTGAGGATTTTGATCCGATGGAGTGTACACACCATCGGATCGAAATCTGCGCCGAATTCCCATCGCGATGACGTGTCGCTCCGTCGCCGCGATGATGACGCGGCGACGTGCACGACGCTGTCATATAAGGAATTCCACGCATGCGTCTAATCATTACGACGCATGCGAGGGATAGGTTCGGACGGATCGATCCGGTGAGTCTGTACAGACCACCGGATCGATCCGCTGGAGCCGATTCCAGCGGATAGATTTCTTAGCATGCTAAGAAATTTTTATCCGCTGGAAATCGGTCGGCCCGAAATATATCCGCGGATAAATATCCGCTGGATCGTACACACCAGCGGATCCATCCGCTGAAACCGATCTGCGGATCAATTTCAGCGGATCGATCCTCTCGTGTGTACGGGGCCTACGACTAATAGTTGTCCTGTGGACAGATTCTCCCACCTGAGCTGTGGATCTCTGCAGCTCCTCCAAAGTGTTCTTTGGCCTCCATGACGCTGTTAGTTCACTAATTTTCTTTAACAAACCTCTGAGGGCTTCACAGAACAGCTGTATTTATACTGAGATTGAATTACACACAGGTGGACTCTGTTTACTAATTAGGTGACTTCTAAAGGCAATTGGTTCCACTAGATTTTAGTTAGGGGTATCAGAGTAAAGGGGGCTGACTACAAATGCACATCAGATATTTATTTGTAAAACATTTTGAAAAACATTTATCATTTTCCTTCTAATTCACGATTATGTGCCACTTTGTGTTGGTCTATCACATAAAATCCCAATACATCCATTTGCGTTTTTGGTTGTAACATGACAAATTGTGGAAATTAATACTTTTTCAAGACACTTGTATAGTCTTGAAAAAGTATATAAGTTTATAGTAATTTTATAATAATTTTGCTTTGGATTAATATTTCTATGCACCAAATTCATATGGCCTGTTACCTATCAGAAAGCAAACAGGAGGCGATTAAATGTGTCGTCCAAATTCAGGTAGCTCTCCACCTCTTTAAGACTGCCTACCCCTGCCTTAAAGCCTCTGGGATGCCTGACCTACAGTAATTTTCCCTGGATGCTTTGGGAAGGGGGGGGACTTTATTCTGGCCTACGCAAGAAAACCAGAAGTGCGGGGCTGGGCATTTTGGGAGGGGGGGTGGGGTGGAACATAAAGTGATACTAAAGGTTATCTTTTTTTTTTAAATAACAAACATGTCATACTTACCTCCACTGTGCAGCTCGTTTGCACAAAGTGGCCCCGAACATCCTCTTCTGGTGTCCCTCGGTGGCTCTCTCAGCTCCTCCCCACATTAGATAACCCCCCTCCGGAAATCTCTCTCCCGAGGAGGTTACATTGCGGGTGCGCTCCTGAGTCATACACGTCCATAGACACTGAGTGTATGACTCGGCCCCGCGTCATTGGATTTGATTGACAGCATGGGGAGCCAATGGCTGTGCTGCTATCAATATATCCAATCAAAACCGGGACTCTGTGGAGAGAAGGGCAGCGGGGACACGCCGAGCAGGTGAACTGGATCAGGTAAGTTAGATGTGGGGGCTAAGGGGCCGGTGATTGCCAGGTGTTTTTTCACCTTAATGCATAGGATGCATTAAGGTTAAAAAACATGAACCTTTACAACCCCTTTAAAGTTCCTAAAGAGAGTAAAGATCCACTTTAATGTTAAGCCCATTTACGGGATTCCTCAATTCTCTGCCATTCTTTCCACCCACACCTCTTCTATAAATTCACTATATATTTTAGGGCCCACAAAGATTTTTTTTATTATTACTCTACTCTGCCATTTACATGTCCTTTGCCATTCCCTTTTTAGCTAGTGAAGACCAGTGATCCAGTTTTATTTCCTCCTATTTGTGATATCCCTGCTGCTGAAGTCTTTAAGACTCGTAAGGACTCTATTGATGGGCTACCAATAGAAAGTGTCATTGTGACTGGCAAGTGATGTGGTCACCCAAAGAAGTACTTTCCTACTCTTTTTAGGTAAGTATTTGGGACATTTACACTGGGATCATTTTTAAATTGATGCAAAAAATAGCTGGAGGGTTGTGGGGGGTATCAATTGTTATGTTAGAATGTTGCCGACCCCGACCAAGGGGCCCCTTGATGGAGCACTGGGGGTTGCATACTAGACAGGCCACTTACACTTTAAAATTCATTAATTTCTTCCAACATAATACCCTCTTAACATTGGATTAGCAGAAAAAAAAACAACACCACTAAGATGACACAAGCATGACAAACACCAGGGAAGGTTTTATAGAAAAATCTATGTCTCAATAAATCAGCTGCCTAAACGTATTACAGAATTTCAGCATGGACCTCTTTTTGCTCGGCATTAAGCTTTAAATATATTGACATTCATGTCTTATTCCAACATATTTATAGTCTAATACCATACAGTGACCTAACATGATCTTTTGGGCTGCAGAATCCTGATTCACGCTTCCCTGCAGATGCAATTGACATCAAAATATTTGAAGACAAGCATTGTCAGGTAATTAAGCATCAGAAACTGAGTCAGCATCAGTGACACCTGGGAAGGGAGGATTTATTTTTTAACGGCTGAATCAGGGACATGAGATCTTTTTATATTACATTGGATATCGGATATTTATTGAACAATGTCAAGTAGCGAGCATACTGTAGGGGACGCCCTGAATACTCCCTGTGAGGGTTATTCTGTTGCTGAATCTTGGAATAATATCAGTGGGATGTCACTGCTCTAGGGAATTCAGCCTTTTTGTTGGCCTTGCACATTTCACAAAAAAAACAGAGCTCTGCAGTCACAAGACACAAGAGGTATTTCAGCTGTGATGACTATTACAATGTGTAAATACAATTTGGAGGCTATGAGGTGGAGACTGCAGGGTGTGGATAAACACAGGAGGCAGAAAAACAGCAGTGCACTGATCTTCCCAGTGATTACCTGTGCAGGGGGCATGTCAGCAGATGTCTGACCATTGGAGTAGTGGAAGACTGTGCTTCCAAGTAGACTGTGACGCAGGGGAACTGGCTGAATCACTAGATATTTCACACAAAAGAAGCAATGCAAAAAGAACAGGATAACTTTTTATTACAAGTACATGGTACCACAGATACATATCGGAAATATGAAATGTTAGGGGAACATACACATTAAAAGAGAAGTATAGTTTTCTTTTTTCCCCCATCATACTTACCTAGGTGGATGTAGAATCGACCTGATGCTGCATCTGTCCCCTGGTGCCTCTACTCTGAAAACCGAGCGATCAAACACCGCCGATCACTCTGTTTTCAGAGCTCCGTGGGCAGAGAGCTTCAGACTGTCATTTACAGATCTCTGCTCATCTCCCTTCACGCTTACTGGAGCGTTGAGCTGTGGAGGGGCAGAGCGGGCCATCTCAGGTTCCCAGTGGCTTGCTGAGAGCCTGAGACGGGTATAAGTCCAGATACCTGCCGGATGCAGACTTCCATTATCGGGAAAATCCCGTGCCTGGATTGATAGCCATGACATCAGAAAAGAGTGGACTTGAGCCCCCTCTCTGCTGAAAACGGGTCACAGCAGTGCAAAACAAACTGCACTCCTGTGATCCATAGGAAAAGCCCAGCCAAATTAGCATTGGCTGGACTTCTCCTTTAACTAGCCGAGGCATAATTAAAAAATTTTTACATTTTAATTTTAAAGTAGTGCTTTTCTTTGGTGCTCTGCAGTTTGCAGGTGCCGCAGCAGTTTACAACACAAAAGACAAACAGCAAAGGCCCACAACTTGACACCTATAAGTATACCAGTGATCTGTATATTTCTACTATTCACCCTTTAATGTGTAATACACTCAGGTCTGCATTTAACACATTGCAAAAGGGGCAGCTGCCCCTGGCCCAGTCATTGTTGTGGGGCCCAATGCAGCTTCCTCTTGAACTTGCACTGCCTGCAGATAGTTGATAATTCGATTTGGGAGACCCCAAGAAAACGTTTGCCCAGGGTCCAATCACTATTAAAGTTGGCCCTGAATACACAGCTCGTTTTTCCAGGGCTGGGAAAGATTGCTGTGATTGCTGATTAATGCAAACTAGATCAACAGACATGTCAAGGAGAGAAACAAAAAATAAAATCAAGATTTTGTTTTGTAAAATGTAATGTAATAAAATCCAATTGCTGGAAAGGTTTGGCTAATTACTGGTCTGGGTAATTTTATTATTGCAGCCAAGGAATTTTGATTATGTGACAAGTTGAGTTTTTTTAAGGAGAAATTGGAGACAGTCTGCTATACAGTATTTAAAGGATGGAAAAGTATAACGGAATTAAGCTGTAGAGTCGATAAAGTACTGAAGCAGTCAGTGCTATATCAGCGAAAGTACTGAATAAATAATCGCTGTGGCCACTAAATTATCAGAACAGTAAATGCTTTAACAAGCACAAATTAAGGAATTATATCCTAATGGTGATAAAGCCAACTAATCTTTCGGTAACAGCTAACCTCTTCAGGCAATTACCAGTACATATTTTTTTTTCCCTCGTAACTGCCATAAAAGTCATTATAAAACAAGTATTGCATTACAGCTCTGGGGTTATTTACAGCTAAACTCCACCTTTACAGATCAAGCAATTAAAGTGAATGTATCATTAGTACAGAATTCCAGAACTTAAAAAATTGATGCAGTTGTGTATTCCTTAAATATAATTACATGTATTTCTATGTACAACTATCCTACATATTAAGAAAGTAGGGGTTGGTGGGACTTTAAATGAGGCAGTGACTGGGTAGTGTCATATGCAAAAAAAGACGGGAACAATTGGGGACATTAAATGAAGCACACGGCTATGCGGTGATGAAAAAAAATCAATATATAATATTATGTTTATTGGTACATACAGTATCTCACAAAAGTGAGTACACCCCTCACATTTTTGTAAATATTTTATTATATCTTTTCATGTGACAACACTGAGGAAATTACACTTTGCTACAATGTAAAGTAGTGAGTGTACAGCTTGTATAACAAAAGTGAGTACACCTCTAAGTGAAAATGTCCAAATTGGGCCCAAAGTGTCAATATTTTGTGTGGCCACCATTATTTTCCAGCACTGCCTTAACCTTCTTGGCCATGGAGTTCACCAGAGCTTCACAGGTTGCCCCTAGAGTCCTCTTACATTCCTCCATGATGGCATCACAGAGCTGGTGGATGTTATTCCATGATTAATGAGTCACAAGTGAGAACCTTTTAGACGCACATAAACCTTAAGGCAAATGATCATTTAAAAAAATGTAACTCTTCTATTACATATGTTTAGCTGCAAATAGGAGGAGAAAAAAATTGTCACCATCTGTGGTCAATGTTATGAAAAAATTTCAGCTAGATTTGTGGATGAAAAAATTTCAGCTAGATTTGTGGATGAAAAAATAATCAATGTTGGTGGTCAATAGGAAGCACAGCTATCAGCATTAGGAATCTATGCATGTGCAATAAAGCATGGTAAAACCCATGGAATTTATGTGTTACCATTAAGGGCCCTTTCACATGGGCGGATCAGTAATGATCCACTCCGAGTGTCCGCAAAAGCTCAGCGGGCATCCTCCGTAAAATCCCCGCTGAGCTGGCAGCTGACACCCGCAATCACATAGGGACCCATGTATGTCCCGTTTTCATCCGCAACAGATGGATGAAAATGCGGACATACGGTCCACACGTCTGAAAGGGCCTGAATTCTAAAAAATGCACATGAGCTACAGCACATTACAACGAAAAGATATGAATACACTGTAGAGCAGTGGTTCTCAACCCTGTCCTTGTGTACCCCCAACAGGCCATATTTGCAGGTTTTCCTTTATCTTGCACAGGTGCTTTAAATCAGAGTCAATGTCTTGGTATTTTGGACAGCTGTTTTATCTAAAGCCTCATACACATAATCGGACTTCCATTGGACTTTTCCGTGGATTTTAGTCCGAATGGGCGTTGGCCGTGAACATGTTCTGCATACACGCGGCAGAACATTTTCAGCCAACTTTCACCTAATCTTGTGGTTTTTCAGCTCTTTACCTCCACCCTTTGGGCAACTTCTGCTATTGTTGGCTGATCTTTAGCATTAGTTCTGAGCATGCATGTTTGTACTTTGGACTTAAGTCCAATGGACTTGTGTACACATGATCGGATTATCCTCCATCGGACATTTGTTGGCAGAAAGTGTGAGAGCATGCACAGCGAACATTTGTCCTTTTAAAAACCGAAAACAATTGTCCGATGGAGCATACACACGATCGGATTGTCCGATAAAACACGTCCGTCGAACCGTTGTCAAAAAGTCTGATCATGTGTATGGGCCTAAAGAGAAATTTCCAAAACTTGGCCTGTTGGGGGTACTTGAGGACAGAGTTGAGAACCACTGTTTTAGAGAACTGAGTTCCCCACAAGTAGGTGTGTTGTTCCATGCATTAAGGCTAGTTCAAGGAGAAGGACTGCCTTAATGCAAAAATGTGTTTACGTACACAGAAGTGTAAATTGACTCTTAAAGTAAGTGTTGATGCACAGGACAGTAACAGCCATGGGCCATGTCACGCTAGTAATTGCTAAAAAATCAGAATTGCTAAGAAAGCAGAAAGAACACTTACCTGCTTCCATGCCATGACCAAACCAGTGATGTGTCACTGTCAATCGAGATTCTTCGCTGTGTCGAAGATGTAGAATCAATCAAAGTGCCCTCTTTAGTGATCCAGTTATGTAGAAAGCAGACACCAGCGGCAGGATCACTACTGTGACATGGCCAGTGTTGATGCAGCAAGGGGTCAAAGTTAATGTGGAGCAAAGGGCTTGATCTATCTGGCATTTAGGCCTGTGCATCATTATCTCTGCTGCCAATGGCTGTTGTTCCATCAACTGTCCTTCTAGACAACCACTGGCAGCAAATAATTTGAACTTTCTAGGTGATTTTTTTGTATTCCTAGACTATTAGTGAGGCAAGCTGCAACATTAAATAACAATGTCTCAGAATAAAAAAAAATGATGATATATATGTATTACCCAACAGCAATGCTCCGAGCCTTGATGTTCAGCCTGGAAAGATATATAAAAGCCAGAGATTCTAGCCCCCAGATATTATTTATGAACACCAAAAGATTTGAGTCAGAATATCCTAATGATAGCATATATGAAACTTCAATTACTGTCCTGTCCTCCAGACCTAGTAAAAGCACCAAGGCCATCCAATTCCACTACTCAATTGGGACTTTACATTGCCTCACATTGCCATATATTACACTCTTCTGTGCTATTTGTAAAACGTTCTCATTAGCTGCTTTGTAACACTGTAACACATCCTTTTGTAAGTCATGTTATCTCTGTCAGAATATTCTTTGCACTCCCGCTGGTTTTGCATTAGCAAATCGTACTTTGATTATGTGAAAAAATAAAATGAATTAAAAGAAAGAAAAGAAAAATAGCACTTTCACACAGCTCTGGTGCTCCTGGGCAGAGCAACTAGCATACCACACAAAAAAAGAATTTCGATGAAAAATGAATTTCTGCAACTAATTACACCCTACTGCCAAAAATCACAATTCAGTATAGGAAAACTTTATTAAAATACAATATAGTAGATAGTAGTATTGAAACTTGATGATATTAAAGGGGATGTTTTAAAGAATGTTTTAAAATAACAAACATACCATACTAACCTCCACTGTGCAGTTTGTTTTGCACAGGGTGGCCCCAATCCTCATCTTCTGGGGTCCCTCAGTGGCTGTCTCGGCTCCTCCCCGCAAGAGTTAACCCCCTTTTTGGAAGCGCTCTCACAATGGGGTTAGCTTGCGGGTGCGCTCCCGTGTGATACGGTGGCGGCCATAGTCGCCAAGTGTATCACTCAGCCCCGCCCCCCCAGTGCGCTGCGTCATTGATTTGATTCACAGCAGCGGGAGCCAATGGCTGTGCTGCTATCAATCTCCAATGAAGAGTCACCTCAAGCTGGGGGAAAGCATCGCGGGATCGCGCCCACGGAGTTTCGTGGCTCAGGTAAATAAAACGGGGGGCTGGGGGGGCAGAGAGTGCAAGGTGTTTTTTCACCTTAATGCATAGGATGCATTAAGGTGAAAAAACACAAAGCTTTACAACCCCTTTAATAAATGCACCACCTCCTTTATATGTATAACAAGAAATACCCAAAGAGCAAAATAATGGAGTTTTAAGGTGCAGAAAAATTGATCAACATCAAATTACCAATTTTTTTTATTACATAGATAATATACAATTACTTAGAATAATCGGGAAAGAACAGCCCTGTGGTCACAATACAAAAAAATGGTTCCCTTACATGTTTCACCACAAACGTGGCTTCTTCTGGAGCTTCTATAGGACCTTTTTAATACAATACCACTAAAATCAAGAGATCATATACAGTAAATTTCACAATTATTAAACATAATTATATATGAGGACCCCAAGTGGATCCCAATTCACACATATTTTTTTACATAGTTAACAACAAATATAGTTCATCTGGTGGCCAAGAAATCATAAATTCTGCTAGGGTATGTAAACTTATGAGCACAACTGTATATGCCCCTTTCCCTCTTCGTCCATGCCAGGTGATCCCAGCGCACCCCTTTGATTCACCCTGAAGGCTGGGGAGGCCTTTGTGTCTTTTTCCTTTGCTTCCTATACTCACTACTTTTCATTGACTGACTTCAACTGTTTTGATCCCATTGCTGGCTGTGTGTTGACAATTTTCATCAAGGCATTGTAACTACCCATATCTTTGTCCCACCTGGACCATGTCATACATATGTGAATGATGATAAATACTCTAATGTATGTTTTGTTTTATAGACCATATGTACTACGATTGTTAAAACCTTCTTTGAAGAAGGAGTTTTAAGGACTTAAACGCATTGGTGATTGGTTTACATACAACATTTCTGCTGTTCAGTTTGCAAGGTATTTTTTCCATCAGCGCAGTGAATGTGGTTAAATCCTGCTGATTTTCATCGTGCAATCAAAAACACAGTTTTTTAATTTACACATGATAGCCCAGGTTCACACTGGGTACGATTTCCTTCGATTTGAGATGCGATTTCACATGTGAAATCGCATCTCAAATCGGCGGCATTTGCCGGCAATTGTCGGCAATGACACTGTCCTAATCGGTGCGACGCCGCATCTGCGGCGCTGCACCGATTTCAAAAAGTAGTTCCTGTACTACTTTTTGTGATTTCTGGCCGCGATTTACATAGACATCTGTGCAGAAACCTGCACAGATGTCTCTTAAATCGCGGCCGAAATCGGGACTGCCGGCGGGAGTGAAATCGTGCGAGTTCAGCTGAACTCGCACGGCTTCACTCTCGCAGCCCACCAGGGCATAGGGTATTGTTTACAAAGTGAATTTTCACCACATTCACTAAACTAAGGGAAAATCCTCTTATAAAGCAGAAATTCCCTTGCAAAGTGAACAGCCTATGTGCTTTAGTAAATCAACTCCATTGTGTCAGATTGAAGTAAAAGGGGTGCAAGTGAAAGGTACTGTAAATACACGCTACTTATATTGCTCATTGCTTTGACCAGTATATTCAAAGCACGGGTTTACTTTAAGAGATTATATTTATATAGTAGCTTGTTATCCTTGCATGTATTAAAAGAGCTAATGTGTTTTCAAAGTGCAGTTATCCTTTAATTATCATTCATTTGTATCCTATTAATTATCCTCTTATACTTTCCAAAGGCCCGATCTTTGAAAGTGATGCAGCCGATTGAAGCCCTGCTTGGCATTCTGTTTTATGTTTTTATTCGGGCTTTGGATTATTTAGGACATTTTATTTTTGATTTGGATTGTTTGTTCTTGTGGATGGTTATTATTTTACACATGGCTTCATTTTTTTTTCTTTCCCAGAGGATTATTCTTTGAAGCTTATTATATATTCTTTTATTTACAGTGCTTGATTATATATTAGGATCTTTAATCACGGTATTTACAGACTTTTTGTGATTCATCTTGAAACTGATGTTACATATAATTATGTGCATTAGGGATGAATTTAAATATGGAATACTGTTAAAGTTTTATGTGATTTAATAAATTATTCTCAATATTAATCATTTTGTATTATGTTAACATTGCTGGGTCATGGTTCATTCTTGTGAATTTGTATCAGGTTAATTTTGGAAGGAAAGATTTTAGATGATTAATGCAGACAGACCCAGGTCTAAACTTCAACAAATTAAATTTTGGAAGATATTTGGGATACAAATATATACCAACCACAATCTATTTTGGGGAATTGCACATGAATTGTAATGTATTACTACATTTGGACTGGAGAGGGAGTAGAGTGTTTTTCTGTATATATATATATATATATATATATATATATATATATATATATATATATATATATATATATATATATATATATATATATATATATATATATATATATATATAGAGAGAGAGAGAGTTAGTAATGTATCGTAATTTTGTGAATGTTCTAAAATTAGGGCAAGTACCGTATTTTCTGGCGTATAAGACGACTATCTGGATGCAAAAACATACATCCAAAGTCGGGGGTCGTCTTATACGCCGGGTACGGTCTTTGTGCTCACTTTTTTTGCCGGCGGTGACAGTCTCCATATACGGCGAGCGCGAGCGTCAATGATTTAAAAGATGCTCCTTCTCCTCAGAGTGTTCTGTGATAGGAGGAACACAAATCTTCCCAGCAGCGCCTCTGTTCTGTGTTCCTCCTATCACAGATGCCTTCTCATCCTCGGACGAGATGAGAAAACGTCCGTGATAGGCGGAACACAGAACAGAGGCGCTGCTGGGAAAATTTGTGTTCCGCCTATCACAGAACACTCTGAAGAGAAGGTGCGGCTTTCAAATCATTGACGCTAGCGCTCGCCGTATGGAGACTGTCACCGCCGGCAAAAAAAGTGAGTGTTTGCGGTGATTGCACTGGGGGGCAGCAAGTTCAGGCACAGTGGGGGCAACAAGTTCAGGCACAGTGGGGGCAAGTGATGGCACAGAGAGGGGCAAGTGATGACACAGTGAGGGGCAAGTGATGGCACAGTGAGGGGCAAGTGATGGCACAGTGGGGGCAAGTGATGGTACAGTGAGGGGCAAGTGATGGCACAGTGGGGGCATGCAATGCAATGGCACAGTGAGGAATGTAATGTAATAGGCACAGTGCAGTGAGATTTGAAAAAGCCTGTTTCTGTCAGCGGTTCTGGCTACCCCTCAGCTTCCAGAAAGACTAGTAAGAAAGGGGTAGTCTTATACAGTGAGTATATCCCAAAACCAAAATTTTTCCTGGAAAATTAGGGGGTCGTCTTATACACCCAGTCGTCTTATACGCCGGAAAATACGGTAATCATTATGAAGAGTTTGGATTATTTAAAGTGAACTTGTTTCTAGAGTAAATCTGTGGGATTAAAAAGCAGGTGCCTAGAAGTGGCTGCACATACTTATATGTTCTATTTGGGAAATTAAAAACAGGACAAGCTATAAAGGGATTTCTTTATTATGTGTACAAAATGGGCAACATAACTGGTCACTATAGACAGCACAGACAATTCTTCCGTAAGAATCCTTTATATGTGAATCCCTCAGTGAACTGGCCTTGCATTTCCTTGGATGTACACACAGGTATGGCAGCCCAAGCCTCACCCATCCTTGCAGAAATAGGGAGACTCCACCCAATACCAATATTGGCAGCTAGGAATGAGCAATGAATTTGGTGAAAATTTTGGCTAAATTTGCTTCCAAGTATACATTTTGCTAAACATGTTATTGAAATTGTGCTGAAGCAAAATAGATTTTGCTGAGATGTACAGAATATTTTTCCTTTAGGTGAAATTTTAGCAAAATACATTGGAGGTAACTGAAAAGAAAATGTCAACAACATTTCACCAAGATAAATATTATCACTTATTCCTAAAAAAAACATACAGACGATTAGGTGCCTAGCAAAAACCCCTAATGTAAGGTGCTCTTTTATATTAAACTCAACAACAGTTCCAAAGTCAAGTCCTATCCTATGCCACCCCCTTCTGCCTTTTGATGCATGCCATTGGCCAGTGAGGCTATACAGCACTAGTAAGTAAGCCATGCCATTTATCTTGCTTTCCCTTTCAGCATTACCTGTGCATGAAAACAAGTCTCATGTGGCAGCTGTGAAAACTCAAACTTTTGAATATTACATTGATTTTTTACAGCCTTTATGATTACAATGACATCAACCTTGATTTCCAGAGTATTTACAGCTATTATTATTATGTTTTTATTATCAGTGCAGGTAAGTGAATCTTTACACAGCTGCTGCCATTTATTTACTCTCAAGGCCTTAAAAAGGGAAGTTGTGTTTCCCCCAATATATGTTGACTACTAATTAAACATGACTAGTATGCCCCGTACACACGATCAGTCCATCCAATGAGAACGGTCTGATGGACCGTTTTCATCGGTTAACCGATGAAGCTGACTGATGGTCAGTCACGCCTACACACCATCGGTTAAAAAAACGATTGTGTCACAATGGGGTGATGTAAAACACAACGACATGCTGAAAAAAAATGAAGTTCAATGCTTCCAAGCATGCGTCGACTTGATTCTGAGCATGCATTGATTTTTAACCGCTGGACGTGCCTACAAACGATCGTTTTTTTTTTCTATCGGTTAGGTATCCATCGGTTAAATTTAAAACAAGATTGCTTTTTTTAACCTATGGATAAATAACCAATGGGGCCTACACACGATCGGTTTGGTCCGATAAAAACGGCCCATCAGACCGTTCTCATCGGTTTGACCAATCGTGTGTACGTGGAATTAGAGTATTACAATCTTATCAACTTTCTGGTGTACCATTTTCCATTACACTATATTGGAGTTAAGTGGAACGGATGCATACCTTGCAAACAACTAAAAAAATCATGGTTGGCAATGCTTTCTGTTACAAGAATAACAAGAATAGAGCATGTATTGGAGCCACATAAATGGCTCAGAATAGTGAAAATAGTGCCAGAACTAATCAGGCGGTGTCAGGTTTATGATAAATCCACACATGCTCAAGGAAACAGTAGCAAACTTTGGTGACACCCTAGGTGTTACAAATTCCTAGGTAAGAAGTGTTGTTTTTCATTAACCCTAACAGTTCAGGTAATTGACCTTTTGCCTAACACTACAATAAGCTACCCTAATCCAATCCTTAATACCACTTTAAACCCTTTCTGCTGCATACTTACCTTACCCATCAACAATGCTGTCAGAGGTATAGAAACACAGTCCCGCAAACAAAGCGACACAGCACTGAGATGTTGGCATGCAAAACCTAACCAGCATGTAGGTTAATTTAAATACAAATTGTTTACTTGACATGAGCATGTCATTAAATCGTGATTTTCAAAGATAATACAAATACACTTATGCAACCTTAAAAAGCTGCATTGTTTCACAGTGGTGAAAAATTCAAAAGAAAAATGCAGTGCCTTATGGACGATTTTACATGGCTTTGCTCTCTGAGGATTCTTTAATTTGGTTGCATTGATCCTTTTTAAACTATCACCATCTTAATGGGGCAGTATTGAGTTTAAATACAACTTATGAAATCTCAGAGGGTTTCATTTATCTTTTTATAAGTGCTGTGCAAGCGTAATTTGTGGCATCATGCTGAGTGCAGTTGACACAAATTGCCTGGTGTCGTATTCTAGTTTATTGGAATTCAAATTAATTTTTCATGTGTGTTTCACACTAACTGTGAAAATCAGACAATTTCATATCTGTTTTTGCCACGGCGGGAGGGCTAATTAAACGTCAGCTATGGGACTGCAAATTTTAATGCTCTTTGTTTCCTGCTGCAGATGTGATTGGAGGGTGGTTTTCACAGCAACATGTCCTCTTCAGAACCAATGAAGCTTAACAGTTAGATTGTCCATAATATCTTCGCAGGCAGAATCCAGAGTCCTGTTATCTGTAGTATGGGCACCAGAAAAAAGTACCGTAAATTGTTAGATTTTTAGAAAACCATAAAGGCTGTCAGTGACATGCAGCTACTCTTGTATAGTTATAACCTCCTATCATTATTATTGAATGATTCATTTATAAAACCACCATCCACACACTGTTATTAGGAATTAAGAAGTTAAGCTGAAAAGAACATTTATTGCAAGTGTGTAAAAGTGAAATTGAGACTTTTTATTTCCCTAAAAGTTCATTGAACAGTTCGGGATTTTGATAAAAATTCACCATTTTGTAAAAATACATTGGGGTCAATAAGGAATGTGAAATTAAAGAGGATGTTGTTTGTTTTTAAAGTATGTAATGGGCCTTCAAAGACTCTTTACTTTTTAATTATTTTTTTGTCTATATCCTCATCTTCCCAACATGAGCATTTCTTATTCATCAGCACACCATGATGCTTGTTCTCAAAATGTTTTTATTGTTCAAATATAGGCGATGTTTCAAAGCCACCAAGAACACTTGTAAGGTGGGCTTCTGATTGATGTCAAGATGTTGTCCCTGGTCCACTCCTTCTATGCAGGACAACAACCCACCTGCTAGTAGTCCTTTACCTCTGCCATATTGTGCCCATCTCCTTGCCAGAGGCCTTCCCATGACATCCCATGACATCCCTGGCCATTAGCCTTTTTATTCAAAAGAAAGAAATCTCCACACAAATAATATATTTCCTGCAATTTTCTTGTGTTCCTCAAAAGATGGCAGTGACAAATCTCCTCACATGGACATACTATCTAGGGTCTCTTGGCATCACTTTGCCAATCACACATATGGTGGAGATATCATAGCAGTTATCATGTGAAAGGAGCACACTACACATCACTCTTAAGCCATCATCCTCTTTTCATAGTCTTTCTCTCTCTTTTGTTGGTGTGTTGGGACCCAGCTCTCTGTGTACTATATCTGTAGAATCTTGCTCTTTTCAAACCAAGATTCACAAGGTGAAGCATCCTGCTTTGTCAGCCGAGATCAACAAAGTGCCTTCTATAGTGTACCAGTATCTTCTTTCAAGTCCCACTCCATAGCTCTACCCAGCCAAGTACGCTCCCTGAAGTTACCTTCTTGTTCCCTATGTCATTAGTACTCACTCAGAGGGCTCTAGCTTGTCCATTAGGCATATTGCACAAAGCTCTCGACCATCCTCTAGTCGTTACAAAGACAGAACTGCTGCAGCCACTCCTATGGAATTCTGTACACTTATCCTGGGACTTCTGCCTTAAAGGGGTTGTAGAGGTACACGTTTTTTCACCTTAATGCATTCTATGCCTTAAAGGGGTTGTAGAGGTACACGTTTTTTCACCTTAATGCATTCTATGCCTTAAAGGGGTTGTAGAGGTACACGTTTTTTCACCTTAATGCATTCCATGCGTTAAGGTGAAAAAACATCCGAGGATTAGCGGCCCCCAGCCCCCCGTTTACTTATCTGACACCTCGAAAGTCCCGTGCCATAAACGCGCTGGCTTCTCGGCTGGGCTTTTTGGCTCATTCATTGGTTGATTGAAAGCAGCGCAGCCATTGGCTCACACTGCTGTCAATCACATCCAATGATGCGGCATGCCAGGGGTGGGGCCGAGTGATACAGTGAGCGGCTATAGCCACCGTCTGTAACACAAGAGCGCGCCCGCAAGAAATAACCACCATGTGAGTTCTCTCGCATGAAGATGGTTAGTTCTTGCGGGGAGGAAGCCGCTGAGGGACCCCAGAAGACCAGGTTTGGGGCCACACTGTGTAAAATGAGCTGCACAGTGGAGGTAAGTATGACCTGTTTGTTATTAATTTTTTTTTTTTACCTTTACAACCCCTTTAAACAGGGCCTTGGCTGTCTATGTCTGCATAGGTGTGGAGTAATTGGATTCCATGCCCCAGCTGCACTAGGCTTCTTCCACCCTGGCATATATATGGCCACTAACTCCACCCATGAAGTCACTACAGGAGGGCCATTTCTTGTGACACACTATTTCACATCTTCCAGCCAGCATCAGCTTTGTTTGTGGCTCTTGGCATTCAGTCACATTTGAGAGTCATAAAGTCAGTGTTGGAAGACTTCCCTCTATCAGACACTGTGATCCCAGGTCTGAACAGAGAGCATGCAGCTACATTTATTGTCCATGATGTGTCACAGACTGTGGGTTCTGCTCTGATCAATGTCTGAATAGTGAAGTATCTCCACTCACTCTACTCCACTCCACTATCACCCAACACCCAGCTCTTTCATGTAGCATACACTGCTTGCTTGTCATATTCCTCTTTTTCATACATTTAGTTGCTTGGTTTTAAAACAATTAGGTCACTCTTATGCTGCGTACACACGATCGGTCCATCCGATGAGAACGGACCGATGGACCGTTTTCATCGGTTAACCGATTAAGCTGACTGATGGTCCGCCACGCCTACCCATTATCGGTTAAAAAAAAACGATCGTGTCAGAACGCTGTGACGTAAAACACAACGACGTGCTGAAAAAAACAAAGTTCAATGCTTCCAAGCATGCGTCGACTTGATTCTGAGCATGTGTGGATTTTTAACCGATGGTTGTGCCTACTAACAATCGTTTTTCCCATCGGTTAGGAATCCATCGGTTAAATTTAAAACAAGTTGGCTTTTTTTAACTGATGGTTAAATAACCTATGGGGCCCAGACAAGATCGGTTATGACCGATGAAATCGGTCCATCAGACCGTTGTCCTCTGTTTAACCTATCGTGTGTACAAGGCCTTACTCTTTTCAGGGACCACTGTAGATAAGCATTCACATAAAGAAATACAATTAAAATATGTAATGTTATGCTTTTATACCTGTAATTAGTATCTGCAATTAGAATTTGTAATTGTATGCCCTGAAGCAATAAGAAGAAATCTTTCACTCTTGCACAAAAGGTGAAATATTAAACATGATGTAAACAAAGCACATTTTCTTCTTTCTTTACAATAGGCAGTAGACTAATAACCAGGCGCACAGCTAGTTATCCCAAATGCTTAGTAAAAAAAACTGCTTATGTATATTCCCACGTCCATAATAACAGCTCAATCAATAGGGGTCTATTCACACTGTGTATTGCATTATAGAACATTTGTCAACATATATGTCTTCACCTGTTGAAGCCTGTTGCATTAAGGCAGCTTATTCTTATAAAAATAACAAAAAAAAAAACATTTAGGCTGAAAATAGGTCACAGGAGTGCAAGACAATGGGCACTCCTGTAACCCACTGAAAAAGTAGGGCCAAAAAAGCTTTGGCCCTACTTTTCCTTAACGGCATTGGGTGTATGTTTGGGATTGTTGTCCTGCGACAGAATAAATCTGTTGCCAATCACATGCCTAACTGGATAAGTATCTGCCTGTATCTCTCAGCATTGAGGACACCATTGATCCTGAACGAAATGCAGCCCCAAATTTTCAAGGAACCTCCACCATGCTTCATTGTTGCCTGTAGACACTCATTATTGTATCATTCGCCAGCCCTTCAGCAGACTCAGAAAACAAACTGCATCCTGCTACATTTCATCAGTCCTGAGCACCTGTCAGTGATACCAGGGCCGGCGCTACCACTAGGCGGATTAGGCAGCCGCCTAGAGCGCACTGCCACCTAGAGCGCAAATGTGGCTGTTGTGTTTACACAGCTCTCTGTTGTGGAGATGACACAGCCTCGAGCCGGGTGTCAGCATAACAGGACAGACGAGCGCGAGGAGGAGGGGAGGAGTGCGGTGACGGCGCTGTTCAGTGACTTAGGTAAAGAGAAGAATTTTGGAGCCGCTCTGCAGTACAAGTGTATGGAGCGTTCTGCGCTCCCCTCCTAACAGTGTACAGAGCAGAGCAGCCTGAAAGTGTCTTCCGCCAGCTCCTCATCCTCGGCACACACACAGTCACACACTAAAGTCCTAGCTGGGGGGGAGCCGCCCACAGATCCAGTGTATAGGTAAACACACAAGTGGAGGAAAATGCAGAGACTGGTGTTTACAAATGCCGTTCTATTACACTCCACCGAGCCCCCCCCCCCCCCAAACCTTCACATTGCAGCACATGCACATCCACCCCACAGACTGCTCTGCACACACTCAGCCCGCCCATTACATGGCACAGTAAATAGTTCCTTCGCTTACTGCAACTTTTCAGGACAGGATGATTTGATTGATCAGCCCAGCGTTCAGTTCAGCTCTTCCTGATAACCCCCGAGCTCCCTGGAATGTCACACCTCCCCCCCCCCGGTCACAGCGCAGCAGGTTGAAAGCAGAGGATGTGGGTGAGTGTCCAGCTACACAATGTTATTACTGTTATCAGTGCTGTGCAGGGTGGTCAGTGTGTCGGCTCTCTTTATGTTTCCTTTTTCTGCTGGTGACCAGGCTGCTGCTCACTACTAGTTCATATGGATTCTTCTGGTTACTGCTGATACTAGTGCAGTATTTGCTACTGTAGAACTGGGCTGTATTTTCCTCCACTTGCAGCATATGAAAACAGTATTTTTCTCCTCTCCCTTCTACCAGCAGTCCGCAGCTGCAGAAAGAAAATATAACCAATCAGTTCTAGTAAATCCTGCCCCCCTCCAGAGGTCTGTACACCTGCTGTGCCCATTATGAGGGGTTCCCACCATCCCTGTGCTGAGTTCCCGGGTCTGTACACCCGCTGTGCCCATTATGAGGGGTTCCCACCATCCCTGTGCTGAGTTCCCGGGTCTGTACACCCGCTGTGCCCATTATGAGGTGTTCCCACCATCCCTGTGCTGAGTTCCTGGGTCTGTACACCTCCTGTTACCATTATGAGGAGTTCCCACTGATAGGCTGCACTGATGAAGGTGGCACTCCATATAGGTGTCACTCAGTGCCCATGGGCACTTATAGGTGGTACCGTTGGGCCTGCACTGATCATCAGTGCCTTAAATTAAATGTGTGTATATATCCCCTGTACAGGGCCAGCGGTACCTATAGACAAGGTAGGCGCTGGCCTAGAACACATATCAATCCGGGGGGCGGCAAAATGAGGTTTCGCTTGGGGTGTCAAAAATTCTTGCACCAGCCCTGAGTGATACTGTATATATACAATATATATATATATATATATATATATATATATATATATATATATATATATATATATATATATATAAATCGAGAGAATTGCTGCACATAAAATTTTATAGAACTGATTATTTAATAGCGATTGTGCAGCAATTCTCTAGATTTTTCATTATATACTGTATACGGTCAGTCGGAGGACCAGATTGCATTGTACTTACTGCTGATCTGGGTATGCTTTGCTCAACTATGGTGAATATATATATATACATATATATATATATATATACATGAAAACCCTTCCCAGATTAATCCCCAGGTTCCAACAATAATGCCAGGCGACCTGGATGACATCAACATTTATGGAGAAGGAGACCCAATGTTATTTTGATTTTTGGCTATGGCAATTTTTTTTTGGTGTCATGCTAGTTTGTGTCCTCACCAAGCCAAGGTAATCTTTTTTTTTAAACATGTTTTATTGAAGAATTTTCAGAAATAAAATAATTGCAATTATTTAAACATTCAAAAAGGATTGTGACCGATTTCTGTTCTTACACAATAGGTACATATAAGTACAACTTAACATAGCTATTGCAAAAGCAGTAAAGGTACAATTGTCTTAACATTGTGTGTTGGTAGACCCACGACCCATTGACGACATTGCACATCCTGAACATCCGGACACCCCTATTGGGGAAAAACGGTGTCCGGGTCGGGGCATAGCCAATCATTACCCTTAGACATGGTCCCTCAATGTACCCAAGGTTGTTTAATGTTTTAAATTTGTAAGTGTGTGTGATGTCTAGATTATCTTATTGTTATGAGGGGGAAAGAGGGATCAGAAGTTAGATCTTATAGAGGGTAGGGTAATTTAGCCCAAGGAGGTATGGAATGGGGTAGAGAGGGGGGAACATAAATAAAGGTTTTATTCTCCTCCACCTGAGGGTACCGAAGATAGTTCGTATGTAGCTAGGCCAAGAGCTTGGAGTACTCATCCGTTGTGGTAAAATGGTGCCAGCAAGACCAAATTTTGTTGAATCTGGATATAATCTCCTTTGCTTGATAGGTAACCTTTTCCATTTCCGCTATTCTTTTAATACGTTGGAGCCATTCCTTTTTAGTTGGGGGGACGGGAGTAAACTAAAGAGTGTGTCATGACTTGGGTGGTAAGGCGATGCACTTCCTTCCAGAAGGGTTGGATTAGTGGACATAGCCACCATATGTGTAGGAGCCATGTGTAGCGCCATCACTTATGAAAAACTGTAGGATACATTTGGAAAGGTAGAAAAGATCAAATTTGTTTCAACTATACAACAACGCACCTCATCCCATAAAGTAGTACGTGAAAACGTTGAAGCTAGTGGGATTATAACGGTGCTACATGAAATAAGTTCTAAATATAACAATTAGATTTTAATAATTTATTAAAATATCATGGTATATCACATGACACAAGGCTTAAAAACATGTATATTGTATCAAACATGAGGTTTCCGGGTCGCTGGAGATCCCAAAAGGAGTAGATAACTGGTCAGTTAGGATGGTGACACCCAATATAGTTTGCCTATTCCAGGCTTCCTCAGGGTTTGGACTAACACCAGTAATAGATAGCCAGCTCTAGTAATAGTAAGAAACATAACATATGAGACAGAAAATCACATGCAGTATATTCAAGTATTTAAACAAAAATTATTTGCTTTCTTTGAAGAGGACAGATGCTGACCTGCCACCCCGGATAGGGAGGAACTGAACTCTAGTCCTGCCAGTAAGTTAGGACACCAATGTGCTCCACACCCAATTTGGGTGTGGGACCTAAATCCCAGGTATTGACGCTGTGCAGGGGCAGAGGCTCAACCATAGGAGGAGAGAAGAAGACCCAGCTGTAGGGAACACATTGCACCTAATGAGTAACGCGTTCCAAAAATTAATAATCAACTATATATTCACAAAAGGTCCACACTTACTCTGTTTGATAGTTTGTAAACACCTAACGGAGACAGCCAGAAGATCCAAGCTGAGCAGATCACACATAGAAATGAAGTGTGCCTAATCAGCCAGTTGCAGTATACAAAAAGCAAAAGAAAAAAGAGAAAAGAAAAGATATTCAAGCATTATCAATACATTTAGGTATGAAAACAAATCATACCATAAGGTTCCAATGAACCATTACTTAATTGGTTAATCAAGACAAAAATATATATATGTATAGTATCAGGGCTAAAAGATAGCACAATACTGATAACCACAATCAGAGTAAGGAAAAAGGAAGACTGGCAACACTTTGCTAAATAGAAATAGCATAAGGTAATATACCTGGGTAGGAAGGAAAGCAGGAGAAGCTGTCCCCGTATGTCAGTGCAGCAAGGGAGATGGAAGAAACTGGCTTCCTAAATCTCCCCCCACCCGCCCGAGCGTCTGACGTCATCGGGCGTGCGCGGACACAACAAAACGTTCGTGCGCATGCGCCTATGTGAACTAAAGCCGCATAGCCTACAAACCCCATGGTCCTTAGTGGTGGAACAGCGTCAAATGATGTGGATCATGGACGGCATAATGCGCCGCCCAATAACACACATCAGGAGAGACGTGCCAGGGCTTAACAAAAACAAAAATAAAACCACAAACAAACATAAAGGAGCCCAGACAGGGAGGGGAGGAGGACAAGCAGGCACAGTCACAGATGGAATTCAAGGGCACAGGAACAGCTAATGGGCGTTCAAGAAATAAGCCCTTGGGTGTCCATACGGCTAAACCGAAAATGCCCCCAGTGGCCACAGCTAAAATTCCAAGGATAGGCAGATGATTTGTTTTTGAGTACACATAAACAGGCAGGAAAAGGAGAACAGAAAACACGGTCAATAGGAGACCCCAAAGACTGCGAAAAAGTGTGGAAAGCAAATCTTCACCTAGGTCAGGGATGGCAGGGCAGCATAAGCCATCATATAAACGAAAGCAAGGTTCAAAAATGTGTATAAACATGGAATTGTAGGATACATTTGTGGAATCTAAGGGGAGTCCTGTACCATCTTGAAACAATTTTGAATCCATTTTTTTGTGTTGATACATTGATTGTTCCTTTGTGAATGTTTGTATGTATATATTTTCCCAATGTGATCTTTTCTTAATGTTACTCTAACAATTTACACAAACCAATTTGTTTTTCTGTGTGTTGCATAAAAATCACACTTATGTGATATCATTTTATTCAGCAGACTTTGTCGGTTATTTTTTGGGGTAAACATCTGGAAATATTTGCAATCTACATAAGTGTTATGTTGGGAAAATAATCTATTTCTCATTTTCATTATTTCTGCTGAATAAAAACCTAGGAAATAAAAATATATGTATCCTAATCTGCTAGCATGCATTAAGATAAAAAAAAACTTCTGACTTTACAACCCCTTTAAAGTGGAGGTCCGCCGAAAAAAATATATATTAAAAGCCAGCAGCTACAAATACTGCAGCTGCTGACTTTTAATATATGGACACTTACCTGTCCAGGGCGCCCGAGATGTCGGCAGCCAAGGCCGATCTGTCTGTTGGCTCTTGGTTGCTGCTGCCACCATCCTCGGTGAGGGAATTAGGAAGTGAAGCTTTTCGACTTCACTTCCTGGTTCCCTACTGTGCATGCACGAGTCACACTCTGCGTGTCCTCACTGGTCCCTGCTGTCTTCTGGGACCTGTGTGTCTATGCCAGGAAGTGGGAGTAAATATCTGCATTACACAGGTATCTGCTCCCTCATCCCCCCTGAAAGGTGCCAAATGTGACACCGAAGGGGGGGGGGGGATTTCCAAAAGTGGAAGTTCCATTTTTGGGTGGAACTACACTTTAAGACTACAAGGCAAGGAACCCAGACAACTCCCAAAGTAAAATAAAACAACACTGTGGGACTCAAGAGGCTTTTGGGAGAAAAATGCCCTGGGACTCAAGGGGTTAAGTAAAAATCTGTCTCCTCACCATACTTCAAGAACTGTAATGGTGATTGCTGTATATTACTGGCTATTTCTTTAAAACATCTCTGGATAGTTGTGATGAGCAGTAGACTGCTTGAAATAAGTACGCTATTTCTTTTCTCCTTCAGTGATCTCGCCTAATTGATCCAGTCTATAATTCCCAGTGTCCAATTTATCCACTTTTCAGCTATCATGAATGATTCTCCTTTCTTCTGAATTTTGCTCTGGTGATTCAGGACTTGTAGCCAAGAAAGAAAATGGATAACAGTGGAAATGTCTCATCCATTCCTCAATTTGAAGCATTCTTTCTTTCCACCTAGGGGGAAAAAAATGTGCCATATGTCTTTTTATGCCGACCTTACAAAACAATGACATAAACATAATAGAAGATGGCTACAGGAGCACAGCTAGAGATCACGGGTTATGCTAGGTTTCTATGAAAGTCTTTGGTCATTGTTCACTGAAAAAAAATCATGACGATCCCCAAGGGATGGAAAAGTGTATTTGCTAATGATGAATGATCTTTGTTCTACCTATTGACAGAGCTGGCTAGTGGTGAGCTTAGGAGATGGCATGAAGCTGCTGCATTGTTCGGATTGTTAGACTCTGAAATAACTTGCTAGGCGATGTTAGGAAAGGCTTATTAATTAAAGTACAGTGCTGTTCTCTATAAAACTGAAACTATGTACAAAAATGCACATTTAGTGCTTTATTAATCTCAGCTTTTCTACATTTTTGTTTACTTTTTTTTAGCATGCTATCAGTCAAAAATAAGCAATAGAAAAAAAAATGCCTTATGCAATGTGTTTTATTTGTTGTAAAGTGCATAAGATGAAACTCCAATGTACATGTCATGTTGTAATAGCTAGAATCACGATGTGAGCTCCTCTCTCCCACACAAATTGTGGTGACGGTCCCCAAGTGAAATTGGTGCAAACACAACATAGAAAGGTGACAGAAAGCGCTTGTTGCTGCATGAAAGCTAAGCCCCACAGGGGAGAAAGTTATACTAGACAACCTTAAGAAAGCAAGGACATGGCTTCACAAAGCCAACACACTGACGGTCTCTTGGCAGGAACAAATCCATAAGGATTAGTCCACATCTCCAGTTAAGGTGTGTATATATATAAAGCAAATCTACATCAGTTCTGTTTTTCTTATTTTTTTTTATGGTTTTTCATTTCTATCAGTTCTTGTTTAAAATACAATCACTGAGAACCAAAAATAAGCAAGCCAGAATTTGCGCAGGGTCTAAATCGTTAAAAGCTCCATCATTAATTTTGGCCATGTTTGTTCCATTGGGAAGAGTACTCTTCATATGCTGCACTGTGGAACAACAAGAAATGAGAAAAACATCTCTCAAAAGTGTGGAAAAATTCCCACTTAAAGGATAATTACCCTTTCGTATCTGACAGCCAGCAGGGATTCCCCCCGCGTTCGCTGTCACAATTATAAAAAATAAAAACGTGGCCGAGCTAGACTCTGCTATTAATGCACAATGTTCTGTGAGTGCCATGGTAGTTTATTCTCTCTTTCTGTTAGATTGTATCTGCTTGCTCATACGGGATGTACACAGATACACTGAGGCCCCGTACACACGACAGAGTTTCTCGGCAGAATTCACAGAGAAACTCGGTCAAAACCCGGATTCTGCCGAGAAACTCTGTCGTCTGTACACTTTTGGCTCGATGGAGCCGCCGAGGAGCTCGTCGAGAAAATAGAGAACATGTTCTCTATTTTCTCGTTGTTCTATGGGAGAAGGCGGCCCGCCGAGCTCCTCGGCAGCTTCATCCCAGAACTCGACGAGGAACTCAACGTGTTTGGCACGTCGAGTTCCTCGGCCGTGTGTACGGGGCCTGACAGATCTGAAGAAAACCTCCATGGCACCAGCGGTGCTATGCTTTACAGGCTTCAAAAAAATTTATAAATACACATCTGTTTGCCTGCAAAAAAATGTGCATTTATTATTTTTTTCTAAAAAGTGAACTTATCCTTTAAGACAGATGTCATATTAAACAGATGTCTCCATTTGAAGACGTATCCTATGTGCCTGTTCTAGGTAAAGAATACAATGTTGGATTTTGCCTGACTTTCAGTC